>NW_024526822.1:1846294-2036712 GCF_017590135.1 Pyrgilauda ruficollis | reverse complement strand
TGCTGCAGCTTGATGCCCGCGCGCCGCCTGAGGGGGAGGCGGCGGCCTCCGCCCCCCCCCGACAACATCCCGCTCATCCCGGCCATCCCGCTCGTCCCGCCGCCTCCCGGCCCCGCCGTCATGGCCCCCAGATAGCGGCCCGGCCTCACCGACCGCCCGCAGGTAACCGGGGAGCGCGGCCGGGCCTGGAGCGGGAGGGGGCCGGTCGGTGGCGCGGCGGCCGCTGGTGCCCCTCGGGGGCGGGGGGCGGGAGGGATCTGGCTCCGGCCCCTCTCCCTCCCTTCCAGACCCGGCCCGGCCCGGCCCGTCCTTTCCCCCGTGCTTCCCGTCCGTGCCCCGCGGCCCCGGGGCTGCGCTCACCCCCCCGGGGGATCCCATTGCGCGGTGCACAGCCGGTGTGTCCCCCTCCCGCGGGGCCGTGTCAGCCCCGCGCCTCGCCGAGGGTTCCCGGGGCGGGGGTGTCTGCTGTGCCGGTGTTTGAGGGTGTCACCTTTCTCCGGGGGTGTCCCCTGTCCCTTTTGCCGCTGTTTGGGGGTGCCAGCTCCCTCTGGGATGTCCCCGGCCTCGCGTTTCGTTGTTTGGGGGTGTCCCGTGCCCCGTGTCCCCGCGTTAGGGGTGTCCCCGGTGCCGGTGTTGTCCCCCCCAGGGGTGTCCCCGGCCCCGGGGAGCCGCAGTGGCTGCCGAAGCCCGCGGGGACACACGCGAACCTGGAGTTCCGAGGGCTGTGGGGGGGAAGTTGTGTTGTTTCCTGCATCCCAACGGGATACCTGCTGCCTCCAGTGCCGGCTTATGGGAGGAAATAGAGGGATTCCCACTAGCCGTGAGGCAGAGCTTCTGTCCCTTTGTTGTTGTTTGTTTTTTCCCTACAACAGCCCCTTCTGCACATTCCTCAGTGTCCATCTGCCAGGGTCTGCTGCGTGCCTCTGTGTCCACGCACCGTGGGGGTGTCACAGTGCTCATCTGCCAGGAACTGCTTCGTGTTTTTCTGCTCTCCTTCCATCTCTCCAGAGTCATTTTCCTATATAAACATAATCAGCAGATTCTGGGAGGGTATCATCTGTTTCTTGCTTGCCAAAAGCCTGTTGTCTCCTTTAACACACACAGGGTACTGGTGCCTGCAAAATCTGCTGTACCTGTTTGCATGGGGTCAAGTACAGCCTGTTAAATCCCACACCTCAGGGAGCTCCTGCCTGGCTGCAAAAGCTGCTGAGGTTTTCCCCACCCACAAAGACACCTCCTCCTCCAAAGCCTGAGGGATGACTCCTCCAGCCCATCTCGTGGAGCCTGTTGTGCCCACTGCTGAGGGCTGTGTGTCCCCTGCTCCACACTCACCAGGGTTATCCCTCCGAGTTCCTGCCAAGGGCCTCCATCCCACCCTGGGTGTGTTGGCCCCCCTCAGGGTAGGTGCAGGCCTTGCTGCAGGGAAAGTGCAGCCTTGCTGCAGGCAGGCATTCCTCATGCATGTGGAGGTTTCCAGATGTGTCCTTTCACATCTTGGATGTTCCCACAGATGCCCAGTGCCAGCTGTTCCTGTGCTGGCTCCCATCACCTCCCTGCTGCACGTGCCAGAAAGGTCAGTCCTGTTCCCATCTCTGATCTCTTCTTGGCTGCCTGTTACGTCTTCTGTGGCTGAAACTTCTCCCTTTTCCCTCCTGGGCCCTGCTGATCCTGCAGTGACAGACTCTCAGGTTAAGCCTACCTTGGTTTTTGCTTTGGCTTTGGGGTTTCCTTTGTTGAGCAGTCCAGCAGAGTAAAATCGAGTAGTGTGTGTACTTCTGAGGTATCAGCACATCCCATCAGTGTAACATACCATCACTTTCTCTTTTTCTGGTCATGCATAATTGGTCCACTCCAGGCCCTTCCAGTGCCTGAAGAGTTTCCAGGCAAGCAGGAGAGTGACTTTTGACAAGGCCATGGAGTGACAGGACAACGAGGAATGGCTTCAGATGACAGAGGGCAGGGTTAGATGGGATACTGAGAGGGAATTCTGCCCTGGGAGGGTGCTGAGGCCCTGGCACAGGGTGCCCAGAGAAGCTGTGGCTGCCTGGAACCATTCCAGGCCAGGTTGGACAGGGCTTGGAGCAGCCTGGGCTGGTGGAAGGTGTCCCTGCCCATGGTAGTGATCTTTAAGGTCTCTTCCAACCCAAACCGTTTTGTGATGTTTCTAGAATCCTTACTGTCCTTGTCTGATACTCTGGGTTTGCCATACCCATGGGGAGTTTCTCAGTTTTCCCAGTCACACATTTGCCCCTGCCTTCTTTCTGTGCTTCTGCCTGATACAAGGCTTTTCTTTTCCCTTTTTAAAAATTTTATTTAATTTATTCTTGGGGTGTATCCACCAGCTACCCACATGGCAGCTCTTACTGAGGTAGAGGTCACCCAGTTCACTCCTGAGCTGATCCCTGGCTCCGAGCTGGACATTTCCTTAGATGAGGTGGTGGTTATTTGTCACATGTGGACCCTGCAGGGTGATGCTGAGTGGGAATGAGTCCTGTGCAGTCAGGTCACAGGCCAGCATCCAGGAATCTCTCTGGGAACTGGGAGTGCAATGTGCTTTTCTTCTGCCCTCGAGGTCTCCTGCTGCAGCTTGATGTCTACACGTGGTGCAGATCCAAGGTGTGATGAGCCTGGAGACCTTGCCTGGGTTTAAGTGCAGCTGGTTAAGGAGGTGGAGCTGAAGCTGGGAGCTCACACAGCTCTCCCAGTGTAAATGCCTCCATTGATGTCCAACTGTTTATTCCAGGAACCAGTTACAATGCTCTAAGTGCCTCTCCCTTGGGACTACTTCTATTTAAACAGCTGGTTTTAATCCAGAGCTTTAATTGGTGCTGACACTCCAAGCAGTCTCTTTCCATGGGAAGGGAATTTCCAGCCCCACTTTAGTCTCTCCAGGTGGATGATGCATGGATGCTGAGGGAGGATCGCGCTTGGGAGGTTTTGTCCTGGCTTTGTTTACAGGGTGAGAGAATTGCCGCCTCTCTGACTGCGAGGTTTGGAGGGGAGAGACTGTCCTTACATATTCCTTCTGCAGTATGTAAGGGGAGTAGTCAGAGGGTGAAACTGAATCCTTGCCATGTTTGTTGCAACAGGAGGTTAATCATAAACTCTGGCACTTTCCAAAGGGGTGCTTTCACTCTGCAGTGTCGGTGGAGGATTGTGCTGCTCCGAGGGTCTGCTCAGCTGTTTGCCAAAAGGATCAAAAGCAAAACAGCTTCCCCCAGTCTGGGGCTGAACAACCACCATACATTGGGTTTGCTTGTATCCCACGACTTGCTGAAGGAGATTTTGTATCTTTATGGCCTTTCTGTGGATGGATGTGTGGTGCTTGTGCCTGGTGAGGTGTTTGTGTGGCCAGCAGCAAGTCTTGGGTCCTTCACAGTTGTGTGGGGTATTTCACATCAGTGTTTCACCGGCCTCATCCACTCTATCTGCTAAACTTGTTTTTCAGTGAGCTTTGAGAGCATCTGAGTATATTCCTAGGAGAACATCTGGTGATATATGTAGCTTCACTCCTTTTAGGGATTGTAATCCACTAGCTTAAAGAAAAAGAAAATCAACGTGTGACAAAGCAGTGGTGCTTTTGCTGGCATGTGACGAGGAAGGAGATGTCCCCTGACGTAGAAGGGATTGTCTGTTGACATTCTTCTCCCTCTCCCAGTTATAAGTAGGTTATCCCTGCTCAAATTATGCAACTGTGCAGACAGCCAGACTTCAGGAATTCCAAATACTTCAATGTGTCAAGTGCTGACTTCTAAATTAAATGCCACGGTTGCAGAGCGTGTTCACAGTCTGTCGCTTGAAATACGACATCAATCTTGGAATCGCGTGTGGCTGAGAAGGGGCAGCAACTTAATTGCTTGTTTCTTCCAAGAAGTGTTGTGTGAGGGTGCAGGAGCCAAACTGGGTGGGAGAAGTGCCTCTACCTGTGACACTGTTTCCATATGGAAGTCAGCAGTTACAAGCAGAAAAAAACCTACTGAAAACATTGATTTATGTAACAAATTGAAATGCTTCATACTCTGGCCCTTGCTGTTGCCTCAAAGATGCAGTTTCCAGCATCTAGATCTAATTAAATAGTTGTGTGCTTATTGCTAAGTAAACATAGGAGTCCATCACTCTCCTTGCCTTGGAAAGCAAATTGATTCTTCTAATGGTTTCACTGGATGAAAGCAGGTGTCTGGGACTGCTTTGTGCAAGGTGCTGAAATGGAATGGTGGTGGTAGGAAATGAGCTGCAAACCTGATAAAATGGGGTGACAGGAAATGTAAACGCTCAGCATTTCATTCAATTCTTACATTCCATTTAATCTAGTGAAGGAAGTGACTTAAACTGTGCATTATTTGTAAATAGCGTGTTCTTAATGTGTTCCACTTCAGAGCTGGGGAAATCATTATTTCACATGAGCAGATTTAGCAGAGTGGGTGAACGACGGATAATAAGTGCTGCAAAAAGTGTGTTGGGCTCAGCATGTGGTCTGTGACAGTGGCCAGGAGTGAATCATTAGGGGAGAGTGGAGCAGCAGCCCCAGGCAGCTCAGGCATCATCCCCAGCTCCTGGTTTTTGGGTGGCCTGAGCAAGGGGTCTGAGCTGGCAGTGCCTGTTGGACCTGTCCCTTGAGGGCATTGCCTAAACATTTCCAACAGTTTATACCTGGAGCTTCCACAGAATACCCTGTGGTGAATCCCTCAACTTGTACAAAAATAATACCCGGCTTCTGGGTTTGTTTTCTTTTTTGCTTCTTTTTAAACTGTAATCTCATTGAATCCCTCGTGCTTTTTGTAGTATGAGAAAGAATGAAGAATTTTTTTTGCATCAGCACCTCATTTGTGATTTTACAGGTCTCAGTGTTCTCAGTTTTCTCTCTTTGGGTTCTTTTCCTTTTCCAAGCTGCATTGTCCCAGTCTGTTTAGTACATCTGTCTGCGGAGGCAGCTCTTCATCACTTTGGGTTTTTTTTTCCTTTGAGCTCTGCTATTGTTTTGAGGTGATTTGGCCACAACATTTGTTTGCTTGCTTTACCCAAGAAGACTGAATAAAGGGAGATGTGCTTTCTAATAAAGGGATACTTTGTAGCTCCTCTGTGATAATATTATAAACATTTACTATGTGTAATGTTTTATATTCAAAGTGCAAATGAACACAGTAATCATAGTGAGAGATACTGTAGTGGAAATACAGATACTGAAGAAGATCTTAGTTTATAAATACAGCTACAGATGGCCGTTGATAAGGCATTTTGTATTTGGATATTACCAAGAGAGCATTATGGAAAAAACTACAGTTGGGGTGGATACTTGCCAGAGTTAAGTTGGAAGGCATTGGAAGCATGAAGATGCCGTGTCCTGTGGAGACCTAAGAGTCCCAGAAATGACTCGTGGGCTTGGTGGGTTAAGGGACACATTGCTCCCGTGTTGGGGACAGATACTGGCAGTGTTGAAGCTCTGTGGTCTGACAGTTCCTGCAGTTTTCTTTCAACGTCTTGTTTTGTTTTTTTTTTAAGTGGATAACTAGCCCTGTCTTGAAATACCTACTGTGAGAACATTTACATTCTGTAAATGTTAGTAAAGATGCTGGAGGTTTAAAAAAACCCCACAAAACTCTCCTTATGCCCAGCACAAACCATGGATATGGTTCTGCCAGGCCAGCTTTGGCCATACAAGGGCAGACAGCTCCAGCCTGTGGAGTTGCTGCTCACCTGATAATGTGATTTGTGGATAAATACAAGCACTTTTAGGTTTTGGAGCCAAGAAGAACTCCTTTTAGGTATTTATCTGCATAAATGAGTCATTAGGAAAATAAAGGTACACGTAGTGCTGAAAGGGTGATGACACAACCACATTCCTGCCTTGCTTGAACTTGTTGAGGATTCTTTCTAGCTGCTTCCGTTGGGAAGGTGGCTGTTGTTGATGTGTCTGTGACACCTTGGCTGCTGGCAGCAGTCCTGCTGTCTGGATCAGCAGTGCCTGTTCTCCTCCTCGGATCACACGGGATGTGAGACTTTGCCTTGATCTCTCCCTTCTGCTCTTTATTGAGGTTTTTCTTCAGTGTTGCTTCCAGCACTGGGGGTGTTTATGGGGCTGCTGTGCTTCAGGGAGAGTTCAGATATGCATTGCCCTTCAGAAAAAATCATTTGTTGTAGTTAATGTGGATTTCATTAGGGTGTAATGCTTCCTGGAATAAAAGTGAGAGAGAAAAGCTGTCATTTTGTGTAATAAACCTGAATATTTCAAACAACCAGTCAGTTGACAGGTAAGCTTTGTGCTGAACTAGTAAAGTCTAGCACTTAGCCAGATTTGGTTGTGACAAACCTACTGGTTGTGGTGTGCCTTCCAGTCTGTTATTTCTGTCAAATGAGAGAAGGGAGTGGTTTCCAGGGACAGGAGGGAGCACAGTGAGGTGGGAGGCATGGTTTGGGGGATAGTGGAGAGGAGGGACTCTGCACTTTCTGCTTTTGTGTAATGCACCCCTGATTTTGCCTTGGAGGAAAGGAAAAAATAATGTGTGGGGATCAACAGATGGGAGAGTTTTGTTATTTTTGTCTTTTTTGCTCTTTCAGGGATCCAGAGGAGTAGTGCTACCCAAACAATCTTGAGCCATACTGCTTTGCTGTGCCATTTTTCCTGCTATTTCTTCCACATGCCATCACCAGAAAGGGCTTGGAGATTCTTGTTTTTGTGACTAATTTGGGAAGCTGGCTTGAGTAGTCTCTTCATGGATGTTTTTCCTGACTTCTTGTTGATATATTTGCAGAGCTTCTGAAAGTGAAGGCTCAAATGCTGTGGGTAGCCATGGTAAAACAAGAAAAAATAGCTTTCTGGAATTAGTTTAAATTAGCAGGTTGCTGCAGTTGCTGCCACGTGCAAATGAAAGTAATATATGGACATTTTTTGGCAATTTGCAGTACTTAGAAAATTTAATATTCAGTTGGGGGTTTTTGTACTGTTGTTAAAGACCAAGGACTATAAAACTGCAGCCTTGCTTTTTATTACACAGAGTGGGAAATGGTCATCTAACAGCTTCTCTACACTAAGAAATTTGGGAAGAACTTAACCTGAATTTGCATGGAGCAAAAGGATAAAAAAGTTACTGAGATCCATAAAAATTATGCATGAACAGTGCCATGGAAAGCGTGGTTAAATTTGAATGTGTGCCTTAGGGCTGTAACACATCAGCCCATTCACTGTAAGCTGATTTCATTCTGAGCTGCTTCCCTGCATAAGGATATGATGAGGACTCAATTCACTTGTTGCTTTTATTCTACAAAAAAACCCCAAAACCACAAAAAAGTGGAGATTTGTTTTATACATTGATGGCACGTTTAGTAGTTCGATCATGTGTTTTTTGGGGAATTGGTGAACACCAAAAGTATAGGGTAGTGAATCTGCTGTGAGCTATCCCAAAACACTCTGTCTAGTGAAGTTCACACATTAATTTTTATTATGAGAATGAAGGTAGTTCAGTGTGGAACAAGATCTTTTCACAGTTCCTGCTCATATTGTTAAACAAGCCTCAGTTTTAAGTGCTGTCAGAAAATTGCTTTTATGTGCTGTAAGGAATGCTAACGTGAGATTCCTACAATGCAGAGTTGAAAGCACCAAGGCTGGGGAAGGTGGCATTTATCTGGTTTGCTTATTCAACCATGTGAAAGCTATATTGGGCACATAAACTTTCTGCACTACACTGCAGCTTCAAAAAAGCAACAAGTTAAATCTGGGTCCTTTGAAGTAGTGAATAGTAACATTCTGTTCTCCAGAAGTGATTGACTTCAAATGATCACACCAAAACTCAAAAAACTGTCATGGCTGAGGAAAACAAGACAATTCTCCCCAGATAAATCTTATTTCAGTGCATCACTGTTGCATGAAACGTGGGTTTTGTTGGAGCCAACAAACTTCAGTTATGTAGAAAGGCAGAGAGTCTTAAAAAAGGACATAGATCTTTCTCTATCTGGAAATGATCTCAGCAAACCTCTTACTGTTGCAGAAAAGCAGTCTGTGGCATCAGATCAGTTTCCATACAGCAGGCACTACTGTCCTGCCCTGATTATTGTAATCTCTGCTTTTAATTAGATGCTGAGATTAAGAGCGGTTGTGCTGCTCAGTGCCCTCGGTGTGTTCCCTGTCAGTTCTGGCTGCTCCAGTGTCCCTGCTGAAACATTGCCTGGTAGAAGAAGATGCTCTGAGAAGATCTAAGCACAGTTTACTTTGCAGACACGTTAAGGGACAGCTGCACAGGGAAGAAAAATACACCAAAACCCCCTTCTCAAGACTCTTTCAGGAGGTTAAAATAGATATTGACAAATACCTGGCAAGAAATCAGGCATTGCAGCAGGCTGCTGTTCTGTGTGCCTTTTACTTAGCTGTTAATTTAGTGTCACAGTATGGAGATCTTACTCCAAAGTCACTTTTAACTCATTAGCTTCCAGTTCACAGCTCAAGTCCGTTCTAGATCCCTAGTGTATCATGTCAAATGTTAAATTCATTCTGTTGGATTTCCCATAAATTTTGTTCTGTTCCTGGGAGACTCCAGTTCTCAGTCATTTGGTTTTTTGTGTTGTGCTGATGATACACCTTAGCCTTTTGATCAGCATTTTCTGAGCCAGTGTCTTGGAGATGTTTTCTGCAATGAGTTCTTATGGCACTCCATAGGTGAATTCTTCAATCTGTTATCCAGGTACATGAATTTCTCTCAGCTGCCTCTTTACCTCCAGTTTGTCTGTTCATCTGTGTGTTTGCACTAACAGCTCTGTTTGTCATGTTAGTCAAACATTTAATGAAGTTCTCATCATAGCTGGCATTTCCTCTTTCTCTGAAAAATACATTATCAATTCAGCTTGAGACACTTTAACTTCAGTAAACACAGGTGGTATCCCAATTTCTGTTTGTTTTCTTATTCTTCATTCTTTTTTTCTTCAGTTTGTTTTCATTTGGCTGGATTTGTGCACTTGTATACAAACACCTGCAATCATGTGTCTTTGAGAGATGAAAACATCTCTATATTTTTTAATAATCAGACCTTGTACATTAAATATTTGAGAGATGAAATTATCATAGTGCTAATGTTGCCAAGCTTATTTGCAGGTGTGCACCACAAAATGAGACAGTCTTTGAACAGTCCTGCCTCTCCTGGTACACTGACACCTCTTCCCTGGGAATTAAAGTATCACTATTTAATCACAGCACTGTCTAATGGAAACACTTTTAGACTGGCTTCCAATGAAAGGAGTGGTAACATGTTTTACACACCTACAACATGACATTTAATCTGCAGGTTTTATCTGCGCCAGGAGTTGTAGCTATGCTTTAATCTTGCTGCATTAATCCAGCACACTCAGTGCCTGCGTTCAGAGCCCCAGGTCGGCTCTCAGGGATTCCCAAGCGTTTGGATTAGAAGCTCCTGCCAGCTCACAGCTTTTCCCATCAGTCAGGAGGGTCTGTGCTCAGCCATGGCCATTTACTGAGCTGGGCAGATGAATTTCCATTGCCCTGAAGCCAACGGGAGCATTTAGCAGTTGAAACTTCACTGTGGACAACTTAACTTCCAGCCCTGTGACATTTCTGCAGTTAATAATGTCCCCATTTATCTGTGTATTGGTTTTCAGTCTAGACCTGCTCCATGGCAGCTGTGAGTCCATCAGCTGCAGAGACCACAACTCTCATTTGCCTGAGACATAACTGATGTGCAATTCCTGCCATAAAAACTAAAAAGAGAGAATTGAAGTGGAATTAAACTCTCCTGCCAATTTGAGATCAGACAGGAGAAAGTCTTGCAGGCCCCTTCCTGTAGGCCATACATAAGGGTTGGTAAGGGACAAGAATAAATCTAGAAGTGTCACTTTCATGAGGAAATGTCAAGCCAGAGCTGCATGAGAATCTGCTGCAAGTATGTGGCTGCTGGTGAAGTTAATGAATGTGGCCTTGGAATCTGTAATTAGTATAGTCAGGCAGATGAGTGCTTAATTCTGCCAGATGGGAGAGCTCCACTCTGAGTTCCAGGACATGCCTGGGGGTTTCAGACAGATACACTGCAGAAACCCTCTGGAAGCTGCCTCAGCCCAAATAGGTAAGTTCTGTGCGTGTTCTGTTGCATCACTGGGAAGTTTCTGAAGGTTTGTGGGATCCCTTTGATCAGCAGGTTTGGCTTGGTTTGGATGCACACGTTGCCATCCTGAGCCGTGTGCTGGGCTCTCCTCTGCAGGCTGTAATTCTGCTCCTATCAGCCCACACAGGCTCTCTTTAATAGCTCCTCTCACACTGTCAGAGCACAACTGCTGAATTTTTACATCCAGCTTCTTAATTCCCATGCAAATGACTCGTCAGGAAACAAACAAAAATCCCTAAGACACATTGTGCTTCGCCTTAAATGTGGAAACAACAACTCCTGAAAAATAGTGATGGTTTAACTCATGGTTTTCAGCTTTTTCTTTGCTGTGACCTCACAGTACAGGAGCAACAGCTCTGTGATATGTTTTGTGTTGGTTTTAATATTGTAGTAGACACATATATACCTCTTTTTCATCACAGTAGATGTTTTGGGATTTTTTTTTTACTTTCATATGCTCAGGCAGTCTTCTGACATGAGGAAGACTTTGGTCATCTCACTTTGGAAACTGTAAACCTTTCCTTGGAGTTTTATAGTTTTGAATGAGGACAACTGAGATATTTGGAATTAAGCAAATATTTCTGATTTGCTCTTGGCCCATATTGCTTTAACAGCAGCCATTGTACTTTATATCCATGGTGTAAAAGTTTTAAAAAATCTGCAAAACCATAGAGGAGCAGGAAGTACATGCTAAGGTGTTGGTTGTCCATCTTTTGGCAAGGGAAGTTAAAATCAAGTACCAGGAAGGTGTAGAAGTGGATTGCAAGGATGGTGCAGTGCCTGACCATACCTCACACCTTGCTGCTGGTAAGAATTAAAACACAATGCCAAAGTAGGAGGATTTTTTGCTCTCTCTTGTATAGAAATATGCATTGAGAAGTTAATTAGATCAACTTTTTTCAAAAAGCTAACAGTGATTAAGGCATTGTTGCCAAAAGCAGAGGCTGGTTTTGACTGATAAATTGCAGGGCTGATAAGAGGCTGGGAGCCTTGGCACCTCCAAGAGGAGGGGTGTCAGCTCTGGATTCAGCACTCAGCTGAAGTTCCACTCATGCAAACCAGTCTAAGATATTTTGTGCTCTTCTGCTTGGGGAAAGTCTGTTGGTACTGTTCCCTTAAAATGTGTATGTAAATGTTTTCTAATTTTATCCTTTCAGAAGTGTTCTGTTGCAGCTGACATCCCATCTCCACTTTACAATAAAACCATTTTGTAGAGCAAATTGATGGGTTTGGCACCCCACTACTTGTCTCAATGGCTTCACCAGCCCTGAGAATTAAAATGCACCTACTAGATTTGCATCATGCAAATGCATTTTTCCATGATCTGAGTCAGTTTTTTCCTATCCCCATGAAAGATTAATGTTTTTGATAGCAGTGTCAGTGTGAGTCAGAGCTGTGGCTGTGAGCTGGGGCTTTGCCATGGCCGCACACATCTGCTTTCTCCTTGTGCCATGCTACAGTCAAAGCTTTTGTTTTCTGTTATTGCAGGGTTTCATTTGGGGCAAACTGCAGAGATCTGTTAGGAATATGAAACATGTATTTCATGGACACTGGGCCTGCCTTTTTCCTGAGTAATTATTTTGGAAGAGGAGTTGTTGGATGCTTTTCACCTTGTCCGTTGCAGATAAACACTGTTCCTGGTCTGTTGGAGGATTTACAGTAAAGAAATACTGTGTGCTTTTGCCCTTATCTCCTTCCTGCCCTGAAGAGGTTTACCATGGTTGCTACCAAAAATGGTGGTGGGTCCTGTCACAGCTCAGGATTTCCAGATGTGCAAATCTCAGCAAATTTTTGTGAAGAGTTGCAGCCTTGGTGTGTTGACTTTGTAAACCTCAGCTCTTACAGCACTCAGGAGAAACTTACGTAGATGTTTACAAATCCATTTAAAATTGGGGAATGAGAGTAGCTTATTGTCAGTTTCTGGGAGTGATAAACATCCAGAGCCTCTGATAATTGTGTAGGTTATTTACATTGACCTGGATCAGCCTCAGCTATGGCTGCTTCCTGATCATGTTTTAGTCTCTCTCCTTGGAACTGAAGTCTGGTTCTGGAGTACTGCCTGCCACCCTTCAGAAGGGTGGCCACTTCTCGTGGGCTATACCTAAAATTTAGGAAGATAGAAATTCTAGAATTTGGAAAGTCTCTTTGCAAGGAGTTTTCCAGAGGAAGAGGTGGTTGCTTATGAACCAGTTTGCCACTGTAGCATCCTTGGAAAGTAAAAAAAATGATAAAAATTAAGTGTGGAACAAAGGAACAGGCTGGGGGGTGAGTACAGAGCACCCAACAAATGCTCTCTGTGAGCAACACTAATGGTCATGAAGTCAGTGGGCTCAACAGCTGTGGCACATGAACTGGTGTGCCAAAACCCCAATCTTTACAAAATACATGGTCTTGTGAAGTGCAGGATTTTTGGAGTACATTGGGAAAGCACAACACACTCTTTATATGCCTTCTGCTGTGAAGGGGAGTATTAGCTGCTCATAATAAATAGGTGGGTTGTAGTATTTCAGCTTTCAGTTTGTTAGGTGAAATTGCTCTTCCATCCCAGCTCCTAAGTGGAGTTCTCTGGAGTTCCTTACCTGTCATCAGCCACTCTTGGTGGGCAGACAGAGATCCTCCCAGCTAAGTGAATGTTCAATGTACAGCTTGAGCCCTGGCCAAGAACAAAACGCCTCCAAACTCTTTAAAACAGAAAGTGTCTGAACATTGTCCTCTTCTGAGAAGCTGGAGGAAAGGGACACAGGGGCAGTGGCAGTGTCCTGGGATATTTCAGTGAAATGGTTTGGAGAGTCAGAAATGGTTTGGTTCCTGAACTGAGAGACCAAGGACTGAGTCAGGCCCAGCACCGAGTGCTCCCAGTTGTTTGCAGGCTGTGGCATCACCTCACCCCCAGTACAGGCTGCAGCTTGGCATCTCTTTCAGGTTTAACACAACGGGGTTTATGCAGTAGCTCCTGAACACTGGCTCCTTTGTGCACTCACAGTTTGGAATCTGCTGTCCTGGAGGAAATTGAAGTTCTCAAGCCCAGCATACTTCCCAGAATGGGTCATTTCCCTGGTCCACTCATCCACTGCAGCCAAAGGTTACAGGTTTGCATTCCAGGGATTCCAGAGCTCCAAAGTGAATGCTCCACACTGATGTCATTTTGAGCACAGAATCCTCTGTTTGCCTCTTTTACATGAATACTGTCAGGCTTGGCAGTGCTGGGTTGGGGTCAAACTAGGTTCACTATCCTAAGTTAAAATATGATTTAAAATAAAGGTTAGAAACTGCTGTTGATTGCTTTGAAACTAGGATGGTGTGGCAGCTCTGGCCAGCAGTTTTCTGAAGTGAACCAGGACAAGATTTATAATGGAGATAGAACCTTTTATTAGGCCAGCTGCTGTTGGGGAAACAGATGTGTGTTTGGATAGAGATAGAAATAGCAGACTTGTAGTTCGTTCTGATTGAAGCAGTTGTTCTGATTCAATTATGAGCTTAATTATAGTTAATTATACTAAGCAGTTAATTTGAGGGAGTGAGGGGTGCTGGTACCTGTGTACTGCAGCGAGATGACAGAGATAAAATGCTCCAGGTCACATGTTTATCCCCGTGGAAGATTGTCTGTGTCTGGAGTGCTGCTGTTGATGGAATGCTGCTCTAACCAGTGCCCAAGGAGTGATCAATATTACAAATAAATAATAATAGAAAAACCAACCAATGATCTGATTTATACCGTGGGCTCACAGTTGGGTGAACGTATCTGATGGCTTGGTGAGCACTAGGGTGGGAATTTCCTAATCTTTTTGAGGCTACAAAGTGGTGTAAAGTGTGTTGGTTTCAATGCTCAGAAAAAGTTGGTGTTTTCATGCTGTAAATTGCCACGGATCAGGATAGAGAGGTTAAAGGTAGAGTGGTGGTTTTGTGGTGCTAAAAATGACTTTTGTTTTGAAATGATGTGACTAAGTGAGAAACTGAATGCAAACAGCTCCCTGAGTTGATTCACTGACTCTTCTAAAATATTATTATAGATACCATGTTTCAAAGCCAATGATTTGAGCCATCACATTAGGCAGCAGGTGAATAGGGAGCTAAATTTTGTGTACATGGAAGTAAATAGATTGTATAAGCAATATTTTTGAATTCCAATATAGTTTCTTTTCCATTCACAGTTTCATTACATTATAACATTACACTTGCAGTGTACAGTTTCATCTTTGCTGTTTCTAAGCTCAGAAACTTGACACCTGTTGAATCCCAAAACAGTGTACGTGTGCTGTGGTAGCTGTTGCTAAAACTTGTATTGCAGTAGCCTTGAAACAGTGAGAATGAGCTGAGTTACTCCAAATTACTTAAAGGTCAGGTCTTCATTTGTGCTCCTAGGAGTTAAAAAAAAAAAAAAAAACCCAACTAATTTTCAAATGAATTGTACAAAACCTTTCATACAGTAGCACTTCCCTTCAGACTGCTTTTGGCTAATAGTGGACAAAGTTGTCCTTGCTCTGGGAGCCCTGAAGTGCTCACATTTGAATTCTCACCTTCTTCAGGGATGAATGCTGTGGTGGTGATTCCTCACGTGCTTCCAGGGCAGGAATACATTCTGGAAAAACCATTCTCTCCAACTGTAAATGTCTGTGTCAAAGTTAAATACAACCCGTTAAATATGGACTGAAGTGTCCCACTGGGAATGTTTTTTAAACCTGTGAAAGTGTCTTTGAACCTGTGTTTCTCTGGAGGTTTGAAATGTGTTGTGGGAGGAGGAGCCCCACTCTGTGATACCATCCCTGGTCCCTGCCTAGAGGATCCCCGATGGTTTGTGGCTCCAAAATTAACAGCTTTTCCAGCTCCAGCCCACTTACCACTTAGTTGAGGTGTGCTCCTTGCTGTCCCCACCCCAGCACTCCCAAGGGCGTGGGTATATTTAGTTCTTGGATCTGGCATCCAAGAGCTGCTGTCAGGGACTGCCTCAGAATGGGAAATGAGACCTGCCAAAGTGCTATTTTGAAACGGTGATAATACAGAGATGATGGACTTGGGCTGGAGCTGTAATGTTGCAGCCCTTTACCCTGTCAGGTCACTGTGAATTGAGTGCAGCTATAAAAACGCCTTGTGCCACTGAAAGATTGCAAAGAGGGTTGAACCATTGTATAACCTGGCTGTGCTTTAGCGCACTCATCTTTTCATGTGGAAAATACTTTCTTACTGTTTAAATTACCTTCTAAAAATATTTGATGTTTTTACTACATCATTAACTGTAAGGAACTGATATTTTTCCCTCTCCTCGGCCTGGCCCTTTGGATTTTTCTGAAAATAGCATTTGTGCATGCTCCTTGTTCACACTGAGGCCTGGGTGGGAGCCACTTGTTTGAATGGAGGTGTCAGTGCAATGAGGGTGAAAGTCATTTTCCAGAAGTGATTTAACAGAGCAATATCCCACATTCGTGGCAGGAACACTGCTCCTGTAATAAATTTAAATCAATTTATTGCACATCACTGACTTCCGCTATTTTATTTTAAATTCTGTAACCAGCTCAAGGTCAAGGAGGCAAAAGATGAAAGGAGAAGGGGAAAGGAAGCCAGAAGAGGGGAGAGGCAGCAGGAAGGGGGCAGCAGGACAAGGAATGGTTTAGAGCAGGGCAGCAGAATCGAGCTCTCACTTTGGGGCTGGAGGGCTGAGCATTCCCTGTTCAGAAGAACAGAGGGGAAAATGGACTTGTCTTTTGTGACTCTAGGAGCTGGGAAGGTTGCTCTGAGGTTTTTCTCCTTGTTTATAACGATGTATTGGTACTATTTCTAAAGACCAAATTGTTCCATGGCTAGTCCTTGTGAATGTGTTGTTCTTCTTCTGCTGAACAGAACTTGTGGACTTCTGATGTGCCAAGGAACAGCTGCAGCAACCAGGATTTCAGAAGGAAGGGGATCCAAAGGCCATTTTTGAATATGCTGTTACAAGATTTTGCTGTAGTGTGTTGGTCTGAGATCAATGAAATGTGTTTTTCATTTGATTCATGCTGGAGAACAAAGGGTCTGGATATTCAGATGCCTCTTGAGGTCGATCTGTTTTCTTTCAGTGAAGGGAATGTTTTGCTTGTGCTTAACTTCTTCCTCTGCACCAGTGTGAAATTTCATTTTAAACCCAAACGGCCCTTACAGTTTCCACCAGACTTTATATATATTATCAGGTGTTAGTTAATCTGTGCTCTTGAACAGTTAGGGTTCCTCTGTCTGCAAGGGTTTGAGTATCAAAAGTGAAAACCCAGGAACAAGAAGCAGCCAAGTGTCAATGTCTGTAGAGCCAGGTGGGCTGTGACAGCTGCTGTTTCCATGTGTCACATTTGGGGTAAGTTGTTCCACACTTGCAGTTGCTCTGTGAAGCTCCACGTGAGCCATTTGCAAGCATGGAATGTTTTTTTTACACGGAAGGGAAAGAAGGATGATGTGCAGAAGCTGGCTGACTCCAGGAATGAATCAAACACCATAATGCTGTTGATGATTAACCAGTGAGATAATTCTGTATCGTGTTAATTGTATGAGGTGTGCACAACACAGAAAGCTTCCGTGGAGGCTTGGAAGGGGCTTAAGCAGGTGAAACACTGTGGTTTATGTTCCCTTTACAGTGAAATGTTTCTGAAATTTTTGGGGAATCCAGGGGTCAAACATTCTCATCAAGAACTTGCACAAAACACATGCATTTGCTCCCACATGGAGAGAACTGGTCCCCAAGAAGGCAGGTTTGTGTTTTTCAGAAGAAAGAAGTTGCCCTCCTTGTTTTATTTATCACATACATAAAATCAGTTTATGTCTATTTGATTTAAACTTAAACTTTCCTTTGAGGTTTATATTGCACAGTGTTTGTGAAGGAATTTTCAATAACTTCTGATCCTAGTTTAAAACTATTAAAAGCAGCTTTAGGTAATCAATACCTGCACTACAGCAGGAAATCAGACCTATTGGCAACTGTTGTTTTATGTTTACTGGTTTGAACTCTGGCCTCTGAAATTCATGCTGTAGTTTCTCTAAAGCTTTTCTGGTATTAAATACCTTCCCTGGGAGATTTGCTTACTCCTGCACCCTTGTTGTTGACTCAGCCTGACTTTTCTGTTTAAAAGATATCTTCAATAGTCTGTCAGTCTAAGAACTATGAACAGTGTTTTTCTGGACCCAGAAAATACAGGTTTCTACACAGATAACAGTTTAAAAAATGCTTTATTTTTAGTATTGCAAACATTTTTTTGAACTGTGTCGGGAATGTGGTTTTGAGTGGGCATAGCAGGAGTGTGGAGAGAGAGAGAGAGAGAGAGAGATACCCCTATATGGATAGGGAGGTGTAGATACATAGATGTATGGAATATGGTAGGGCTAGATTGCAAATAATTTAATCTGTGGTTATGAAAATTACAAGTAATTGCATTTCTGTAGAGTTAGTCCCTTGCACAGTCTGGATCCTAGAGGAACCTGGCCTTAGAGGATTCAGATGAATTTTCGTCATACAGAGTCTTACAATCACAAATCCACTTGACTTTTGTTTTCAGAGATGGAAATGACAGTTTTCCTCTTTATTTCAGGATACCTTTGATCTGTCATATGTGGGAAGAACGCTAAGAGAGCCATCTAAAAATGGGTGTTAAAACATTCACTCATAACTCCCCTGCTCACAGTCAGGAGATGCTGGGGAAGCTGAACATGCTCCGGAATGACGGCCACTTCTGCGACATCACCATCCGCGTCCAGGACAAGATCTTCAGGGCACACAAGGTGGTTCTGGCAGCCTGCAGCGACTTCTTCCGCTCCAAACTCGTTGGCCAAGCAGAGGACGAGAGCAAGAGCGTGTTGGACCTGCACCACGTGACGGTGACGGGGTTCATCCCGCTGCTGGAGTACGCCTACACAGCCACGCTGTCCATCAACACCGAGAACATCATCGACGTGCTGGCCGCCGCCAGCTACATGCAGATGTTCAGCGTGGCCAGCACGTGCTCGGAATTCATGAAGTCCAGCATTTTATGGAATACACCCAACAGCCAGCAGGAGAAGGTGCTGGATGCAGGACAGGAGAGCGGTGCAAACTGCAATTTCACCTCCCGGGACGGCAGCCTGTCTCCCGTCTCCTCCGAGTGCAGCGTGGTGGAAAGAACCATTCCCGTTTGCCGGGAGTCTCGGAGGAAGCGCAAAAGCTACATCGTCATGTCTCCTGAGAGCCCCCTCAAGTGTAACACACAAACCAGCTCCCCCCAAGTGCTCAATCCTTCCACTTCCTACCCGGAGTCCAGAAATCAGCCCGTGGACTCGTCCTTAGCTTTTCCCTGGACTTTTCCTTTTGGAATTGATCGAAGACTTCAGTCAGAAAAGGTGAAGCAGGCGGAGAACTCTAGGACTTTGGAAATGCCTGGGCCCTCCGAGTCCAGCAGGAGGATGGCAGATTATGTGACTTGTGAGAGCACCAAAGCCAGTTCTCCCCTGGTGATCGAGGAGGACGTGCGAGTCAAGGTGGAAAGGCTGAGTGACGAGGAGGTTCACGAGGAGGTGTCGCAGCCTGTGAGCGCATCCCAGAGCTCCCTGAGTGACCAGCAGACGGTCCCAGGGAGCGAGCAAGTGCAGGAGGATCTCCTGATCAGCCCTCAGTCTTCATCTATAGGTATGACCATTTCTGCACTTATATATTCCAACTGGCACGTGAGCACTGGGGATCATTGCAGGAAATCTGCCTCGTAGGTGTTCATGCTTTACTTTTGTGAAACTCCCTTTTTTCCCCCTGATTTTTGAAATATTACACGTAAACTTGGAGTTCTTTAAATAACTTTGCCGAAGGCAGTTGAGAATGGTGAGCCTGTGGCAGCCCTCTTTATTCAGAAGAGGTTGATAACTTCTTTTTACCTCTAGTTGCCTGACTGGGGAAACTTAATTCTGCTTTCATTAGTGCCAAAAGGCACGATCTCAGCTGAGCTGCAGCATCAGATTTGAAAAGCCTGTGCCTGCAGCCACAAAGGGTTAGAACAGGACTTTGCATCAGACATCAAATCTCATATAATCGTGACAGAGAGCCTTTGTAAGAGGATTTGCAAAATAAGTGGTGAAACACTGTCATCTTAATGCCACAGACAAAAATAAAACCACACAGTCATAATATTGAGAATCTTTCCATTTCTGTGGGATTTGATTCTCAAGTTGCTTCTTCAAATGCTGCTGGTTGCTGAGAGAAATCTTTTTTCCATGACAGACAATTTGAAACCAGTTTTGGGATCTTATAGCAGGCTGTTCTTTATTAAGAGCTAATACTTAAAGGTTACTGGAACAATCCCTTTTTTCCTCTGCACAGAATGCATTGAATGGCTTTTAGTAAATCAGAAGATAGAGTTTTTGCAATATTTCTAATTTAATTATCAAAATTTTGTCCAAGTCAGCTGTTTTACTCCCAAGTGACTTGAGCTGTGCTCAGCAGAGTTTGTTTACTGAAAGATTTTTAATAACTCCTGTTCTGTTTGAAGACTCTAAGAATGGCAAATGCACTGCTCTGCTTCATTCAAATAATGTGTATGTGAAAGGCTGCCCCCATTAAGGAATTAAATAAACTACAACACAGTAAAGAGTTGTAGCCTTGTAGTCTGCATTATTTGTTTGGTTTGGTCAGTGCAGCACTGTGACATCCCTGGAGAAAGTGAGATCAGGCTGACTCTCCAGAACTGCAACACACATTCAGTGCCAAGCTATTCACTAAAAAGAAATGAAAATATTTCCCATCTATGCCATCCTTTGCTGTCGGATTGTTCTCCAGTTTGTATAGCTCATGTGTTGATATTTTAGATTGTAATGCTTTTTCCAAATGAAAATGTTTTCTTTATTGGAGACAAGGATGTTTACCTTTGCTGAGGAACAGACTTAATGTCTTCTGGTTTAAATCTTTAAATGTAGTTTGCCAAAATATTGCACAAATTAAAAACTAAAAGAACCTATTTGTGTGCTGGGGAGTCACCAGGAAAAGTGGTCCTTGCTCAAAAGCAGGTTTTGTTTGATTCAGTTTTTAACTCATTGCAGTCAGAACTGAAAGCTTTGCCAAGGCCGTGTGATAAGAGATGCAAATTGTTTCATCAAAGTAATTATATCATCACAGGCAAAATAGAACAAGAAGCAGTAATGATTAGGGAATGTTAAAAATAGCATTTCAAGTGATATATGTCATAAATATATAAATGAATATCACACCAAGGCAGCTTAAAGAACAAACTGGCTGTAAACTCCAGGCCCCAGATGAGTACTTTTGTGTGCATGGGGTAGAAAATCTCAGGCCTTAGTGATTATAATTTTTAAACTTAAATATCTGTCATTGCTGTTAGTACAGCATGTTCTGCCTTAAAACAGCTGCAGAGAGAAGAAAAATGTGCCAGGGCAAAATCTTTAAAGTACAAATCTGCTCTTTGTCTTTGAATATGTTTGAATTAATATTTAGTGGTCTTGGCAAAATAACCATCCTCAGAATGGTTTTTATTCATGTTTTGCTATAAAGGGAAACAGTGTTCTTGCTTTTTAGCACAGTTATGGTACAGCACACTTTGTAGCTACAAAGCACTTTTTACCTCCCAAAAATGCATTGCTTTATGCAGTAATGTAAGAATAGTAAATGGAGGCAGCAAGATATGTTAAAGTACAGCTTTTTCTCCCCTGAACATATTTTCCTCATATAATTGCATATATTTATCTCAGTGTTTTATAGTGCATTTACAAAAGCATTCTTGCCTCTCTCTGATATTGCAAAAAGCTCTTATTCACTCTTTGGGAAATTTAAGAATTGTTCATTTGCAATTTATTATATTTGGAAGCACTTTATAATACGGAAGGAGACGTGGAGCAGGGACTTGATAAATAAATCATTATGGTACAAAACAGCTGTGTCTGAGAAGACACTCTCATAACTCATTAGCACTTTTGGCAATTGAGAGGTGAAGGCATGAAATTAAACCTAAGAGCAGTTGGGCTTATTTTTCAGTAGACTGTCATTTAAGTATTTAATGAAAAAGAAGGATAAATCAAAATGGGATTAACTTTTGTACTTTATAGATTGCTTAGCTGATGAATTTCCCAAGTATAGTTTGTCACCTCTTAACAAAATCAAAAATTTTTATTTTGCTAATTGTGAAGCTGCCAGAGATGCAATTTTCCTCTTGTCACTGGCCCCATAACACGGCATCACGTTAAGACAAGAGTCTCTCACTTCAGCAAAGATCTCTCATTCTTTTTGACAGAATATGCACATTTTATGCTTCACCTTTCCCATCTTTGTTCCTTCTCTTTGGTTTTCCATTTTCTCTGACATTTGCCAGTGTACACCTAATTCTGCTTGATTTTCCTGGTGAGCTTTTAGGGTCCCCAAATTCAGATTGCTCCTGTACCCCTCTCTCAGAAAGCAGAATTGTTTCACCCCAGCAGCAGGAGCAGCTTTTAGCCCTGTCCTGCACTTTACTTGTCCTCGAGGTGGAGGTGCAGGGAGAGAAATCTCCTTCCCCACCTGTGCTCATGTCCTGTGGATTCAGTGGGGGAGATCCAGGGGCTGCTTGACCAAACTCTGGTGCTGATGAGAGATGAGCAGCAGCCCCTTCAGTGAATGAAGGTGTGGGTTTGCTTTGATGCTGCATTTCCTTGGATTCTGTTCCCCAAGCCCCTTGAGCTACATTTGCCTCAGTGCTGGTGAACTGAGCAGAGCTCAGGAGTGGTTTTTTTGTACATTTCTCTAACAAACACGTGTTTGGTCTCTTTTGTGTTGCATTTCTTATTTCCCAGAGGGCTCTTCCTATCTCAGCTGCTTATCAATAAATTAAGACATTATCAGGTAATATATTTATGGAAGATTTGGAACACAAAAGCCATTTAGTGTAGCAGGTTTGAACTCCTTATTGCTCAGGAAGTCTTGAAAATTTGACAAAATAGTCCCTTTAGGTGAATGTAACATTTCTGCTTTACAGTGCTAGTACTGGATGTGTTTTGAAAACTGGCTGTATTTACCATTTCCATTTTCTAGGTGTACCAAATATGTGCCCTCTATTGAATTGTCAATTTACTGGGTAACCTGTGCAGAGAGAAGCTGATGGGAACAAGTCACTTCTGGGTGTTCTAAATGACTTTCCCAAAGCACTTTTATTATCTTATCACCCAGCTATCAGTGTCTATCAGAGATTTGGGAAAGCAAGCTTGATGTGTATTTACCTGCCCCCCAACCCTTTTTGAACAGTTATTTGCATTAAATTGCCCTTTTTTCTTTGCCTAGGCTCAATAGATGAGGGGGTTACAGAGGGATTGCCCACACTCCAAAGCACCTCTGGCACTAACGCTCATGCGGACGATGATGATCGGTATGTACCAGCCTGGTGTGCAAAGTGTTCTGCACCAAGTGCTCTGCTGTAATTAACCTCCCCAGCCTTAATCCCACAGTGTTTAGTTGTTCCTACATCGGGTTCTCTGTGTTGATCAAAGTACAATCAGTGCCTGGAGGGGCAGAAGCTTTAGAAAAATGTAGGTGATGAAAGTCAGAATCTGCTTACTCGTTGCTTTTTGTTTCCTGTTTATTTCCAGGCAGCACTGGTGAAGAAAGACAGTCCTGTTCTTGCTGTTTCTTCATCATTGCTCTGTATTAATAAATTTTAATTAAACCTCTGTGTGAAACATGCATGCTAAAGCAACAAACTGAAAACAAGGCCTAGCCCTGACTTCAACAGACCTCGCTACTGCAAGCCACAGGAGAGGCAGAGCAGCCTTAAATCTCTTCCCCCAAACTTTCTGCCTTTAGCTTCTCACCAAGATGCTGTGTGGCACTTGCTGTAAATATTTAGCAGGCTTTTGCCGTGCTGATTTATTAAGGGAATCCCTTATAAGGGAAGGTTGGCAGAGAAAACCAAACTAAACTGGGTCTGTTTGGTCAAAGAGACATCGTGGTTCTGTTAGAGCCAAGTGAGGTACCCACCCATGGCACACAGGGCTGCTCTCAGCTGCTCTGGCTCCAGTTCTTAGCTCTCCCCTCTCTCAGCACATTTTTCCAAACTGATTTTTGCAGGAGTTTGTAAGACAAGTGGGTCTGAGGAAGAAGTGTAAATCTTTGGAAGTTTTTCCAGAAATTGTGTCAAAAGAAACTCCCTATAGAGATGATAACCAAGAGCTGCATTTTCATAGCTCATGAAATCTTTCCTGTCATTTCCATCTAAAATCTGTCCCACTTCCCTTAAAAAGGGAAAATAACTGCTTAGATAAGACTTTTTGGATGACATGGAAGATTTAATCTATCTGCTAACAAACCTGAGTATAAAAATATCACCCAGCACTTAAGGCTTGAATTAATAGTAGGAGCACATGTTGCACTTGAACTAATCCAGGCTTTTAAACTGTAATTCTGAAGTCAAGTGGCACACATATTTTCAGCAGTGGATTATTTCAGAAATTTCCTATAAAACTGCAGAGTTTCAGCACAAATTGCATAGAAAATTCAAAAAGATAAAAAATTCTTCAAACACACTGAAAATTTCCACTAAAAAATCTCTTACATGCAGAGAAGGAAAGAATATTTACCTTAGTTTATACCCCAGTTTGAAAATAATTAGTCTCAGAGTGACAGAAGTATCAGGAAAATGAACTCGAATTTGCTCCTTGTTTCAGTAACTACAAGTGAACTGAGAGTCACGGGGATTTTAGACTCCAGAACTACCAAGAGATTTATTTTATAAATTCAAATGAAAGTGTCAAGGATGTTCTGATTCCAAGAACCAGTTAAATGTGTAAAATGGTGCTTCCAAGACCTGAGCAGTTTCCTTTCAGGGGTGTGTGTGTATTTGTCTTGTCAGCTTTCAAATACACTGGGACAGCCCTTCACGCATGACTTAAAATCCCATTTCAAGCATGGGATGGGCACAGCAGCCAATAAATATGGCCTGTTGTTCACTGTGCAGCAATTTGGGCACACAGTTTTGGGGGCATAAGAATTCTGAATAAAGTAAAACATGTTTCTCCAGCTGAATGATAAAAAAACAATCAATACATTGTACAGATGGTGAAAATTTCCCTCCCAAACTGTTTGAATGTTTCATGCACCTTTAACTCCATGTTGTACATTTCCTTATCACTAGAAATTCTCAAAATGTCAGAATCAGTTGTGTGTGCCCAGTGCAAATTAATATTGAAAAGTGTATGTTGTAATAAGCATTTATTATATTAATAATGCAGTATATTACATTTCTATTTCTAAAACAAAGCAAAAGACTAGTCCCTCTAAAGGTCTCTCAATATTACATCCGTGTCACTCTGGGAGGAATCATAAGCATTTCAAAAACTAAGATGTCTTATCTCTTGAGTTTCTGTCTTAAATAATTAACATCATTAATTTGGCCTCCTGCATAATCACTATTTCATAAACAGTAGGTCACATGTAATTGTTGTCAGCTTAATAGGCACACAGGAGTCTGTTAAGTATTAAAATTACTGTTCCAGTGAAGTCTTATCTATTCTTTCTCTGGTATTTCACATCTGGATTGTTACACACTTTTCTAATCTTGACTGCTTTAACAGTTCAATCAGTTTGTGGCTGCACTTTAAAAGGAGTAGCTCAGTTATGAAAGTTATAAAAGGTCTCTCTGATCCAATAGAATGAGAACCTCCACTTCTCTAAAATAATTGTTATTTGCAAATAATGAACATTTCCAGGTTCACTGGCATTTTGGCATTCATGTTTATCAGAGTTTAGTTCTGCATAGTAAATAATCTCAGGGTGAAAAGAAGAAAAAGTGCAAGTAGGATATTTCAGTGCCAGCATTTGAAACCTCTCTCTGTGTAGCTGATACAGAAGTTCTTGGAGATGTCAGACAAATCTCAGCTGTTAAATGTCATATTGATCACAAATTGCAAGTCGTGAAAAATTAAATAAATGTGGGGGAAAAAGAAGCAGGGGAGAGAAAATCTAATAATGTTTCAAATATAATCTCTTCATGGTGCTAAGTTATGTCACCAAAAAGGTATTTCACCCTGCTGGCAGTGTGAGCATGGGAAAGGACAAGCCAGGCACTGATAGCTGGAGAGCCTCCTGATTCCCACTAGATCTGCTTTAATCAGCCCTCCTCATCATGAAAGATGGATGAATTTAAAAACCAGACTTCATTTTCAATTTCTGCTATGGAGCTGTGCCCATAGCACTTCTCCAGTGAAGGAGGTGGCACCAGCACAGGCATGGAGGGTGAGCAAGCCCAGGAGAGCTGGAAACAAAAGGAGAGCTGTGGCTCCTGATTGCTGCCCTACTTTGGGTGTCTCCTGAGAAAGCTCCAGGAGCACAACGTGCCTGTGCCTCCTCACAGTCCCTAACGCAGGAGTGAGGGAGGCAGCACCTAAGAACATGTCAGAAGATTAAATTCTTTGTTGTCACAAAACCCAAATGTTATTCTTATTTGAGCACACTTCATGTATAAAAAAGGAAGTGGAGTGCCAGAGTTGGTCAGGAATTTGGTTAGAAAAATCAGAACCTGTGTTTAAAATACTCTCACTTATTTCAAAAAGCCTCAGTTGGCATTTTTAGACCCCAAAATGGCAAAAAGCTCCATTCTGCCAGGCCCAGGACAGGAGCTAGTGACTTTGCTCTTGCAAATATTCCCTTTATCACAGATCAGCAAGTCTGTCAGCATCTCTGTTTTCCACAGCTCTGGGACCCTACTGTGTATAAAAGTTCAAGGACAAGAAAATTTCTTCTTTAGTGCAAATCTTCCTCCAGTGCCATGTGAGGTCAGAAATCCTCAGGGTTTTACAGACTGAATGATACTAAACTCCTACAGGAAACCCTTTAATCTTGTGTGTATCAAGAGATACCTGGTGCTCTCTCTCCAGATAAATTTTACAACTGGAACTTTTGCTGCTGAGAGTTCTGCACTCAGAATTCAGATATCCCCCTGTCCTCACAGCTGTAGTGCCATCCTTTTCCAGAGTAAAGACAGTTTAAGTGTTGATTTTAAAGAGATTATCCTACTTCTGCCCTCCTGTGCTGAACTGCTTTGTGCATTTTTGTATGACGCCTAGGAAAATGTATTTGTGCACAGTGCATGTTTCATTTGTGTGAGTGTTAGAAATTCCCAAATCCAGCACAACCCTGAAGCCAGCCCTCTGGCTTGAGGGGGTAGCAGAGCAGCAGAAGGATTTCCTCAGCTAGGAAAACTTCTGACTGTGAGGAGACATCATTGCATCTTTGCTCAGGACATTTCAGACATTTCAGTTCAGTAAAGCTAAAGTTGCAATGTGCTGGCCATGGATGGTCAGGGTCAGAGCAGTTCCCTGCTGCCAGTGGTGGCTGATCTTTCAGCAGGCTGGGAGCAGCTGAAATGGTATTTCACCAAAAATGCAGACCTTAGTGCTCAGGGAGGGGAAACCCCAGGTAAGTACAAGCCCTGTTGTTCCCATGTTTGTACCAGCAGATTTGTTCTTATTTCACTGTGCCCTTTAGCAAGCTCCTTGCCAGAGGACTTGGATTAGAGCACTATAGTTCACTTAAACAGTTTGCAGCTGGAGGCTATGGAGGAGCAATTAGTCAGTTTTAAATAAATTACTTTGAAAGTTAAATTGTTCCTCATTGCAGTTCATGTGCTGTTCTTTAAACACAGCACTGGAGCTCTGCTCATGGAGCTTTTTGAATCAGACAAGGAGCAAGTATTGCTTCACTAGATTAATATTTTATACTTAGAAATACGCAATTGTAGATACTAGTATTTGTTGATGGAGCTTGGATTGAGATGAAAAATTAATTGGCTTTAATTTCATTTGTAAATATCACTGAAGCTGCAAAATACTCCTTTGCTTTTCATTTGCTCAGCTCTATAAACTCTTCCTCAGGGACTGTTTAGTGATTGCAAGTCATCGATGTGCTGGAGAAAATGCCCACGCCTGGAAAATAATGTTCAGTTTGCAGTTGTGCTCAGGCCTGTTGCCCAAAGAAACAGAATTCTGAGCTTATTCCCTGGGTGTGCTCAGATGTGCAGAGTCAGTGAGTGTAAGATTTCAGGTGCAGATCAGACACATTGCTACAGACCCAGACATCTCCAGAATAAATGAGATTTCAGCAGAAATGTGACGTACCAGTCTCTTCCTTCTCCCACAAAAGCCCTCAAGGTTCAGATTTTCTCAGACAAGGTTTCTTGGGTCATTTCTCTGGCTTATTTTGTAAATGAGTGCCTTTTTTCTTTGTAGTCTGGAGAACGTTCAGTATCCCTACCAACTCTACATTGCTCCTTCCACCAGCAGCACAGAGAGGCCCAGCCCAAACGGTCCCGACAGACCCTTTCAGTGTCCCACGTGCGGGGTGCGCTTCACTCGCATCCAGAACCTGAAACAACACATGCTTATCCACTCAGGTAAGAAACAGCCCTGCTCCCCAAATTCCTGACTCAGCCTTGCTCTGCAGCAGTTGTAATAATGCAGCTTTTCCACTCACTTGCCAAGTGCTTGAGAGTTGATTTCAGAAAGACTGGGTAGAGGTTTGTCTCGTTGAATGCTTGTTTTGATCCCTGGAGTCTGGCTGATAGTTGTGCTCGTGGATGATTAGCATTTGTGTGGACTGAAAAAAACCTGATTGCCTGGAACTCATCAGGATAAGTAATTTTCCTGAAAAATATCTGAGATGAAATAAAGTATACTTGGCCCTTTTATTGCACTAAAGAAGTAGATTGAAATTCTTCCTCTGCCGTATTGCAGTTCTCTGCTGTGTTTCAGAGGAGACTTGCAGCCATAAGAAAATATTATGTGTCCTTGCATTGAAGGAGATTGTATGCCTTTGGATCTCAGAATTTTTGGAGGGATTGCAGGACAACTGAATTGGTTTGATTATCAATTTAGCTCCTGCAGGTAGCACAGGCAGCCAGAGGTTTATGTGAATGCCTCCTCTGGGTCTTGGTCCCCAAATTCGTTTTGATTTCCAACCAAGCATGAACTCCCCAATGTCTTTACTATTGGTGTTTTCAAGACTTGTCAGCACTATGTGGCAGTAGTATTGACATTTGAGGGAATAAAGGGAATATTGAAGGGTTATTGCACTTGGTCACTAAGTCTCATAGTTTAGCATTTCCTGGTTTGAGTCTGACTCTTACTGCACACAGAGCCTGAGCCATTCTGACAGAGCAGCCACAACTGAGAAGGTGCAATTTTTTCCCTGTCAACAATTATTTGTTGAATCCTTGCAAGCAAAATTACCAGATATGTGTTTAATACTTAAAAAAGCAAATTCTGTGGGCATACCAGGTGCAAAATGATCCCAGGCCTGTTAAAATCTGACAGCAAAGCATCTCTGGTCCACTTGTCAACTGACAATCCCTGGGTAAAGTTGGGAGAGCTTTGAATAGCTGGTTTAGAATAATTAACATGCAAAAGAACTCTCAAAGCTTGTAAATGTTGAAAGTGTTTTCACATGAGCAAAATGGCTAAAGAGATTTCCCTTAAACTACCAGAGGAAATAGGTGCCCTTGGACAGTAGGAAAGCATGAAAAGTCTGAGCTCCACCAAACCATATTCCAGTTTATTAACTTGTTTTCACATGCTTAACAGGGTGTCTCAGTGTAACCTTAACTACAGCTTTCTCTGTCTAAAAGCCCTCAATTAAAAGTTCACCTCCTCCTTTGAAAGTAAGGAAAGCAGAGTGAAAGACTGGGGGAATTAACAGCCAGGGTTGATGCACATTCAGCCTTTTGAGAAAATCTTTTTTATTCCTTGACAGCCCTATTATGAATAGAGCTCCATATTCCAGATTCTTAGCCTCATGTTTGGATTTTCCCACTTTCTGCAGTTCAGACTTTTTATTAAATCCTAAGGTTTTGGTGACTCACACTTTTATCTTGTAATAGTTCTGTTTGTGTGATTACACACTCAGCCACTGCAACATGTTGCAGAGCTCACATGTTTTAGGGTAAGAAATGAAACATGAGTTCGGAACTGAATTTCTAGAATTAATATGAGAAAAAGTTTCTAAATTAATACAAGAAAAAAATGAGAGGCATGAAGCTCAACTGTCTTAGAGAGCTGTCAGTCGTGCAAAGTTGCCGAAAATTCTTGTACAACGAGGTTCCCACGCAGTATAAAGGCTCCTAGTGCCCCTTTTATCACCATTGCTGCTGCATTACAGGGGCGTCCCTGTGCACACAGTCCCTTGCCAGAACACTTCTCCGAGGCCAAAGGCAGCCAGAAAAAAACATTGCAATTAAGGATAGGCTGATAATTGCATTGTTGGGAACCAGTCTGGCACAAGAATCTGCCGAGATCAAAGGAGTTCAAAGGCACAGGAGATGACTGCAGCATCAGGTCCTTGTTGGCTGTGCCTGGGATCTTTAATCCTGGGGGCTTGTGCTCGTTTAAACCGTGGGGAAGGAGCCTCGGGACAGGTCACAGCCATGAGATTTCCTGGAGGTCGTTACTGAGGGACTGCAGCTCTGCTCTAATTATTTCTGCCTTTTTAAAGTTAACAGAGAACCTCTTCCTCAAGCAGGGCTGTGCTGTGACCACCTAGAGCCGCTGTCCCTGTGGGGAGGATTCTGCCCTGGCCTGTGTTACACACGGTTCTTATAGATGGATAATGAGATGATTGGCTCTCGCAATTAAAAGATGGCTATTGTGTGAATATTAAGAAAAGCTTTAGTGATGTGTAGTTATGTTATTGTAGTTTAGATGTCTTCTGTTCTCCCCATAGTTCCCTTTTCCCCCCCTGTATTGTTGCCATCAGACAGCCTGGGTTGTCTAGGACAGGTAAAAAGAAGGCATGTACATCTGCCCCTTGCATGGGGCAGCTGGGAATGGAAAAGCTTGTTGCTTAGGGGGTGCAGCATGGCAACACCTGATCTCCAATCAAGTTACAAGAAAGCAGAATCCACCGATAAATGGCAAAGAAGAGCCGACTGACAGACTTTGGGAGGGGCCAGGGCTGGTTGATGCAGCCCCCAGGGGTATAAAAGACTGAGCATCCATCTCTAAGATGAACTGGTCACATAGTATGCACGAGGGGCAGTTCCCAGCGCTGCAGCTTTTTCCTTACGTAGTCCTTTGTTGTATTTTTGTTAAGGTTCAATAAACCTTTTTAAATTTTCAAAGTGAGCAGTTGTTTCTCACAAGGTGAAGGTGTTCGTGCTCTCTCTTCCGCAGGCATTAAACCCTTTCAGTGTGACCGCTGTGGGAAAAAGTTCACCCGAGCTTACTCGCTCAAGATGCATCGCCTGAAGCACGAAGGTAAACGCTGTTTCCGGTGCCAGATATGTAGTGCCACTTTCACTTCCTTCGGGGAATATAAACACCACATGCGGGTTTCCCGGCACATTATCCGCAAGCCTCGGATTTACGAGTGCAAAACATGCGGCGCCATGTTCACCAACTCTGGAAATTTAATCGTTCACCTGAGGAGCTTGAACCATGAAGCGTCAGAGCTAGCAAACTACTTCCAGAGCAGGTGAGGTGCACAGCAAAAACCTAACAGGGAAACTTGCTTTTTTCTTTTTTTTCTTTTTTTTTTTTTCCTTTTTTTTTTTTTTTTTCCTTAGAACATCATTTCCTGCTTTCAGGGCAGCCTGCTGTGCCTCTCATCAGGTTGCCAGCTAATTCCAGTCAGATTGATTCCTGCTCCACTCTCTGTTGTATCTGATGTGTCTTACAGCATGGGAGCTGTATAGGAGGCTACTGAAGAATCCAGTGATATGCAGAGGCTGGTTCTGGGTTACTTAATTTCTCTTTTCAGTCGTACCTATGGCCAGGCCAATGGTGTGAAGCCCCAGTGTTCTGTACTGCAGTATTGGTGATTTGCTATTGATTTGCTTTTCAAAATCTTGTACATAGCCTGTTCACTTTCATAGGGGACAGACTTCCTACTTCATTTTAAGTGCTTGCTTAACACTGTGGAAAGATTGCATGACTCCAGACCTTCTCCTTTCTCATTTTTTAGATAACATTACTAAATGATTAGACTAATAGGTTTGGAAATAGTAAGGGCCACTTGGACATTTTTTATCAGGGCACAAAAGACTTGGCATATCTCACAAATGCACTGCTAAAGACTATTAAAAGAGTTCTGAGGTATCAGATGAGCACTGTGTTCTCTCATTGATATAAATATAATTGTTGGAATTTGAGATAGAAAATACAAAAGTTGGATGAGACAAATTGAAGACAGGAAGGTCTTCCAGCTCTTAAATCTACAGAGAGAGTGCAGCTTGGTGTGTAAGTCATCTGCCTTCAGCAATGCAAGACATATTCTGAATGTTACAGCATCACAATCCCACCCCTCCTGATTTCCAGACATTATTCTTCTTCCCACAAAAAACATTTGAGTATTTTGTTCTATTTGATTACCTCAGGAGTGACGTAGGATGAAAAAGATTGAAAAACAAAGCAAGAAAGCCAGATGCTGTTCTTTCAGCAGAATATTGTTTAAAAGTACAAGTGCTTCATATCTGTGGGCTTACACAGTTCTTGTTCTTGGCTCTTGTGCCAAAACTGGAGCAAACACTCTGCAGGGTGATGCCCTGGTTGTGGTAAGCACTGCATTGTTGTCAGCAAATTAAAGTCACATTAAAGGGTGTGATTTTAGTTGCCTGTAGCCCTTCCTTCAGTCTGATTTGACAAACATGAGGTTTAGCAGAGCTGGCTGTGAGTTTGGGTTGGAGCAGTGAATGCTTCTGTCACTTAAGGATTTCTTTTAACTGAGGCATTGCCAGGTGAACCAAAGCATACAAACGTGCATATATGTGATACATGTATATATTTGTCTCAAGTACAAACTTCATGTCTGGTGCTGAAAACTTGCGAAGAAATTTATTTCCATTATGTCCTCATGCTCTGAAAGTACAACTGGAGCATTTGGTGGCTTTTCTTTGGATCCACTCAGCCCTCAGCTGTTAAGAGTGCATAGCAGAAGCATTGTCCAGAAAGGATTAAAAGAGGAAGGAAATGCAATTCCATACTTTTCTCAGGAGCGTGATACATGTCAGGATCACACCCCCACTGCAGCTGGCAGCTCCCTCTGCCTTCAGCTGCCTCACCTGGTGCCCCTGGTCCCAGCCTGCCCACTCAGAGGGAAGTCCTGCTGCTGCTCTGGGGGATGCTGTACCTCAGACATGGAAAGGGCCACATTTTGCCAGTGCTGAACTCATTTTTGTTGCTATTTTTAAAGCCTGAGTGCTCCCTTTTTTTCAATGAGGTTTTCAGTGCCAAATGTGTTCCAGACATTAACTTTCATTCTCATCAAGGTGATACAATCTCATAATAAGAAGTTGCTGTGTAGGAAATATGGATGTGAAATAGATGCCATTGAATAAATTCTGTGTGTGTGGAAATGAGAACCAGGTTATGGTGCTTAGTGGAGTATGTCAGTGCCATGATCTTGGCCAATGTGAAATGGGTACCTTTGTTCTCTGTCAATGCAGTGTGTAGCTTGTGTGATGGAGCTGATACCATGGTGTGACAAATGACATTTCTCTTCTGTCCTTTGCCCCTCTTCCAGTGACTTCCTAGTACCGGACTACTTAAACCAGGAACAAGAGGAGACCCTCGGGCAGTATGAGCTAGGGGAGCATGGCTTTGAAAGCAACTCTTCTGTCCAAATGCCTGTCATTTCACAGGTGTCGTCAACTCAGAATTGTGAAAGCACTTTCCCCTTGGGGTCTCTGGGTGGGTTGGCAGAGAAGGAAGAAGATGTGCCAGAGCAGCCAAAGACTAACACCACTGCTGAGGCAGCCGCGGGTGACCCTCCCAAACCGGAGCTGTCATCTATTACTATCGAATAATTCATGGTTTGGTTTCATTTTTGTTCTTTGGAAAGTGCCTGTGTTTGGTCCTGTACATTTTAATTTAATTTTTTTAAACGAAAAGTGGGGAGATTTTCCCCTTTTTACTTTGTAAGCTACGCTTTAAACTGAAAACTGCGACAGATGTTACATTATTTTTCATGACTGAATGATCACTTCTGTGAAAATATTTAAGACTGATTGCACAAAAAAAGATCTTGTCAGAACATCATGGAAGCTGTGATATACTTCTAAAGAAGAGCAACTGATTCAGATCACTTTAACTATTCCATCTTCCACAGTTAGAGCAGCTCATTAAGTTTCTCTTGCTTCTGCAGGCCCTCTGGTTAAGGGAAAGAAATCAGAGGAAACCTTTTTCAAATGATAAACAAAAGGATGCATTGGAAACCATGATTGAACAGTTTTGACTAGTTTTGAGTGGATGCTTTAATCTTCTGCATAAAGAAGTGACACTTCCTATATGTGCCTGCTGTTTTTCAAAGCCCTTACTGTGCCCTGTGCTTGGAAATGGTGAGCGGTTTTGAAAGGAACAGTCACACACTTCTTCAAAACACACGATCCCTGTCCAGCCCAGATGAATGCCAGGTATTCCTACTTCTTCTGTTCCAGTCCTTTTAGAAACTGCTTGATCAAATAGCCTAAACAGATCTGCCCAGCTGAGGCTAGGCATGGAAAGTCTAAAGGTGCACCAAGAATTGGGAATGATGGAGAAGTGTTTAGCCATGCAAGCCTGACAAATATCTCCTGACTGTACCTGTCTGTAGATGGGGAACCACAAAGGAAAATTCTTAAACCTTGGCCAGATTATTTGCAGTTCTGATCACTGCCCCCTCACATACACACTGTGTTTTTACTAATCTGAGAGCTAGCTAGAGGGAGTTTACAGATCGGAAAAAATAAGCTCTTTTGTGCATTATTGCACATTTTTTTGTTTATACATATGTATGTATAGCTTCAGAGATTTTTACTAGCCTGTTTTGGATAAAACAAGCAATTTATTCTCTCTAAGGACAACTTTCTAACCAACAGGGGGTTGTTTACAAAAAGCCTATAGAGCAATGATGAATTGTTCCTGTTTCAAAACACTTTAAATCCTTGCCAACTCGGTTTATTAAAGGCCATTACTCCAGCTACACACACAGCTCAAGCAAGCAATAAACTGAAATATTTGCAATTTCATTTTTCCATATTTAGAAAAGGCTACAAATGGAGGGTGTGGGATTTTCAGAGCAGTGAGTCTTGTTTGGTCAAGGCTGTTTGGGCTCAAGTACTGCTTTGAAACCTAAATTAGGAAGTACATTAGGAGATTTGTGATTTTTCTTACAGCTTCTGAAGTTAACTCAGTGTTTGATGCCAAATGCCCACGGCCTACAGACGATGTGCTGAGTGAGTAGGTACTGCTTGATCTCAGTATTCCAAAGGCATGATATACTCCCTTAGTTTTGAGTCTTGTTTTTTGTAAATTGTTGTTTTCTGGCTAGATTTGTTTTATGCAAACATGAGGAGGAAATGAAACCAATAGAGAAAGGTTGCTCCTGAAGAAACAGAAGACACAAAAGTCGTATTATATTGCACATCCATTTGTATTCAGTCAGCCTAGGCAGCTCTGATACTCTCTGAGACTGAGTTCTTTCTATTAATAGCCAGCTTTTGTAAGGAAAAAAGTTTATTGACCTTTGGAAAGTGTTTAAAGGGTTTCAGTGACTTCAACAATTTTTCTCTTTTTAGGTTAAACCCACATATTTTAGTTAAATAGAGCGAAAACAGTTGGGATTTAAGTACTTTCCAAGTTGCTGGAATGAGGTTTCTCCACCAGATCCAAAGGGTGTTTTAGAAACATGCTGCAAAGAAGTTCTGTGCTGCAATTCAGTCTTGATTATATCTACCTTTGTGAGGCTTCTTAAAAGGGCTTGAAGGAGAAATGCTTTTTCTGGGCTGCTGTACTGTGAAATAGCCCAGTGTCTGCTGATGAGCTGAATTTAGAGACCATTTCTCTTCACTTCTGATTTCTCTGAGAAGCCAGTGAGACAAGACAATGCCTTTTGCTGAGCTTTATTCTGACCTAGAGGGCTACAACACTGAGCTCAAATCCAGCATTTTCTCTTTTTCCTGATATGTTACACAGGTAAATGAGAGTCCTTTGTGATTCATGTTCTGAACAATGCTTCACTCAAACCACATTTCCTGACTGCAGAGATGTAATAATCAAAGGTGGTCAGGTATGAGGTGGAGGACATAATCTGATCATTAGAATCTGATCATTTCCATCCCTGAAGTATTTTGCTAAAGAGTTCATTGGTGAGAAGGTACAAATACACCATAGACATACCTGGATATTGGATTTTTAAGACTTAAAATTTTGAGTCAGAAGGCAAATTGCTTTCAGAATACCAAAGAGAAAGGGGAAAGTTACAAAGACTTTATAGCTCTGACCCGTTCTTCCTTGAAAAGAAATAAGGATCATTAACACTGAGGTACAAGGCAAGGCCTGGGGTTCATTATTCATTGCATTGTGTGTTACACATTATCTTTTCAGCCTCCTGATCTCTGGGTAACATCTTAATTTAGTTCTCATTTTTCAATCTGGTTCAACTGGAGGAGAATGGAGTTCTTGGAGGATTTTGTTTGGATGGTTTAGGGTTGGGTTTACTTGTTAATTTTCCTGTCTGTAATTGTTTCTTGTTAGTATCTCTTTTCTGCATAGAAATGAATACAGTTTAAATGCAAACACCATTTTATTTCTCCTCTCTAACTTGTTGGAACTGTTCAGTTCTTTGAAATGCTGGTGTTCTTCACAAGAGAGATGTAAAAACACAGGACATCTTAAAACAATTTATGTTGCTAATGTGCTTGGATTCCAAACAGAGCAAGAGAGATAACTAAAATAGAAAAAACTTGCCTTAAACTACACTTGGGATTAAACCTAAAACATACATTTCTTTCAGAGGGTTTTGAATTCTGGGATGCATTTTCTTATTTCTTCTTAGCTTTTTTTCCCTCCCTCCCTCCCAAAACAATCCATTATTTAGTATGCATTTCTGTGTCTGCTAGACGAGGGTCAGGGTTGATGTGGTTCAGCCCTCCTGCTGCAAGCAGGGTCAGCCCAAGTGGTGTTTCCCACAGCTGGAGTTCAGTTGTCAGGCTCGCAGAGACCGCGGTCAAGTCTCTCATACTGAGAGATCAGTAGACTCGGGTATTGAAAATGGTTCTGGGTTCACATGGATTCTGAGTCTAAAAGATGTGAATTTAAACTTTTTAAAAAAGTAATAGCTGCCAATGCAGTCAAATATATTTTATAAGACTATGATCCCTATATGTCCCCTGCGGGATGAAATTTTATTGTTTTTAAGCTATGGTTTAAGGTTTTTATATGAGGGCTTCAGGCACTTCTTGGTCGCTGGTTCCACCCTGCAGCCCCGGGTGTGGGAGCGCTGAGGTGAGTGCTGGTCTCTCTCAGAGACAAACCAGGAAGCATTTTATATGCAAATCCAGCAGGAGCTTTGTGCACCCTGCAGGGATGAGAGAATTCAGATGGAGGAGCACCTGCTGCTCCTGCATCCATTGCAACTTCCACACCATCAGAATATGGAAAATAGCTGATTTTCATTCAGGCCGCTTACGTTCGAGTTTTGCTCACAAGGTGAAATCCTGTTTTGGAGGGTTCTCATCTCCAACTGTAGACATAATAAATCCCATAGCATCGTGATGGCAGGTAAGAGGGTTCAAGACAGTACCTCACCACATCAGAGGTACCTGGTAAATAGAGTGGGTTCCAAGTATTTGAGGAAATGTACCATAAAAGAAACAAATGTGAATTTTTTTAGTGCAACAGTACTTACTGCTCTGGATTTTCGTTCACTCCGCGTGTGCTAGCGCAGTAACTCCGTGTCCCACAGGTCCCAGCTACAAATCTGGTTGCACTAAAAAACAAAGTAGATCTGGTGCTACCAGCCTGTGTGGCAGCTGTACCTACAGTCTTCCTGAGGGTTGCTGAAGTCCCCAGAAGAGTGATTTTGTTTCACCATTCATTTAGCTGATGCATGCTTTTGATATTCTGACCTGTAACCCTGGCTACACCGAGTCCTTGGACAGCTTCCTTGCTCTGTTCTGCAGTGCCTTCACTCGAGGTGCTGCCCCATGGTGAAACCCCAAAGAGGGAAAAGTGGAAGCTGGAGGAAAAAAAAATGTGAATTAAATTATTGTTGGGCTTCTTTGTGCATTTTAGTAACAGTGAAACCCCCTTAACTGTGCCAGTCTCCAGTCACCAGCCGTATATCCAGTCATCATCTCATCCACAGTACAGCTTCTCTTGTTGATGCTGGCCACAGCTAGATTACTTGGCATGTTTATTGACCTAACAGAATTGGTTTTGGGTTTTGGTTTTGTTTTTTAATGTATACGATGTTTAAATACACTTCACATTTTATATAATACTATCTGGCTATTAGTATTTTTCAGGAACCATAGTTCTTGGTGGCTATATATATTTTTGTGACTTTTTTTGTAAACTAAGTGCCGTTTCAACGTTACAATCATTTTTAGAGTTATTGTAATCAATGTGAATATCATGTTTTTTCAAATCTGTTCTGAGCCTGTAGTGTTTGCTTTGTGATCATACGTGTAATGTATATATTCTGTATAGTTACATTGTATTGAAATACTAGCTTGTTTGATATAAGAAAAGTATGTATTGGGTACCTTTTTGCTAGCCTGGTTGTTTAATCTTTAAAAAAAAAAGTTCCAAAATACAAAAAAAAAAAATCTCCAAACTGGTCCGATTATAGGTCAAAATTAAGGGGGGAGAAAAACTAGTTTTGAGTGTCTTTGGATAGAAATATGAAGCTAAGATTTTTCATTAAAATATTAATGTTTTATGGAGTATATCTTTGCTTTGTGTCGTTATTTAACTCTGCCAGCGTTTGCCTTGCAGTACAACAGAGTAACCTGGACCTTCAGTGAGAAGGTGCAACTCTGTCCCTTGAGCTACCTTCTCTTATAGCTTTGCTTAGAACCAAAAAAGCTGATATGAGGAGAACTCACTGGTGCTGAAGCTGTCACTGGGAGAAAGGTAGTTTAAAACAAAATTAACAATAATAAATGGTTGGAGAAGTTACATGAGTAAAGAGTACTAAGAATAAAGTACACATTTCTGATTCATTTTCCTTTGTATATTAGATTGCCTTCTGTTCATGTTCTCTTTAGACCTCATTCTGCAAAAGTGCTGGGGCCAACTTTCCACGGGTGATGTTGATGGAAAGCCAAGGGGGAGCCTAATCAAATTAGCCAAAGCAGAAGGTGTTTAAAAAGTACAGTAGGCAGTCATTGTAGTGGCAGCTGTGAGCTTCAAAGTAGTCATGAAACAGCTCAGAGTGTGGGACTTAAAATCCATCTCTGCTGTTTCTACAACCCTTGCAATTAAAATCACTTTCCTCCTACAGACCCACCTGTGTGAGTGAGCTGCAATCCTGGCTGATCAACACATAACTTGGGAAAGTGGCAGGTTGGTAAGTGCTTGGCTGAAGAGGCAACTCTGCTCTACCCCAGCTCAATAACAAGCAGGCTGGAGTGATTTATACACCAGCTGCCAAACTGCTCAGTGTCTGACACAGCAGTGAGACACAAAATGGAAAAGCACTCCCTGGTGCAGAGTAGCTGGAGCCACGATGAACATGGGGAGGGCTTGAGAGTTTCCAAATCCTGAGCTCTCCTTTCACTGAGGACCATGCCTAGGGACAGGTGTCTGAACCAAGAGCAAAATGGAAGAGGGAGTTCATCTGCTTAGGGTCTGGAGAGGATGCAGTGTGACACACAGAGGCTTGGGTCTCCCATGAAAGCAAAAATTCTGTTTCTTTGAAACCTGGTCCCATTTGGAGTCTGCAGTAAGTTCTGGCTGACTGCAAAGGCACACACAGCACCCCAGAGCTGGGCAGGCACCCCTGGGTGGGTGGTGAAGGTTAAATTCACACACAGCACCCCAGAGCTGGGCAGGCACCCCTGGGTGGATGGTGGAGCTGTGCATTCACAGCACCCCAGAGCTGGCCAGGGCACTGTGGGTGGATGGCGAGGCCTGGGCTGGTGACTGGAGCAGGTTTTTCCAAAGCATGACCATATGTTCTGTGTTAAACATCTTTTAGGCACCCTTAACAAAGCAAGAGCACACTATTGAAGCTTTTTGTGTGGCTTCCTTAAAGCATTCAGCATTTTATTCCTGACAGTAATGAAGGATTATTTCTTTCGCTTAGAGGAGAGTGTCTGAGCTAAGACCAGACTCAGCAACTGAGAATGTGGCAGAGCAGGGACAAGAGTTCTCCCAGGGCTGATTGCACCATTCCTGCCCAGCTGATATCCCCAGGAAAATGAAGCTGCTGAGAGAAACCTGGCTTGGGTTATGCATAAAGTGCTTTCCACAAGCTGCATCTCCAGAGCAGTGAGGTAACATCACCACTGTGAGACCCTGAGCATGCAGAGCAGGGGAAGTGTGCCCATGGCAGAGCCTTTCTTACAGCCCAGAGTTTGGTGCAGTCCTTGTGGAGTTTGGGGTCTGTTAACAGCTTTTCAGAGCACACAAGCATGCTTGAATAGCAGATTCACTGACAGTAGCCCTGATTTCCTTAGCTGCCTTTCACAAATCCTTGAGAAATAGGCCACAAACACCCAGAGTGAGATCTGTGTGTTTGAAAACCACTCTCAGGGCCTGAGTTAATTGCCTTTGAGCATGAGCTGCCTTTGTCTCAGTCACAAGGTCTCAGGTGAAGATGAAAGAACAACTCACAGGGCATCTATTTGTGTATCTCACTTGAACCTTTACCTCACTGTTGAAGTTTGAACTCTTCTATCCAAATTATGAAATTAGTGAATTAAATGTAACGTGTTGAATGGCTGTGCCCTGACTTTGACACACACCCCTCTCATTTCAAACACCACTGGGTTCCTGTGGGAGTGTCTTTAAGAATGCATGCACTGCATCTGGCTAAACTGCATTCCCAGTCTCCCCTGTGCCTCCCTAGGTGCTTGAAATCTGTGTTCTGCAAAGCTCCCAGCACTCAGAAGGTGACAGTTTTTTCTCACAGAGTGCTGCCTGTTCCCCTGAACAGCAGCAATCCATGTGTCCTCATCCAGAAGGAATTTTGAACAATGACCATGTGAAAACATCAACTGACCAGCTCCTTCCTTGCTGCTTCCCCACAGGAGCAGCTGGTGCTGCTGTCTGCTGGGTAATGCTCGCTCAGACCTCCAGCAAGAGCCTTGCTTTGCTCTGGTTTAGCCCTCACGAGCTTCTCTTGATTTTGGAGTGGGAATGAGAGATGTGGTTTCCTTCCATCCCATGCCCATCTCTAAACAAGCTTCTCCTCCCCAGGGAGGCAGGACTGACAGACAAGATACTGTAAGAAACAGATATATTTTCTGGTCTTAAAAGGTTTTCCTTTGAGGAGGGACTGAGCATTGATGGTGTTTCAGTATATTTTTCTCTTTCATTTTTTCCCCTTGCAGAATCTGACATTGTCTAGACTTTTTAAAAGAAAAAACAATGTCAGCTACAAACAGATTGCTTTTAAGCATGAAGGAACATAAGTGCAGTAAGTATTGGGTACAATTCACTGATGTCAAAATAAAGTCCTTAATTATTTGTTGCCTTGAAGCATTTCTGTCTGCAGTGCTGAATGGCTTTCAGACTACCTTGGGCTCAAGAGATCTGTGAGTATGGCCCTGACATTTGTGCCTCTAGCAAGACAGAAAATGAGAGGTAAAATGGATCATTTAAAGGCTCTGGGGGCAGGAGAAGCCTCCCTCCCAGGTGAGCACACCCCTGGGTCAAAGGGGATAATCAGGAGTGCTCAGGAGGAGCAAGGACAGCAAGAGGAGTTTGGAGGAGCTGACCCTCAATTCCAGGAGCAGTTCTGTGTGTTTAGGTGACACACAAGGAGAAATGATCCCACGGGGTTTGATACTCCATCATTGCATGGAAACAGCCCACTGGTTTTGGAAGAACAAGGTAAATTACAATTCCAGCCACTGAAGCATTTAAATAGTCTGCCTTGCCAGAAATTTAAATTGCTCCTTAAGAGCAAACCCATTTTGTGAACTTCACTTTTGCCAGTAGCTTCTCTGACTCAGCAGAGTTTATTTTATAGCCTGTGTATTAGTGGGGTGCACAGAACTTTTTGGAGAGTTTCTGTGCATAAACAGACCCTTGCACTGTGCAAAACAAAACTGGGGAGAAAAGACACCAAAGCACAAGACTAATAGACAACAGAGCTTAGAAAACCAAAACATCTCTCCAGGGTAGGACTTCATCTTCCCACAATTTAAACGAGAAAAATAACAAAAACCCTAACAAAACCTTTTATATAACTTCAGTGTTGCAGTGATCAGTTTCAGGGTTGACGTGACAGCAATTACAAACAACAGTTATGCAACTGCCTCGTTGATGGAATTGAAATTAATACAGAGAAAGGAAGGAGCCAGACAAAAAGAAGTGGCTTTGGGTTGAATTGTTATGCTTGAAAGAAATAAAAAATTGCTCAGGTCTGCCTCTTTTGAAAAAGTGAGCACAAGCCCAGGCTGAAATATCTCCTTGAAGAGCAGAGTGAAATGCTCTTAAAAATTCTCTGTGTTAGAGGCAAAATTGTGTTTCTCTTCTAAGGTTTACAGCTTGTGTTTTTTTAATCTATCTAGCAAGTTCAGTATTTTAATTTTGCTCACGTTCTTTTGAGTCTCCTTTTTAAAAAGCATTTAGCAGAGTACCACTGGGTGTTGTGATTGTGGCTGATTCACAGCACCGCAGGAGAAGCCCACGCTCACGTGTGCACCCACATCATCCCCTCCACTCTCCATCTGCACGTTGGAGTGGAGCTGAAGGCAGCATCTGGCAGCAATGAATCCTTAGGGTGAATACTGTTTGAGAGGGCTTGGATTCATGGAAAGAAAACCTGGGAAAATCCTGAGTGTAACTGGAAAATCCTGAGTCAGAGCCCTGCCTGCATTGAGAGGAGCTGTTCCTGGCTCATTCCCTGAGATGTCTCTGGTGAGGCAGGGTGCAATCACTGCTCACACAGCAATGGGTTTGTGCAGACATGAGCCAAACCCCTGGAGTTCATTTGCCATTCAGAGGCAGGTGTATCAAACTGCCAGGGTGGGTCTCTTACTGAGAAACACTGCGGATTTTCTGTTTCTCCAGAACTGGTCCAGGGCAAGGTTCCCTGCCCAGGGCAGGGTGTTGGAACCAGATGATCTTAAAGGTCTCTTCCAACCCAAAGCACTCTGTGATTCTGTGAATTTCTCCTGTAGATTCAGGGAATAAAGCACCGAGGGAGACACAGGGAATAGGAATTAAAGCCATTGTTTCTTTGCTCCTTCTCGCCTTTTTCACCCCAAGTAGCAGGAAGCAGAAAAGTCCTGAGCTTTTTGCTTCCAGAGGGAGAGGAGGAGCAGATTTTGGAGGACCCTACACAAGATGGGTTTGCTGCACATCCACTGCCATGTGCTGGTTAGTGTGAGTCACCCTGGGCATTCACTGCCCCCAGAGAACAGGTTCAGCCAGGACAAAAACACTGCAGGATGGAAACCACTGACTATCCATACATGCCAGGAGCTTCTGTGCTGGTTCCTACCAGCCTTGCCACAAGCAGGGGTTGGACATGTGGCTTCATCCCCAGCAGCCTCGTTGCTCAGGAGAAAAGCTGATCTCCAGAAAAGCCTTGGCTGCTGAGTTCCCAAAGGCCACTTGCTCACACCTGGTTTCTGTGTGAGCCAGGAACTGAGCATTGCATGTGGCCTTGGCTGTTGAGTGCATCAAAAATCCAGTTTCTGTTCTCCTGCTGGAAGCCTGAGACTTTTTAAACATTCTGTGCTTAAAGGCACAGACCCACAAGGGAACACTGCATCTGACCTGAGGCTGTGGAGAAGGCTTCCAAAATTTATTGATAGCACTGGGATTACAGATGTGGAGTTGGTTAAAGGGTGTAATGTCACAGGGTGGAAAACTTAGAGTTTGGGGTTTTAAAATATAGAAATAAATATGAAGCAAGATGGAGGTTTTAGGGTGGAGGCAGGTTGTTCTTCTTTACCTTCTTCGTCATGGGTTTGGGTGATGGTTTGTAGTTGGGCAGAAAAGTCTGCATTGTGGGCTTCCAGGGATCAGTTATTGGGTTAAAAGGGAAAATAATCTAGGTGTCAGTTCTTAATTGGATAGTTTATTCTTAAAAGACCTTGTAACAAGAGATTGTTGGCCATTTTGTGTCTTCTAATGAAAAGCTGCCTAACTCATGGTTGTGTTTTACTGATAAGAAATAATAAACACCTGAGTCTGAACATGAACTACTGTCTCAAGTGCCTTCAATCCAGACCCAGAGAAACCAATATTCTCCCTTGCCTTTCCTGCTTTCCTCCTCCTGTCTGTTGCTGTGGGTTCTAAGGGAACAAGGAAAAAGGGAAAACTCGCGTGGCCTCTGACGTCCTCCACTCCAGAAATAAAGCCCTGGGAGGTTAAATCTGATGATTTTCCTGGCCTTCCCCTCTAGAGATATGGCAAGGTTAGAGAAGCTTGATCTATGGTGTGGCTGGGCAGCTGTGATGGGTGCTTTGTCACAGTCCAGAGCAATCAAGCTAACACAAACCAGAGCCCTGCCTGTAGCTTTGTGGAACCCTTTAAAAAGTGATGGATGTTCTGCAGCAGCAGAGAAAGGGGAATCAGTAGGTTAGGTCAAACTGCAGAACACGATAACCAGGGCAATTAATACCACTTAATGGGAAACTGCAAGCTCTTGGCTCCTCAGATATTAGAGTTTATAATCCAGGCCAGATTGCCTTTGAAGTATGGCTCTCGTCAAGGGAGGCTGCAGAGCCTTGCTGCAATAAAACCATTCCATGGAGATGATCCTTGCCGCTGTCTGCCATGTCTCAAGGAGCTTTTGGCCACTGGCTTTGGCCCTCTTTGTCTCAGCACTGTAGGAGCTGGGCAGCTTTGGGGGAGGGAATGGGATCCCTTTCTCTGGAGAGCTGAGCTCGTTTGGAATGGGGCCTTTTCCCCATCAGCTGCTGTTTATGCAAATTCCCTGAATCAGCTGCAGAGCTGTAACCGGGCACGAAGTGGTTTTGTCTTTGTTGCTGGAGATGGTGCCAGAAAGCCTGCAGCCTGAATTCCCATCTCAGAGTGGCTTTGCAGGACCCCTGTTCTGAGAAAGGCTCTCTTTTGTGTGCTGGCCAGCACAGAGCTCTGAGAGGGATGTTGGGAGGGACAAAGGCTGTAACAGCACTGACCAGGGCACATTTTCCTCTCCTGCAGCACCTTGGATGTTCTGATCCCTTAATTAACCTGAGACATTCCATTTTCCAGGTACCTGCTGGTAGCTCAAGTTTCCTGAGCTTTCCTGTCTTCTTGCCTAAAACCAGAGAGGGAGGAATCAAACCTCTGCAGGAAGAGGGAGGATCAAACCAGAGCAGGAGAAGGCAAAGAGAAAGAGGCAATTCCTGCTGAACAAGTGTCACTGGATATAAAAGCCAGCCCCATCCTGTCCTTGCCCTCTAGATCTGTGCAGGGCCATGGGTGTAAGTCTGGGCTTCCTCTTCTTATTGCCTTGTGCTCTTATGGTTTTCTCTGACAGAGTGCAGCCACATCATTCCAGGGTTTCCTGTGTTCTGAAATTGGCACACAAAAGGAGGAACTGAGGTCCTTGTGCCTGTGATATTTTTCATACAACTGCATAAAATTCATTACTGCGTTGATTTTGGTTTCTTTTATCAGGGGTGTCAAGCACAATCACTTTGCTCATTAAAACTAACTTTATTTTTAAATTCCTGAAGGGAGACAGAGGGAAGGAAGAAGTGGAGTTTTAGTTTTCTGAAAGTGTCTTGGAAAGGAAATTAGTGGATTATTGCAATTATCCCCAAAGCAAGAATATAAAACCTGCAAAATTGGAAACTAATTTTCACTGCAACTTTTTTAATTTAGAAAGTGACTTTTATTCAGGTTCATTTTGAAAAGATGGAGGCGGTGGTTTTGTACAAAATACCTCTATGATTTTAAGCAGGAAAATGTCTTTTATTTTTCAACATGATATACCTTGTTCTGAAAGGTACAACCTCTGAAAGGTTTTCTACTTGACTTGGAAGACAAGGCGATTTCAGATCATTAAAATCCATCACAAAGAGAACTCTGGCTTGGCCTTTGGGCAGGCTCAGGAAGGCAGCACTCCCCTACTTGCATTCAAGTCATGTTTGGTAGTTTGGCTTTGGGACAGAGGTGCTTTTGTCACAGTTTTGAGGACTGAAAAACAAATCCTTAATTACCCTTGAGAAAACCAAAAGGATTGCACTGAGAGCCACCAAAAGGTGTGGAAAAGGGCAGGTATTGGCAGCCCTCTTTCAGCTCAGCCATGTGTAGTTCCCCAGCCAATAACCATGGAGCAAAATGCCAATTTATAGAAAACAAATATAACAGCATTAGGCAGGAGAGAGGCTGGACTCAGAAAATTGCATTAGCATATTGGCAGAGTGTGGGTTCCTGGCCTGGAAGAGTGTCCACAACACAACAGTCTGCTTAATCACCCAAGGTCCAGCAGCCCTTAGTGACAAAAAAAGCAGATTTTGCAAAGTAAAACCCAGCCCTGCTCTTACTTCCCCATGCTCAAACAATGCAGTTCCATCTCTGCATAACCTTGTGGTGAATGAACCTTAAGTCTCTAAAGCCAAGTCTGAATTTAGCTTGTGGTTTTTTATCTCCAGAGGTGTTTCATTAGCTCAATTACAAGTGACATGTTCCACTATGTGCTGCCGACTGAAAAAACTCAGCCAACCTAAATCCCTCTCCAAATAGAATCCAATTAACCTCTTACTCCCCCTTCCTTTAATCCCCTGTGCCTCATGACTCATTCACAGCCACACCTTTTAAAGAAGACCAAAGTGAGCTCCCTGAGATCGCTATGGACTGAAGGGCTGAGGTGTTTCCTTGGGGTTTTGGGCTGGATGTGCAGTGATGATCCCAAAAGTCAGAGCCTGTGTGTTTTGTGCTGGTGTCCAGAGTCACTTCCCTGCTGCACAAGCACAGGCAGGTGACCCTGTGTGACACAGAGAGAATCCCAGAATGGTTTTGGTGAAAGGGACCTTAAAGCTCCCCCAGTTCCACCCCTGCCATGGCAGGGACACCTCCCACTGTCCCAGGTTCTTCCAAGCCCTGTCCAACCTGGTTTTGGACACTGCCATGCATTCAGGGGCAGCCCCAGCTTCTCTGGGCACCCTGTGCCAGGGCTTGAGCACCCTCACAGGGAAGAATTTCTTCCATATATCTAACCTAAATCTACTCTGTCAGTTTGAAGACATTCTCCCTTGTCCTGTCACCCCAGGCACTTGTGAAAAGTCTCTCCCTATCTTTCTTGTCAGCCCCATTAGGCACTGAAAGGCCACAGTTGGGTCAAACTGAAGCTGCTCTTCTCCAGTCTCCCCAGTTTCCTCAGCCTTTCCTCCCAGCACAGCTGCTCCATCCCTCTGCTCATCCTGCTGCCTCCTCTGGACTGGCTCCAGCAGCTCCAGCTCCTTGCTGTGCTGGGCCCCCTGAGCTGGAGGCAGCTCTGCAGGTGGGGGTCTCACCTGAGCAGGGCAGGATTGTAGGAATGTGCCCCTGTTGATGGAGTGACCAAAGTATCCTTTGTCTCCTTAAAAAGGGAAAAAGCCCAGAAGTTTCTCTCTTCAATTAGGTAAGAAGACACCTCATAGGACCTTGGGGACTTCACCTCAAATTTAAGGATAGCCAATGGGACAAAAGCCAAAAAGTCCCACCTGAGCAATTTACTAGAAAAAGAAGAAAACAAAGGAATTAATCACTTTTGTGGGGTGTTTATCAGGAGCAAGAGCCTCTTGCCCCTGGTTTGGGTTTTCTCTGTAAAGAGCTTTGTTATTTTGCCTTTTATTAAAACCTTTCCATTTCCTACACTACCACAGAAGCCATCCTGCTGATTTTATGCCATCTCAGGCAGCTGAGCTATCTCAGGTATGATACATTTCTCTGAGAGCTCATAACAGCTCGAGGAGATCATTATAGCACAGGATGCCCTCCCTCAGTGGGGTGCAGAGCTCTGTGTACCTGCAGAGCCTGTTCTGGCCCACAGCTCTGCTGGGCTGCTGCTGCTGCTGCTGCTGCTGCTGCTGCTGCCCTGTGCCCTGCGGCTGCTGGCTGGCTGCTGCTGTGGGCACATCGAGGTGCTGGCTGTTGCTCCAGCTGCCAGCTCCAGCTGGGGCTGCCCCAGATCCATGGATGCTGGGTGCTGCTGTGAGCACACCGAGGTGCTGGGTGCTGCTGTGGGCACACCGAGGTGCTGGCTGCTGCTGTGGGCACACCGAGGTGCTGGCTGCTGCTGTGGGCACATTGAATGCTGGCTGCTGCTGTGGGCACATCGAATGCTGGGTGCTGCTGTGAGCACATCAAATGCTGGGTGCTGCTGTGAGCACACCGAGGTGCTGGCTGTTGCTCCAGCTGCCAGCTCCAGCTGTGGCTGCCCCAGATCCATGGATGTCCTGGCAGCAGAGCTGCCCCCCGCTCTCAGGACAGCTGGGTGCTGAAGTCACCAGCGAGGCTCAGAACCTGGAATGGAGGGTTTGGATCAGTGCCTGCTGCACCAGACAAGCCTTGCACAAGGCTGACCTTCTGCCCAGGACCCACCCTGAGCCCTCAGCAGCACGGGCCATGGCAGGGCATCCCATGCTCTGATCGGTGCTGAGGCCCTGAGGCAGCAAGTCTGTCAGCTGGGGCCAGGAGCTGGGCTTTGGAAACCCTGAGTGCTCAATTTGGCCACAGCCTCGCTTTGCAAAACTTTGCAAACATCTCATTTTCTCCTTTTTTTTTTTTTTGCCATTATATCCATGGTCTGTGTCCTGATGAACTTGTACTCCCTGTGAATTAGTGGTAGGATTATTCTGGAATTTCGTCTGCTTGCAGGCTAAAGAAGCTCTTGGTTTGAGAGTGAAGCTGTTGCAGTTGTTGTGTTTGGTTTTGTTAGCAGACAGTTATTTTTTAAAATAGTTTTTGTCTTACACTTTCCTCCAAATATAACTACAACAAATAAGCAGTAAAACTCAGAGTGGCAAAAATGTGCTGTTGAGGAGGAACAGGCCCTTGGGACTGCTCAGAACATGGCACAGCAGAGCCGTGGGGTTACAAACAGAGGAATACAGTAGAAGACATGCAGAAAAACTCCATCTCTTCCAATACTGATGTTTTGTGTGCCTTGTGGACCCTGGATCAGCACAATCCAGCTCTCTGTTTTCCAGCCAAAGCTAGTTTTTGAAGTATTGCTACAAACAGCACCACAACATTTCATATTTGTGCTGGGTTTCACTTTTAATTCTTGTAGCTTTGAACGTCCTGACAAGGATGTTTCAAAAAAAAAAAGAAAAAAAAAACCCAAAAATCTGTAGTGTGAGCCGAGCCCAGGAATGCTGCAGTGCTGTCCAAAATGAGTCAGTGTGTGCCGGGCCAGCAGAGGCTGCCTGGGGAAGGATGGTCGGGGTGGGTGCTGGGTGGGCACTGTGTGCCTGGGCAGGGCCCGGGGCCGGGGCTGTGCTGGGCTGCAGCTCGCAGAGAGCCCAGGTTCTCCTCAGACAATTATCTATTTATTCTCTTTGGATGACATCCCTCTAAATCCTTTGCTGGATTTTCTGCTTTTAATTGTCCTTTCCTCCCTGAAGCAGAACATCCATCCTTCCTGTCTTCTGCTGGCTGCAGCCCATCCCTGCCAGCGCTCACGCAGAGCTCCTGCCTCTGTCACCCGCACAAACTGCAGCCTCCTCCTCCTCCTTTCTCGCTCTGAGCCCGGCTGGGTTTGGCCCCGGGCTGATCTCAGCCTGCCCAGAGGTTTCCTCATTGCCCCGGCCAGGCTGGGATGTCCTCAGGTGCCACATCCCCAGGGGCTCGGGGCGCTCTGAGATCCTCACAGCCTGGCTGTGGCTTTGGCCCTGTGATAGATGAGGGATGCCATGGGTGACTCTCACAATCAAAAAGCAAATATCATGGATATACATTAGGAGAAGTTTTATAGATTTATAGTTGTGTTTTACCCTCCTCGTGTTGTTATCAAGGGTGCCCTGGGTTTGGGACATTTGGGAGGGTGGCATTGTTACCATGGCAACAGCTGACCCCCAATCAAGGTGACAGGCAGTGATCTCCACCCCTGGACAGGGAAGGAGTCGATGGACAGAACTCTGGGAGGTGTAAAGGGTTAAAAAGAGAAATCTCCATTGTGTGGGTGAGCACATGGTGGGGAAAATCCTCTGCTCCCAGAGCTGTAATATTTTCTCTATTCAGTCTGCTGTCATATTTTTGATAAGGTTTTAATAAACCTCTTAAATTTTTTGAAAGTGAGTAGCATTTCTCACAGCCTCTTTCTTTGTCTGATGCTCTCTGTTCCTGGAAACATTTTATTTGTGCCCTTCCCCTTAAGGGGTCAAGTGCTTCCACGGGAGGTCAGCCTGTAGTTTTCCATGGATCCACACTGCTCCGTGCAGGAGTGGATTTGCTCTGTGATAGTACAGCCGAGCAGGCAAAACCACAAGTAAATCAGCCTGGGGTTTTTTCCCGTTTTTAATAACAGTTTACTATTCTGTAAGTGCATGTAAAGCACATGCCCTGTTCTCCCAGCCAAGGAGCTTGACAGCTTGTCAGCAAGAACTACCACAGGTCTAGAGTGACTGATTTACACAAGTAAAAGCACACGTGCCAAGACCTGGCAACAGCCTCCTCCTTTTTTTTTTTTTTTTTTTTTTTTGCATTGCAATGACTTGGCAACCCTCTGTCTTCTCCTTCATCCAAACTTTTGCCTTTTATAGTCTTTGAATAACACCTTTTTTTAAAATATGTGTAGCAGCTTCCCTCCCTTCTCTTTCAGCCATTTGCTCTCCTTATCTGAATTGGCCATGGGACAGGAGATCTTGGCTTTCCAACAAGCAGCTCCTGACTGAGCACACACAATCCCAAACCAGACTGCACGTGGACCTGTGTTTTTGTGGACTGGGATGGGTGTGTCAGGGATGTGTTACACTTTTTTACCTGTGTTCTGACACCTCCAGGCTCGTGTGTTGTACCTGTTTGTGCTAAAACTCACCTCCCTTCACAGAAAGGTGCACATATCTGAGCTCACACCGGGGCAATCAAGTGGTTATTGGCATTATTCTGATGCCTTCAGTGTGGAATGGTAAGGAACTCATCTAAGGAATCACAAATTCCCTTGTATCCATTCAGGAATTCTTACATTCATTCACACACAGATATAAGCCACCTTGTGTAATCAGCTGGCCTCCAAGGGAGATGCAGACTGGATTATGCCGGGGTTCCTGCCTTTGCTGTCTCTCCCAGGCCTGTGCTCAGGTGCAGGCTCACACACAGCTGTGCAGCCACGCTCTCTCAGACACCAGCATTCTCAGGCACAGACAGTCTCTCACACATAAGCTTATAGATTTATGATTTGTTGTGAGAGTGGAAAACAGCTGCTGCAGGCTAATCAAATACAGCAGAAGATTTAATGCAAAATATTGAAAAACACTGTCTGGTAGGAGGGTGAAACTCTGAAAAACATGCTGGTCTCATGGCTCTGGGCCAGTGCAAGAAGATTTGCACCTGGCCATGATAAACGTCAGCAGCGGGGCTGGAGGAGGCTGCCTCACCCTCCCAGGCTGCCAGACACACAGGCTAAAAGTCATGTTGGGTTTGGCCCTGGGAAGCAGCTCCGTCAGTCTGGGGCTGTGGTTTTCCAGGGCCATGCAAGCAGAGCTGCTCAGGGTGCAGCAGCAGCGAGGAAGAGCAGTCCAAGCCTTGCAGGTCGGGCAGAGCAGGCTGAAGCTCGTGCTGCTGGCTCCCTTCTGCCCATCCCTGTGGACACATGGAAAGCCTGTTTCTTCAGGGCTGTCAGTTCAGCACCTTTCACCAGTTCTGCTAAGGCTGCAAAGGCTTGGAAATCATTAACTGCAAATGAAAGAATTTCATCTCAGGTTTCTGCTGACTGACGACACAGGCAATTTATGATGCCATAAGAAGCTCAGGCTGGGATTATTTCTGTGTAACACCCAAGGCTGCTGCTTGGCAGCCCACTGGTGGTTGGAAGGGACAGAACTAGATTAATGCCTTGTGGATTTCATCTATAAATTTTCATGGGTTTGGAGTTGGAGGGCTCAGCTTAGCTGAGCACAGACTAAAGCTGTGGCCGTTTGCAACAGCCTCATCTCCCTTTCCCGGTGCTGTAGGTGGGACTTGTCAGCACAGCTCTTGCCTTTCTCACCTGGCAGGTATGATCTCACTCATCCATCTCCAAGAGTCAGACCATGAAAGGCTGGGCTGTGAAAATAGCACAGGATCTGTCTTCAAAGTGTCCTTCCCACAGAGCTTGGCTTGGCAGCCTCAGACTGCCAAAACAAAGGCACCTGCTCCTGCTTCCTTGGGTGCTCAGCAGAGAAACAGGACACCTGAGCAAGGCACTCCCAGACTGAGGCTGAAGGACAGGTGCCTTCTGTTCCTGTCCATTCCTGGTCTGCTACAGGGCACAAGGGGCTTCTGCTTCAGCAGCGGCTGCAAAAAGGGGTCGTTCTTGTCAGTTGATGGTCGTGGGGTCAGTCCCTGTTATCCACCTGCCAAAGGTGTCAGTTTTTCTGGTTGGAAACTCCCCAGGCTGAGCCAGCAGGTCAGTTCTGCTGCACACCCTGCTGTCAGCTGGGGTGAGGTTTCTGAGAGGAGCAGTGGGGCACTTGGGCTGATGTTGCAGTGCCTGTGTGCACAGTCCTCACCTGTGCCTTCCCCCTTCTCCAGTACCAGTGATAACCAGATGGAGGCTTCCAGATCCCGCTCTCCAGCAGGGAGAAGGGTTAGCAGAGTGAATATATAACCCAGCCTTGCCTGTGCCCAGCTAACACCTTCCCCCAGGAAGGGCAGGGCTGGAGGACCTTGGTGTGTGGCTCAGCACAGCCTGAGCTGAGGAGGAGTGGGCTGGAGCCCCCTGTACCAAACTCACCCACCAGACTCCCACTGCATCTCTCACCTCCAGGACTCTGCTGTACTCTCATCTCCCCAGTAATTCCTGGTCTCTCCTACCCACACGAGCTGTGAGCACCTCCCTGTTTGGCCGTGTGCTTTGGGATCCTCAGCTGTTTGGGGCTCTCAGTGTGTTCTGTGCAGTGAGGCACCAGCTGCACCAGCAGCTCTGACTCACAGCTCTGCTCTGCCAAGGAGCCCAGCTTCCCCTTCTCCAGGGGCACACAGCCCTGGGTGGCATCAAGTCCACACTGAATTGCACCATCCAGGGATATGAGAAGCATCTGTTCCCTGCAGATGTTCAGCCATCTCATTGTTTGTTGGGTTTCAGGACGGGAACCCTCTTCAGTTCTGTGAGACACTCGCTGTTCTCAGATGTCTGGGAGGGTGTGTGGGGTGGGGGGAGAAATGTCTTTGTGTGACGCCAGCAAGGAGCAGAGACAGAGGTTTCGTGCTCTGTGGAAAATACTTGAAAGGCCTTTGAGCTCTGGCTAATCTCCATGATCCTGTGTTTTCCAGCAGCAGGCTGAGGGAGGAAGAGTGCAGAGGCAGGAGAGCAGGGCTGAGAAGTACAACTGGACTGTCTCCCGGGCTCAGGAGAGCTTGGCAGAACCCACTGCGGCAAATGGAGCTGGATGCAGCAGAATCCAGGCTTAAGCTTGGCTCAGATCTTAGGCCCAGCAGAGCCTCCTCAGATCTGCAGCAGCTTTGTCAGTAGCTGAAGGCATTTCAGCCTCTCTGAACCAGACACAAGTGCAGCTGTTGGATTCAGCTGTGGCACAGGGCAGAGGGGAGGTTACCCACATTTGAGACCTTTTTGCCCACAGGCATTTTATGTCTGTGGTTTTTCTACAGATTTATTTTCTTCTTTCTCTGTAGATCAGCTTTTAGAATGCCTGATGCACTGCAGGTTTTGACCCATTGGTGCAGGAAACCTGAGGCACAGAGCTGCACAGCAGCACCTGCAGCGATGCCAGGGAGGGTTTAGCAGAGCTGTGTTGTACCTGAATTCCAGGTTAAACCTTTGATCCCCTCTTCTCCCAGCTCAGAGAGTTTTAGCCATTTGCAGCTTTGACCCATTGGTGTAGGAAACCTGAGGCACCAGAGCTGCACAGCAGCACCTGCAGCAATGCCAGGGAGGGTTTAGCAGAGCTGTGTTGTACCTGAATTCCAGGTTAAACCTTTGATCCCCTCTTCTCCCAGCTCAGAGAGTTTTAGCCATTTGCAGAGTGCCTTTTGGTCTGAGTTACTGTGCCCAAGCTGACAGGTGGGTTTGAGCTACAGGGAACACCCTGGGTTCCATTTCTCATGGAGACATTTCTAAACCAGACAGGATTTGAGGAACAGAGGTAGAGTGGCTCTCAGTTTTTCTGTAGGGGTTCAACCAGGTACAGACAGAGCAAGGCCAGAGTAGAAACCTGACACTGATGAAAGCAGTGCCAGGAAGAAATGTCCCTTCAGTATATCCCTCCCACTTCTCACAGAAGGAAAACTCCATGCAGCCCCTAAACTTTCCTAGTCAACACTTGTTCCCTTTCCTCTGCACCAGCAGAAAAGCTTTGTTAAAAAGAATCATTTCAGGATTTTGAATGTTTTGTTCCTGCCAGTGAGTCAATGGTTTTTCCAGTCCCTCCCCCACAATAAGTGAGTGCAGGCTGAGTGTGGTCCAGAGGAAAATGTGAGTTACACGTGTCCTGGCCACATGCTGCTCTGGTACCAATGATAACCAGATGGAGGCTTCCAGATCTCCAGCAAGGAGAAGGGTTAGCAGAGTGAATATATAACCCAGCCTTGCCTGTGCCCAGCTAACACCTTCCCCCAGGAAGGGCAGGGCTGGAGGACCTTGTATGGCTCAGCATCTCCTGAGCTGGGGAGGACTGAGCTGGAGCCCCCTGTACCAAACTCACCCTGAGGCCAGACTCCCACTGCATCTCTCACCTCCAGGACTCGGCTGTACTCCATCTCCACTCCTCTGCCCATCTCCACTCCTCTGCCCATCTCCACTCCTCTGCTCATCTCCACTCCTCTTTCATTTTCTGTTCTGGGAGAGGAAATTAGAGGGGCTGGACAATGGCAGAGACAGGCCTTGGGATAATTTTGAGGTTTCAAATGCAACTGGTACCTTATCCTTTTGGCATCTTACTCATGTAGGATGCAAATAGTGCCAACCATCTGTAGCTGGAACAGCCCATCCATTGCTTGGCAGATTTGAGGACTGTCACAGGAGGAGCTCTGTCCCACAAGCAGTGCAGGAGCCACAGAGTGCAGCAGGCCCCTGGTGCATGTCAGACCCTTTGCCCTTGCATGGTGCTGCTTGCACACAAGAAAGTGCCTGCAGAGCTCCCAGCTCCCCCGAAGTTGTCACCATCACCACCATCATCATCATTTTCTGCACAGTGATAGGAAAGCCAAAGCCCAGGTATCCAGAAGATGATATTCCTGTAACAGCCTCAATACCTGGGAAGACTGGGACATGGAAGAAAGCTCTCACTCTGAGGTTGGTGTCTTAGTTTCCCTTTCTCCCTGTGGGAGTCTTTGCTCCCACAGGGGGTGAGATTTCCCATAGTCTGTGGAAGTAGCGAGTTCCTGCAAGCACCCATACCTCACTTCCCTCTGCTCTACTTCCTTATTCCGAGCCACTAAGGGAGGGAACAGGAAGAGATCCATGGATGGGTTTTAGGGTAAAATCTCAGGTAGGTTGCCTTTATTAAAGATAAGCTAAGAACACAGAAAACATAAGCCTTACTCAGGCAGCAGTTCACAGGAACTTGGCAGAGGCCTGTCTGCATTTCAGAATCCTTCTCCTTTTTCTAGATGAAAGCCCTGCAGAAGGATTTGTTTTTCAGACAGAAGGCAAGCCAAGTTGGTGATTTCATCCTAAGGCAGGCTGTGTCAAGCTGGTCCTATTCAAACATGCAGGAAATCAACCCTGGAGCTCGTTCAGAAATGAGGATGGAGAGTGGGGGTAGAGAGAGGGGCCCTGAGGAGGACAGGAGCCTGGATTCTGCAGGCAGGCTCAGAACAAGCAGAGAAGGTACCTCCTGTCAGGAACCCATCTCTCACCCTTGGGAGGGTTCACTGGCACAGTTTCAAGGAACATTTCTTAATTTCCAGCTCCTCCAAGCAGCTCTCCCATCTCTGTCCTCACACGTGGCTGAGAGGGACACGCAGGGCCCTGCTCTGAAGGGCCAGCGGTACCACAGGAGGGAGGATTTCCCCAGAGCTCCTCATGCCAGTCTGCTTCTTTCTGGTCAAAATAATGAAAGGAGAGGAGAGGAGAGGAGAGGAGAGGAGAGGAGATTGCTCTGGACATGGGAGCAGGGAAAAGGGAGAGGGAAATGGAAAAGAGACTGTGAAGATGTTCTTTACAAACTGTAAAGAACTTATTTGTAGAGCAGCTATGGGACACCAGTGATAGAGGGGAGGCAACAGATGGCAGAATTCAGAACATTTGTTCTTGGGTCTGCTTCAAAATCTCTGAGCTCTTTGGACAGTCCATTCCCAAGCAGTAAGGGAAGGGCTGTGGAGAAAAAATTGGCATAATTTTCTCTTCTGCATTTTTGCAGCTGCCAGCTTGCCTATTGTTTAGTGAAGACACTACTCCAAGAACCTCCATCACCCTGCAGCAGGCTGGGACCAGCACATCACAAGGGAAACCCATGAGAAAAACCTGCTTGGGATCTGTGTGTGAGTGTGTATAATCCTTCATCCCTAAAGAACATCTGCAGGGGCTCCTGAGCAAGGCAGGCAGCATTTGCTGTCACTGCTGGACAAAGCTCAGACCTGCCCCTTTGCACTCACTCTGTCTACAGAAAATCTGCAAGGGCTCCGCTCCTTCCTTTCTAGCAACTGCTTTCATGAATCCAGATTTTAGTGGTTTGGGTTTTATTTAAATCAAGCGCTTTCTGATGTGAATAATACCAGCAAAACTTTTGTAACTTGGCCTGGAAGACGGGAAAAATGCAGACACCAAAAGCCAAGGCAGGCTCTTAAATGTCAATACTCATTAGGCACTTTTTAACATTAGTGCCTGGTGCTGGAATCTGCCCATGCAGGCTGGAGGATGAGGAAATATTATTTGAACACATCTGCTCCAAGAGATACTGTCAGACTTGGGGAGCATCTTGTGGCAATTAGGGGAATTCCTTTCACTATTTACTCCAGCAGCATTTTGGGTTTTTTCCTGATTGTTCTCCCCTTTGTTTTTTTGTTCATTTGTTTGTTGTTTTGGTTTTCTTTTTTCTTTTTTTTTTTTTTTTTTTTTTTTATGGGGCACAAATTAAAATTTTATTTTCTGCATTTTTTAACAACTGAAAAGCTCTCTGGCAATATTAAGACCCTGTGTTCTCATAGCACCTCCCTCCCTGCTGCAGAGCACCTGGGTAAGAAGCATTTTGGAATTCAAGGAAGACAACCTTGCAACCAAGTACTGTACTGTATTTTGAATTTTTGGCTCAAAATAGAAAGCAGCTGTTGACCAAATTTGCTTTTTCCCTTTCCTCTGCCATATCTTCTCCCTCTTCATTTCCCAATCCACACATGTGCATCTCTGTCCAGACAGAGGCCCCCACGAGACCCCTGTGCTGTGGTTAAAGCAAACCTTTGACTCTCCTGTCCAAAACACTGCCCTGAGCCCTTCCAGTCACTGGTTTTGAGTGTTCCATACTCAGTGTGAAAGAAAGGGGTTGAACTGGATCATCCAATTATGTCCCAGCCACAAACACCTTTTTCCTCTCTTTGGGGCTGCCCTTGTCAAAGGCAGGGTGGTACCTGTGCTCCCCAAATCAAAACTTCCCTCAGCAACTTCCATCTCCTGAGCAGAACCACTTTACAAAATCTATTCAAGAAAATAACAGCTTTAAGCCCTTTCTTTTTTTTTCCTTTTCTTCACCCCCCCCCCCCCCCCCCCCCCCCCCCCCCCCCCCCCCCCCCCCCACCTTTAATATTGTTTAATTAAAAGCTCATTCTGCAAGGCTCATTTGATGTCAGCTTTGAAATCCTGTGCGTTTTGTTTTCTTTCTTCTTCTTTTGTGTGTTGAATTCAGTACATTTCCAAACAGGGTTTCTGTGTGCTCGCTCCTTGAACCTCAGTGCTTTGTGTAGCACTGAGCAGTGACAGAGTTATGTCAACCTCTCTGCTTCACTGGGCACATTTGTTCTCTCAAAATCAACACAGCAGCTGGAGACACTGACATCTGAAACACTCCTGGCTCCCTTTGCAGCACAGAGCTCCTCTCTGGGCTGGGTGGAGTGCACAGAGTGCCTGGCACTGAACTCAAGCCAGAAAAGCAGGTGCTCAAGGATAATGAAACCTAAATGAATCATAATTAAGCCAAAAAATTAAAATAAAATCCTTGGCTAGGAAAATACAGGTCCATGGGCTGGTTTTGTGACTCCCAGTTTGGCTCCATGGGGTCTTTTATTGGCATGGGGCAGCTCTATGGGGTGGATGTTGATTGGGGTGGGTTTGCTTAAGGTCAGGCTTGGGTCGACCCAAATCTTCCAGTTAAGCTAAACACAAAAAAAAACAACAAAAAAAAACCCCACAAAAAACACAAGGATGTGGCTGAGCTTTAATCCTGCCCCTGGGGGAGGAGAGCTGGCTAACCCTGCCCTCTGCTCCAGGAGCTTCTCCAGCCCTTCCTGGGAAGGTGAAAAGTTGGAGGAAAGGCAAGGATCTCATACTGGGGAATGTGATGGAAAAGGCAAAGGTCTTATACTGGGGAATGCAAAGGAAAAGGAAAGGATCTTATACTGGGGAATGTGATGGAAAAGGCAAGGATCTTATACTGCAAAATGTGGTTTTGCAAGAGATGGATGCTGGAGAGCCTGACCAAAAATCCTTCTCAGGAGATTCAGGAGGCTGAGCTGGGCAGCTGTGAGGATCCAGCATGCTGGAAAAGCAAGGGGGATGTTAGAGCTGCAACATAATGCTTGAGCAGAAATGCTGTGTGAGTTGGGGTAGGGGTAAAACTGTGCACTGATTGTATTTCTGTATTTCTGTCTGATCACTCTCTGGGGAGTGGAGAGCTTGACAATGCTGCTGGGAGAGCAGGCAAGGTGTTTCAGCTTTTTTTTTTTTTAAAAACTCATTGAGACAGCAAAGGTTATCCAGAAAAAAAACAAAACATTGACATCAAGCTCTAAGAAACTTGCAAAACTAATTCAGGGTCTCACCCTACTCCTCAGTTTCCATTTTCAGCACACCTGAAAATGTGTGCTAGACCCCCATCCTTGGCCTTTTTCTCACCTACAGCAGGGGCAGAAAACAACCACAAATGTCTGTCTTGAAGAACTGAACCTTTTATGGGAGCAGCTCTGTTTTGTGTCTGGATGGGCACTTTGAGAGGACAACACAACCAGAAGGTCCTCGAAGTGCTGGGAAGATGCAGATGGAGGCAGTGAAAGGTGGGAGGCAGAACTGGTGTGTGGGTCCCTTCCAGCCCAGAGTATTCTGGGATTCTGCTCAGATTCAGGGAGGTGGGCTGGGCGGGTGAGGGGGCTGCTCAGCTCAGTGCCTTTTGCCTGAAGCATTAACATGCTAAGCTCTGAACCATTTCAGTTTTATTCCTAGCTTTATGTGTGTGCACAGCTCATAAAATCTGTGATGTGGGTGCCCAGTGGAGATGAAAGCTTCCCACCTGATGTGTACAGTGAATAACAATGATAGTGCACTTGCACATTTTAGAATTGTTCTGCTGTTCTAGAAAGATGAAGCTCTGCCATGAAATGGTGGGTTTCCTTCAGCATTGGCTGTTTCTTAGCACCCATGTTAATTTTCATACAGCTTTTCCATTTGTTTTTCTCAGGTTTTTGGAAGCAAAGTGCTTGGAGGTGCCTGCCTGGCCTCTATGTCAGTGGTGAAACAGGGAAGATTGGGACCTGGGAGTATGGAATTGGGCAGGTTTCCCTGCCTGTGCTGAGCAGAGGAGTGAAATGTGGGGTTCTCTGAATTAGGGGAAGCCTGTGGTACATTCCCAGGGCTGTTCTGTCCTCCCAGCCAGGTGGAAGCAGAGGTGTGGCCATGGGCCTGTGGCTCCAGGAGTCATTTTTGTTGTCTGATTCTAAGAAATGAGTGGTTGTCATGGTTACCTGCCTCCCTTTCCTGCTCTTGCCAGATGTCTTCTCTGGAGCCTTGGGCTTGGAGCAGGATTCAGCGTTTCCCTCCTGTTGAGATCCCACTCTGATCCCAGCACTTTCCATTTCAAATGTGCTGCTCTGTCACGCTGGGGTGACATTTGTGTGCTTGGGTATCTTGGGAGCCCTTGGTGCCCCTGTCTCCTTACTGGTCCTTCAGAACAGGAAAGAAGTGATTGAAATGAAGGTTTCTATGGCTTATTTAGGGGTGCAGCCCTGAGTTTGCAGTGCTGTGGGATGTCTGGGTGGGTTCTCTGTACCTCCCACAGAAAATCCCCCAGGGCTCAGTCCAGCTCTATATTTTCCCTCTGTCTTGTTTTTCAATATCAAACTAGTGTGGCAAGTCATAAAGTGACCTGAACCACGGAGGTCAGTCTCCACAAACCTTTTGGACTGAATCTTTTCCCCCCTTTTTAGCGCCTTTTCTCCTTCTTTGCCAGAAGAGGAAGTTTGAGTGAGAGGGGAGCAGGGTTTTTTTGTGCTGCCTTTGGTTGGCATTGCTTTGGAGAGGAAACTGAGCTCTGGAAAAGAGCTCATGCAAGAGTCCCACGCAGCAAGGGGATGGCAGGGAATGCAGCAAGTCATGCTGTAGGAATTCTTGGAGGAGGAAGGTGAAGAGTCTCAAGGGAAGGATAAGGTCATTTCCCTTTTTACAGAGTACATTTCAGAGATGCTTTAACAATTGATCAATATCTAATTGTGCAGGCTGCTGTAGGGCTTGGTGATGGGTTATTTACAGACTAACGACTGGGAGCCATGTTAACAGGCTGAACCCCTGAGCTGCAGGGAAGGTGACTGTCCCATGGGGAAGGAGAACTTGCTCCTCTGGGTCTCTTTTGAAATGAGGTCAATTATATTCACCATTTAAGGAAGATAAATCCAATTAAAATTATGAGGGTGCAAGGAATGCACTGTTGCTTTCTTTCTGTTCAAATTTTATGTAATAATCATTACCAAAACCCCAGGAATGAGGGGCAGGGGAATCTCTGTGCATGGACAGCCAAGTGTTACAACACAGCTCTGGCTCGGGCTGCTGAGCCCCCTTGGAGCCTGGGCTGGAACATCTGCTCCATCTCCTGCTGAAAGGTCAGCCTGAACAGAGGAATCTGGTCCTGAGTGCTGCACCAGGGCCTGGGCTCGTGGGGCTGGGCAGCTGTGTCTGGAGCTGAAAGTCTGTGCCTTGAGGTGCTCCTGCAGAAACACATCAGCCTGTGAGGGTGTGCAGGCAGGGATCCAGGCTGCTCCATTCCCTTCTGGCTCCTGGATGGCTGGAGTGGCTCCCAGCAGAGGGCTGGGATTCCCCAGCCCTCCCAGCAGGGTCCTGGTGAGGTGTTCTTGGCAGGGTGTGAGTGGAAGGAGGTGTTGTGTTAGGGCAGCAATCCCTTCCTGCTTCGGTGGCTCTGTGCTGGGAAGGGTCCAGGAGCTGCAGCTCTGCCCTGCTTACCTGGGAAAGGCAGGGTTAACTAACCTGCCCAGCATTTTCCAGGAGCACATCAAGGTTTTTGCACACACCCCCTCAATCTCCTGAAATCCATTTCTCTAACACCTGTCTGGGAGCTTATCTGGAGCAGTGGGCAGTGAGCAGCTCTGGTTGTCCTGAGAACTGACCTGGGCCCCCTGGAGATGGGGAGGGAATTGGTGCTCTGGGCCTTGGTGTGACCAGTGCCACAGGAGTGGGAAGGCATTATTCTTTTAATTAACATTAATAGGGCAAGTATTATCTTAATGAAAAGACTGGTAGTGACACTGAAGCTGTATTGGAGGTTTAACTGCTGCAGGACCCTGACTGAACTGTGTGTTTGTTAATCCTCAGTGAGGGAGTTCTATTTCACTGAGTGATGTTTATTTAACATACAATAAGTGTCTTAATGAATCTCTATTAAAGGCATATGTGGAAACCTTAATTTGAAGCATTACAGAAGAGAGTGAGATCTTCAATTCATAAAATCCTTTTAAAACACTGTGAGCTCCAAAATCTGGCCAGTGCCAAAGCAAACTGTATCCTGCAAACTCTGCCAGATGTCTCATGTGGGGTATGCTTAAGGCCCAAAGAAAATAAGGTCTGAAGGGAACAGTTTGGCCACTGACTCCCTAATCCAGCCTGTATAAAGGAGTTGCATTTCCATTCAGGAAATAACTTCTCCTGGATGGATCCTGTTCAGAATGTGTCTGCTGAACAATCCTCCTCAGCAGCACCTACGCCTGTGAGCAGAAAGAGGATCTCATGGGAAGCTTTGGGAAGAATCTGGAACCTCTTGAAATTTGAGAAAGAAGAGATAGTGAACAGGTTAGAGGTGTTTCTGGGTGTTTGGTGATGCACTGACCACTGCCTGGCCTGATGCTGAGTACAGAGGATATTCTGATATTTCTGGGTGTGATGTGAGATGGAACTTTAGCCAGCCTGAGTCTCTTGTGTGAAACTTGCTACTGTGCCTTGTTCTGCTCTGGCAGGGCACTCCAGAATATTGGAATGCCAATAACTCCAAACTTAAAGTTTAATCCTAAACATAACCATAACCCCACCCCTAAAACTAATCCTATCCCTAAACATTAGGTCAACCCCAGCACAAATTCTAACACTAACTATAACCAAACTCTAACCCTGAAGGTAACCTAACCCTAAATGCTAATTTAACCAAAACTCCTAAATGCTGACACTAACACTAGGTACTTCTAAAGGCCACAAGCCCTAACCCTAAAACTAACAATAAACCCCACTAACAGCCACCAGCCCTAACCCTAACATCATCCCTACCACAAAAAAAAAAAAAAAAAAATCTAAACATTAAGGCAAAACCATAATACTAAACCTAACCTTAACCTAACTCTTACAAAACCCTACCTCGAACCCTAATCCTAATTACCCCAACACCCTAACCCTAAGTTTAACCCTAACCCTAACACACAAACCATAACTCTAAATATAACCCTTACCTTGCCCTAACCATAACCTCCTAATCCCAAACCTTAACACTTGCCTTGCCTGTTCCTCTGACCTGCTCTGGCCTGCCAGCCCAACCTTGCATTGCCTTATGGACACATCTGTGTCCCTCCCCTGCCCTTCCTGCCCCTCCCTTGCCTTGCACAGCCTTTCTCACCCATCCCCTGCCTGAACCTGCTCACTTCTTTCTCCCCAGGCCTTGCCATGCCTTCCCTTCCTCTCCTTTTCTCTGCCTCACCTGTCCAACCCCTCTGTGTTCTTGCCTGGCATTGTCTTATATAACCATTCCCTCCCTGGCCCTGCTGCCCCTTTCCTGCCTGGAATTTCCTTGCCTGGCTCTCCCTGAGACTAAACTAACTGTATCAACTCTTGCCTGGCTTACCCACCACTGGCCTGACCTTCGTCTGCCTCAGCCTTGCCCTGGGCATTTCTCTTTCTTCTGCTTTCCCCTCACAGCTCTTGCCTTGTCTTCCCTGTGTCTCCCTTGACTTGCCCAGAGTTGTCTGCACTTCAGTTTTCTTGCTTTTCCTGCATGGAAGGCAAGGCAAGGGAGATGTGGGCAAGGACAGACCCAGCAATGGTAGCCTGGGCAAAGCTGGGCAACCCAAGTGACTGAGAGTGCCTTTGCCTGGGAAGAAAAGGGTATAGTCCCAGACTTCACATTGTAAGACATCATGAGGAGTTGAATTCCAGGGGCATTTAACACTTTTGCCCTGACACCTCTTGTGTGGGAGCAATTCTTGGATGAACTCAGTACTGGAGGTGGTGTCTAACCTGCAGTTGGCAGGTTCCTGAGGGAGGGTGGCAGTGCTTTTCCATGGGAAGGAAAGCACACAGCCCCCGTGTCTGAGGTGCAGATAAGAAGCTGCCTAGTGGAGGTTGAGGGCAGTAGCAAGTTTCTGTCCTGGCATATTTGGTGTGGGAGCATTCCCCCAGCTTGTACAATTATGGGGTTGGTATCCATATTTTGAAGGTGGTGTCATGAAAGGTTCAGTTTGGCAAATCATTTCCACCTTTCAGAGGTGGTGATCTGAAATTCCTGGCAGTAGCTTTATTTTCAGCAAGATAAGCAATTGGTGTGCAGCTGGTACAGTGCCCAGGGCAGGTAACACCCAGTAACAGGGCTTGGGGCCTTCATATGGGATCAGTCCCTGGATGCTTGCTGGTTTGGAGGAGGGGATCCCCTTTCTTTTGAGATGGGGTCATAGTTCCTCTCTTTGGCAAAGAAAGCAGTCTTGGATCCACACATTGGGTGGTCTTGGTGAATTTAATTGCTCTTTCTAGTGTACATTTCTGTCTGTTAGAGCTCTTGAACCATTACAGGGGAATGCAGAAGCCAAGCTGGTGAGCATTTTGTCCTTTGGCATGATGTCCTTGCAGGTGCCAGGGGGTGTGGTGCAGTTCAGGTTACAGCCAGCAACAGCTTTCTCAGCTGGCACATTACTGAGCTCTGCTTTCGCTGGATGTTTTTGGGTTTGTAGCTGCACTCTGTGATAGTGACAACAGTTATTAGCAGAAGGGATTTCGTGTTGCCATTTGAGTAGTGCAAATAAGATTTTGTACTTGGATGGGGAAGGTCCGTGAAATCTTTTTGTCCTGACAGAGTTTGGCTGAGAGCAGTGACGTTTTCAGCTCGGGTCTGCCCTTTGGTGCTTTAGACAGGCAAGGACCATTGGCTTCTTTTGCAAGTCCACAGCGCCGTTGTGTGGTGGTTTTATGAGCGCTGACCTTTGCCAGGTGAAAGCCAAAAAAGCTTTTGTACCCTGGCACTGTTGGTGTGGGAACAGTGAGGGTCAGGTCAGGGTTCCCCTGTGGGTCCTGGCTCTTGGAGACTGACAGAATGTGATGCTGCACATTCCTGGGAAGGAAGACGAACTCTCTCATTGTTGACTGTGCAGTTTATAGGCTGCAAAAGAAAAGTGAATTCCAGCACTGCCTTTTTCTTCCAGAACCTTTTCTGTGCTGCACATTTTCAGCTCCTGAATGTTCTTAGCTTTGGAACTGGACCCTGTGAAAGTGCCTGAGGGCCCACTGAGCCGAGCACACAGAGCTGGGTGTGCTGCACTTCAGAGGCTGCAAGGGGAAAGTGAAGGCCACCTTACTTTTTGTTCTAGGATCTCTGGTGTGGGAGCAGTTGCTGGACATACTGAGTTTTGCAGCTGGGCTCTGCAAGAGTGGAAGAATGTGATGGGACCTGCACCTGAGGTGAGGACAGTGCCAAACTCCAGAAAGTGTGCCAAACTCCAGAAAGTGTGTTGCTTTTCCCAGGATGCAAGTTAAATGTGGAGACAGTAACAGCTTGCTGAGCTGGAACCTTTTGTGACCAATATTTACATTTGATACAGTTAGTTTAGTTTCAGTAGCTCTGCAAGGTTGAAAGAATGTGATAGGACATTGAGTTTGAAAGGGAAGCTCATAACCTTCGTTTGCATGATGTTCTTGCTATCTTTGAAGTCAATGTGAAACCCAGCAACTGTTTCCTCCTTTTTTGTTTCCAGATTAATATTATGGAGCTGGATTCAGTGAGAGAGCACAAATGTAAAGGTGCACACAGCACCTAGCCTAAGCACCACCATTTTGGTGTTGTCTGCCAACCTGCTGAGGGTGCCCTCTGCCCCAGCTTCCAGACCATTAGTTAAGGAAAATGTTAAACAGGAGAGGTCCCAGTGCTGATTCCTGGGAGGCACTGCTTTTTCCTGGTTCCACACTAGACTTGGTGCTGCTGAGCAGCAACCCTGGTGCCCAGCTGTCCAGCCCTTTTCAGTCCTGGTCACTGTTGGTTCATGCAGCCCATGTTCCTTTGAGTGACTTGAGCTTCATATTTTAAAAAATGAAATTGCCAGGTGGACTCATGCAAGCTTTCAAAATCCCATCACACCCACATCCCTCACTGTGTGTTTCCACCAACTGCCCCAAAACCTAAAAAGAAGGAAACACCTTGTAAAATATCCATGAAAGGCCGAGAAGGGGTTTTAATTATAGTTTTGGCTCTTAATGCTTGTAGGTTCCATGTGAGTGTTTCCTCCTTTTACATTCTGACTGGTGGTACTCCCGGAGCTTCACAAACCGTCTGTAGAACTCGCAGCCCTGCTGTGAGGGTCTGCTCTGCCGTCTCTCTCTTGACAGAGGTTGCTCCCCAGCAGCCCTGTGTTCTCGAGGAGGCTGGAAGCTCTTCTTGGAGGGCTCTGGAGCTGTGGCATCTCTCTCAGTGTTGTCGTGATCTGAAGGACTCGTTCTCTTCCTCCTCTTCCCTGCTGAGTTGTTGCGGTTGGTGGTGTTCATGAAACTTCTGCGGCGTTCATTGCCCCACTGTGGGGATCTGCTCCTGTCTCTGGCACTGTTCCTCTGGCTGTTTGTCACTCTAACCTTACCAGGCAGACCCTGTGGTCCTGCAGGACCTGCCTGGCTGCTGGTCTCCCCCTGACTGAGGAAGGAAGAGAATGATGAAGAAGATGCCATTTCTTCCATTTGTGAATTGCAGCACCTGAAGAACAAAAAAGGGATCTCTGTTTAGGGCATTTCTTGCAGACTTATCTGGGATTCAGCCATTTTTATGGAGTGGTTTCTATGACAGAGAACCAAAGTCACCAATGGGAAATTCAGACACCTAGGGCCTTCTTACCAGGTCTGTCCCTGTCCTAGGAAGTCCTTGTCTTTATAGCCCCTACAGCCTCCATTTCACAGATTCACAGAATCACAGGGTTGGGTTGGAAGGGACCTTAAAGCTCATCCCATTCCAAGCACCCTGCCATGAGCAGGGACACCTTCCTCTGTCCCAGGTTGCTCTAAGCCCGGTCCAACCTGGCCTTGGACACTTCCAGGGATCCAGGGACAGCCACAACTGCTCTGGGCAACCTGAGCCATGACCTCCCCACCCTCACAGGGAACAATTTCTTCCTTGTATCTAATCTAAATCTTCCCTCTTTCACTTTGAAATTGTTTCTCCTTGTCCTGTCACAACAGTCCCTGATGAAGAGCCCTCCCCGTCTTTCCTGGAGGCCCCTTTAAGTCCTCTTCTCTGCATTACCTTCAGAGAGCAGACAAGGAACAGCTTACACAGGACAGCAGCCTGAAGCCCAGCAAGGGAAGAGAAGGACTGGTGTGGGATAGTTCAGAACTGACAGCACTGAAGGATGAAGGGAGGAATTGTCTCCTATGGCAGAAACACTCAGGAGGATGAGACACAAAGAGCAAAGCCAGGAGAAGGAAACAAATTGTGGACATGTCACCCTGGTGTTACCTGGCATAGAACAGCAAATAGGCTTGCTGGCCCAGAACTGTGTGGATGCCACAGCTATCCACAGACACATCGTTCATCTTGTACCACTGCCCATTGCTGGCCTGCAAAGGAAGGCATCCATCTCTGGAGGGAAGGGCAGTGTTTCTGCACAGAAAACTGCCAAACCAAGAGCACACCAAAACAAGTCCAATCCGGCCCCAAAGCAGGAACCCCCCCAAAGCCTTGGCTGCCAGTAACACTGCCAGGATAGTCTGACTTCCCAGCACATGTTCTTCCCTGTCAGGAGGGAAGTCACTCTTCACCTTTGTGTAGCAAAAGAAGTGTCCACCCAGACAGGTGTGACCAGTGTGCACCACAACAGCATATAAGGAGTAAAGGATGGGCTCTCCAGCTGGGTCAGACATGTATGGCCGAAGATCCAAGTACTCAGGATACTCCACAACCTATGGAGAAACCAAGATGGCTCAGGAATGTTCCTGAGCTACCACATGAAACAGCCTTTGACGTGTAATGGTTGGGTGGGAGGAAACTGTTCTCTGCCAGAGCAGAGTCCAGGCTGGGCTTCCCACGGGAAGTCTCCTCTCCCCGGGAGGGAACATGAAAAGCCCAACATGAGCAGCTTGTGACAGAGCCTTGGGGAATCTTCTCTCCAAAGAGGAAGCTGCTCTGGCTGCATACAGACCTGGCTGAGCTTCCTGCTGCTCCGATGATCAGCCCTTCCCAGACACACCGTGAGGACCCTGGGTGCATGATGGACTGTGACCACCTTGGAGGCTGCAACCTTCCTCTTGCACCTTGAACCCAAGCACAGAGCTGAGTGCTGAAATGAAGCCAGCCTTACCTCAAGAGTGCCAGACAACCTTTCCTTTCTCACACCCTGGCACTAACTTTAAGGCTATTCCAGGCTGTGAGGCCATAATTTAAAAAGCTACATCCCAATATTGTGCATGAAACCTGAGAAACTGATTCTGCTTGATTTCACACAGCCCCTCCTGCAGAATCTGGGGTTAATGTATTGTAAGAAATCATCTTACTTGCTACATTTGAAGAACTTTTTCCCATCCATCTCCTTGGGTTTAACAAAGTCCTCCAGAGCTGTGGTGAGGGATGAAGCTCCCTGGAGGAGTGAGAAAGGAGCTGCTGAACTGTGGGAAATGCCCCCACCCAAACATTTCCCCAGAGCTGACAGGAAGGTCCAGGCAGCTGATGCTGAGGAGACCCACCATGACCCTGCAGGCAGTGTTTGTAAGGAGACAGAAAGAGGGTGTGATACTGAACATTTCTTTCCCTGTGTTCCAGGGGTTCCTGGGTCCACCTGAAGCTCCCTCTCAGTGCCACTGCTCAGTTCAGCTAGTGATGGTGTGCAGGGGCATCAGAAGTGAAAACTGATCCAACCCATCAGCCTGCTCCTTGTATGCCTGCCTCTTTTCCCAAGTATTCTTTGTCTTTGGCAGCAGCCACAAGCACCAACAAAATGCTTCTGACAGCTGAAGGTGCTTTTTTTGGTAATATTTGGGGGTTTTTAAATCATTTTATTGAGCTACACATATTTCCTTTCCCAACAGGTGATCTTTCTGGAGGAGGTTCTGATATCCTTTGTCAGACGGGTGTTGAGGGAGGGCAAAGAGAAGAGAGAGAAGAGTACACCAAGGGTGCAGAGGGGATAATGCTACTTAAACCCCGCACCACAGAGAGACCAGTGCCATGGTCTCTGCAGGAGGACCCAGTCCATTCCCCTTCCCACTCACCACCAAGATCCCTTGTGCTCACAAAAGAGGTTTTTAAGACAAATGCTTTGGTTCTGGAAAGCTACAGGGGCCTTGGGACCTCTTGAAGCACAATGGCAAACCTCTCACCTTGATTTTCAGAAGGACATCCAGGAAGACCTTGAAGAAATCAAAAACTGTTTTGCAGCTCAGGCAAGTGACTGGAAGGAAAATCAAAATGCTGAGGGAAGTTAATTGATGTCAGTTTATGCTCACAGGTACTCCTAGGCCAGTCCTCACAGGACCAGCTGCGTGTCACAGGCACATAAGGGCACAGAGAATGCCAAGAAGGGCAGTAGCTGTGGAAGCATACCTCTGGATCTCAGAAAGCCTCCAAATATTTGATGGATGATAGTAGTTTCTTGGGAAGAGACGTCCAAGCTGGAAATAAATGGCAAGGCAGAGTTACCTCCTCCAAGAGTTTAGCATTGAAAGCCCTGGGTGTAGGTTTTCCTTGATGGGAGCACTTCAAGGAGTCCAACAGATTCAGGAACATTGAAAAGGGAATTTTCCTGTGCTTACTCGCTGCTTCCATTCAGACAAGCTCTGTGCATGGCATTGAGAGTACAGCGTAAGAACTCGTAGGCGTCTCCTGGGATGTCAGGTTTAAATTCTCCTATGACTAAGAAAGAAGTTAGTAGTTCTCCCCTCACAGAAGGAAAGAAAACCTGTTGAAGCAGCTGAAATGGCTTACATTTGAGGTCCCTGATGACAGCCCTCGGCCGGATGGCAGTGGCTGAGGAATACAGGACCTTCCGAACATGATCTTCCATGATGCACATCATGCAGAAACCCTGCTGACTACCTGAGGGAGGAGGGAATCCTCTCAGCTTAGCAAAACAATCCCCAGTGGAAAACCTAATGGAGGTCTTGAAATTGTAAAGACTCTCTACTCCTCTTCTCCCAAGGTGCCAATGTCCTGACAAGCCCAGGACATTTCAGTGCATAGAAAATGTTCTTCAGAGGGAGGCTAAACTGGCACAAGTTTTCTGTGCAATAAGCCAAGAGAGTTCCACTCCAAGGGACAGAGACCCAGGAAGAGGTGCCTTTCTGAAGATGAATGCACCTTGACAAGACAAGTGGCTTTTAGTTTGGGTGTTTGAGGAACCTAAGCTCCTGGGGCTTACAAAGAAGGGCTGCTGTTCTCCTAAACCCACCTGCACATTCTGGGAATCCTTAGGATGAGCCCGAGAGATTTAAAAGGAGATATTTCTGAAAGTACTCACAGAACCGGCTGTGCTGACGAGAGAGCAGGTAATTAGCCAGGGGGGGAGTGTATGTCAGGCACTGCAGGATGACGTTGAGGTAGCAAGTACTACCAAGGTTGTAAAGTCCTGCTCCAGGTCTCCGTTTTTGCCGCCAGTCCATGCAAATCTTCTCCGGGGGAAAAAGGGTCTTTTGTGGTGGAGTCATTCCCTTGCCAATGACTGCGGGCAAACAACATTTGAAAAGAGATGAGACAATAGGTGAGGGAGACAGTAAGCCGGGGTCAGGGGCAGCAGGGGAAAACGGGGGACAATGGGGGAGAGGTACACTTTTCCCTGGGTAATGGCCAGGCAGGGCCCAGAGAGTGGTGGTGAATGGTGCTGCATCCAGCTGCCATCTGGTCACTAGAGTGTCCCCCAGCGATTAGTGTGGGGCCCAGTTCCTGTTTAATGTCTTTACTGATGATTTGGATGAGTTGATCAAGTGTAGCCTCAGTAAATTCACAACCACACCAAATTTGGTGTGTCGATCTGCTGGAGGGTAGGAATGCTCTGCAGAGGGCTCTGGGCAGGCTGGATCTATGGAATGAGACCAGCAGTACGAGGTTCAACAAGACCAAGTGCCAGGTCCTGCACTTCAGTCACCCCACAGAGCACTCCAGGATGGCAGAGTGCTTGGAAAGTGGCCCAAGAGAGAGGGACCTGGGGGTGCTGGTCAACAGTGGCTGAACGTGAGCCAGCAGTGTGCCCAGGTGGCCAACAAGACCAACAGCATCCTGGCTTGTATCAGGAATGGTGTGGCCAGCAGGACTAAGGAAGTGATTGTCCCTCTGGCACTGGTGAGGCCACACCTCAAGTGCTGTGTGCAGTTTGGGTTCCTCAGTTCAGGAAAGACATCGATGTGCTGGAGCATGTCCAGAGAAGAGCAGTGAAGCTGGGGAAGGGTCTAGAGCGTAAATCCTATGAGGAGCAGCTAAGAGAACTGGGACATTTTATCCTGAAGAAAAGGAGGCTCAGGGGTGACTTTATCACCTCTGACTACCTGAAAGAGGTTGTAGCCAGGTGGGGGTTGGCCTCTTTTCCCAAGCAACAGTCAATAGGACAAGAGGATACAGAGTGTGGAGCTCTCCCAGGGGAGGTTCAGCTTGAACATCAGGAGGAATTTCTTCACAGAAAGAGTGATTAGATATTGGAATGGGCTGCCCAGGGAGGTGATGGAGTCACCATCCCTGAGGTGTTGAAGAAAAGGCTGGATATGGAGCTTAGTGCCATGGTCTGATTGACATGGTAGTTTTGGTCAAAGGTTGGACTCAATGCCTTAGAGGTCTTTTCCAACCTAATTGACTCTGTGATTCCATATGTGAATATTTAATTGCTGAGTTCACTATATGACACCAAGGATGACAGCTCTAACCCCCAACCCAGAAACATCAGGGGAAGCCTAACACCCTACTGCCATCTACTGATAGGGAAGCACTTCTGGAAAACAGGCTTTTCCCCTGCTTAATCTGACAAAAATCCAACAAATCCACACTGATTTCTGGGCCTCAGGCTGCCTTCCTTTCCCTCTAGAGCCTCCAATTATCCGATCTTCACTTTTCCTGGTTGTAATGTGATGAAAACAAGCAGCACCTGGGTTGGCTGCTCTTAGGGAATGCCCCAGAATTCACTCCAGGCTGTCAGCACATCAACACTTGGGGATGCAGCAGTGGCCATGTCCGTGGTCTGTGGGCATTCACGAAATCCAACCCAGCTGGTGCAAATGTTACTCAAAGAAGTAATTCCTTGTTGTAGCCATTGCTCCTCAGGTACAGAGTGAAAAGCTATGGATGACAAAGGATATCAGAACCTCCTCCAGAAAGATCACCTGTTGGGAAAGAAAATATTTATAGCTCAATAAATTGATTTTTTTAAACCCCAAATGTTATCCAAAAAGCACCTTCAGCTGTCAGAAGCATTTTGTTGGTGCTTGTGGCTGCTGCCAAAGACAAAGAATACTTGGGAAAAGGCAGGCATACAAGGAGCAGGGGAAAGAGCCAAGTTATCCCAATGGCCAGCCCAGTCCAAAAGGGTTTTTGCTGGCCCACTTCTCAGGATACCAAGCTTTGGACAGGTGAGCTCACAATCACCAGTGACAGTTCCACATCTCTGCCACTTTTGTGACACAGGGCAGCACACATTGTTGGCCCTGTGGCCATCACATCCTGGCAGCTGGAAGTCACTGAACCACCCAGGTGCTGATGCTGAAGGGCTGATGATGGGCCAGCAGAGCTCCTGCTGCTGCCAGAGCAGTCAAAGCCTGCTAAGGGCTGTGACTGAGCTTTGGAATGAAAGCTTCAAGCAGTAAAAAATGTCTTTGGTTCCTCCAAAGGAGGACTTGGGTCTTAAACCTTGTGTCTGCCAGCCCTCAACTCTCCAACCCCCCTGGACTGGTGATTGGCAGGTGTGTCCTTGCTGTCCCCAGCCCTGGATAGACAAACCCAGAAAAGGCTGCAGTGCTGAGTCTTGGCCCCTCCACACTGCCCTGGTGGGTCCTGGCTACAGTCCTGTCATAGCTGTGGGTGCCCTGCATCTCCTGGGGTGATGCTGGGCATCAGGAAGGTGGGATCCATCCTGTTCCAGAAGTCTTGGTTTGCCTCACACTGGTGGGTTGCCCCTCACTGTGACAGCCAGTCCTGCTTCTGGCCAGGACAGGGGATAATTTTTGTTGTACCCAGAGGTTATCTGGGTTTGTTAACCCAGAGGTTATTTATTGCACTTTTCCCTGGGTAATGGCCAGGCAGGGCCCAGAGAGTGGTGGTGAATGGTGCTGCATCCAGCTGCACTTCAGTCACCCCACAGAGCACTCCAGGCTGGCAGAGTGCTTGGAAAGTGGCCCAGGAGAGAGGGACCGGGAGGTGCTGGTCAACAGTGGCTGAACGTCATTGCTGGGGCAGGGGTGAAGGGAATCTCTTCCAGGGACAAGGGATTCCTTCTGGTCGAGAAAAAGTGTTGGGGTAGCTGGTATTGATTATTGTGACAGGCTTTCCATGCAAATCCTTCTTTTCTCATACCTTTTACTATTAATAGTGGCACTGTTAGTGTTAGTTTTCTTATCTCATTGCTGTTTCCAGTAAATTGTTCTTTTCTCAACCCATGATCTCTGCCTTTTGTGCCTCCAGCTGGAGGCAGAGGAGGAGGGGAAGCGGCACATGGTTTTGGCAGAAATACTAAATTGGAGAACACTAAACCATGACAGAGCTGTGCTGCAGAACATTAAACCTGCAGCTCTGTGTCTCAAGGCTTCCAGCTGGGAGGTGGAAATACATCAGCTTGCCCAAAAAGCTGTTGAAGTGGAGCCACAGAGCTGGACTGATGGGGCTGCCGTGCTTCTCAGTGTAACACGGGCACTCATGATGCCATTTTAGGTTTTGCCTTTTTTTCTTTTCTATGTACTCTGTATTTTTAACATTTGGAGCTCTGTCACCTATTGTGTTAGTGGCTAGTTTTCCCAGTACTTTTCCTTGGCCTTTCCCTAGGCAGAAAGACAAATTCCAGAGTTCCTAACCCCAGGGGTACAAGGCCCCTGTGCTATTTTGATTCTTCCAGGCTACCAAAGTTGAGAACAACTCTTGAGATACATTTCATGGACAGAACACAGCCAGTGCAATGGGGAGACTCCAAAGAAAGAGCTTGACCTGGGAGGGAACTGAATCACCACTTGTCCTCCTAATTGGTGATTTTTACCAGCTATACTAATTTCCTAAAACCTTTAAAAATGTCCTCACCCCTGTGGGGGTGGGCGTCTTTCCATAACTGCCCCTGAAGGCCTTCAAATAAAGATCCGCTTTTATATTTCTCCTTACTAAAATGATGTCGAGTTGCATTTCCAGGTTAAAAAAAAGGCAGCAGCCACACCATCACAGAGGAGGAAGGACGAGCACTCTCACCCTCATCATAGCACACTGGGACCTTCTCATGATGAAATGATGGTGAATGGAGAGATTTTGGTTCTCTAGAAGCCCTCTATTCCAGTTGCTGCTGAAAAGGCAAGAGCCACCCACGTGCTGTGGATCAGGGACACACCATGCCAGAGCTCTGGGTTTGCACAGAGCAGAGCTGTCTGTTTGTGAGCTCAGCTCTCATCCCAAGCCAGACCATGCTGGTCTGTCCCTCTCAGTGCCAGTGGCTGCTCTCCATGTCCATTTCTGTGACAACACCATAAATAACTTCTGTGGACCAGAGAGGGAGCTGTTCTGGAGGGGTCCGTGACACTTGGTTCACAAGGAAATGCATCCCTGTGGGCATCACCTCAGTGTGGCCTCAATTCTGTAAAATTTGAGGCATGTTTGATCAAAAAGCAATGCTTCAAAAAAAGTCAATGAAGTCAGCAAGAGAGAATTTGTGCTGGATTTCTTGATATCTCTAGTGTTGGTACCTTGTGCTGAGTGTGAGCTCTGGCAGCAGAGGATGAATGCCCACAGTGCCAGCTGCCAGGCTGGCCATCAGCTGGGCGAGGACAATGGAGGGAATGACCTCTCCAGGAGCAGATGGCAGTGGGATTGAGATGGACTGATGAGCAAAAGGGATTTTAATTGTCCATTTTTCTCCCCCAGTCTTTCTTCTCCTACCCATGTCCTCATTCCACTTCTGGCCCTACAGAGAGGAGGGCAAAGCTGAAGGGGGGCTGGCAGAGCTCTAAATTAAAGGATGGGTTCTGCCTTTATTTCACTCCAAGGTTCACAGCCATAGACTTCTATAAAAAATCTCCATTTCCACCCCCAACACCTCAAGGGCTTTAACTGAGCTCAGGGAGGGACCTACTCCCTGCCAAGGGGGCTAAGAGCAGGCATGAAGGGCAAGGGATGGGGAGGAAAATGGAGGAAAAGCACTGAGCTGGAGCAGCCCCAGGCAGGGTGTGGAGGGAGATCTTTATCCCTGGAGATGCCCAGGGGCTGGAAAAGGTGAGAACTCCCATGTCCTGAAGCTGGGTGCACCAGCAGGGCTGGGCTGGGGAGAGATCCCCCCTGCTCCGGGGCAGAGGCTCAGCAGAACCCAGCAGTGCTGGAGTGAAACACGAAGTTTTTTCTCCATTTCTTTTTCTTTTTCCTTTCTTGAAATTTGTCAACAACCTTTGCATGAAAAAGGTAAAACTGCACAAGTAACTCCACAGTCCCAAAACACCAAAATGGAACAAAAGCAACAAGGAAAAAGAAACATCATCAATATAAACATCTACACTGACCCTCCTTCACTTTTCTTCCTCTTCCATTTTCCTCCCTTGCTTTTTCCCTCCTTCTCTTCCTGCCCCCTTCCTCTCCCTCATTTCCCTTTTGTTCCACCCATTCCCTTTTCTCCCTCCTTTTATTTTTTTTCTGCTTTTTCCCTCCTGCGTTCAGAACTGTGGAATATCCCAAATCTACCTGGGGTCACCTCAGATAGGTTGAGATGGCCCCAGTCCTTCAAATCAATGACATCAAAGACTTCAAATAAATTTGGAGACAAGAATCGGGGCAGGATTTGTTCAAAACACCCCAGCAGGCTCAAAACTTCTGAATATTTATTGCAATTAATTAATTAAACAACACTGTAATGCATTATATGTACATAAAGCATGGTTTCTCCAAGGATGTTTCCCTGTGGATCCCAGTATGTTTCCCACTTCTCCAGTGACCAGGTTTTACTTTAACAAGGTGTGAAGTGCCATGGAAGGCCAGCTGTGGAAATAAATCCTGGATTTTGGCATCATTCTCACGTGACCCCATTGTTTCCTCATCTCACAACCAAATACTCCAAAATATCCCCCTTGGACAGGGCTCCAGGGTGGAAATCATCTTATGAGTGCAGCTGGGGCACACAGCATCAGTGCTGCTCCTCGCCCATGGCAACAGAACCTGGCCCCCAAACGTGACAGGGTGGCCACAAGGGAATGTTCACCTCAGTCCTGGGATGGTTGCCAACAACAGAACGTGGCCCTCAGACCAGCTAATACAGCCCTATGACATAACCAGGTGGCCCTTGGAAATAACAACGTGCCAGCGAGGGAATTTTACCCTCAGCCATGGCCAGGTGCCGCCCATGGAGTTTCCTTCTTTCCCTGAACCCCCCAGATCAAAGTAAGCACTTTGATTTAAGGAGTACCAGGTATTTATATTTGCAGGGAGAACTCTGACCCCTGCAAGGGCTTATTTGATGGTTATTTTCAAAGTTATTTTCAGGCCCTGGTGTTCACTCCTGCACCTTAATTCGTGAGAGCTGTGCTCCTTTGGAAGCAGTGAAAAGAATATGGAATATTTTGGGTCTAATCTAAGGGTATTTCGCCCTCATGCTGATTCCTGAGTCCCCATGGAGCAGCCCTGAGGTCAGGGGCTGCCATCCCTCATGTGGGATCACTGGCTTTAATTCACTCAACTCCTCTCACAGAGATCGAGGTAGCTGCAAGACACCTTAATGCACATATCCCCCCACTGGGGGGTGACAAGGGGGGAAATCCTCATAACATCATTTTAGGGGATGATAGCAGAACATTTTTTTTTATCTGTAGAGTTTACTGTTGTAATGGATGTTTGCTTTCTTGTTCCTTGATTTTCATTAGCAGTTTCATATTGCTGCACCTCCAAATCCAGCTCAGATCTGAGGAAAAGAGGGAAAACCCCAAAGCCAGAGTTTCTCAGATCTGCTCATCAAAAGGGGTTTAGGAAGAGGTGGCCTGGTGCTGATTCCAGGTTATCATCAGAAAATCCTCAAATCCTTCCAAATTCATTTTACCACAGTGGAATTTTAGGGATAAAGGTACATAAATTAGTGATGTTAAAGGTGAGTTCTTGCCAAGCTTTGCCAGCATCCAGCTCCAGATGCCCCTGGTGTTTAGGATCCCCAGGACCATCCCACACCAGGTACCCCTAGGAAGGTACCAGTGCTCCTTGGCGAGCTGAAAATGAGCCAAAAACCTGCTGGTTTGGGTTTCAGAGTGAAATGTGAGCTCCTTCTGGGAGAACTTGAGTGAAATCCATCCAATGGACAGATGAGGAATCACCCTGGAACTTCTCCAGGTTCCTGGTTGTGGGTTGCTGCCCTTGGGAGTAGTGGAGCCTCCTCTTGAGGTGTTTGCTGGTCTGGTCACCAGCATCATCACCACCAGCATCATCACCACCATCATCATCATCACCAGCCCCCTGCTCTCCTGACACAACATTCTGTCTGTTCTTTGCAGTTGACAGAGGTGCCAACGACAGCTGGGGCGTGCCAGATGTGTTTTAGTAAGTCCCACAAGGTTGGGGTGGGAAAGGGGATTCCACCACCCTCATCTCCATCAGGGCTTCTCTGGTGCTGGGCTGGGTCTCCCAGAGCCAAAACCCCCCTCAGGTGTCCTTCAAAAAGGCTGAAAAGTCCTGAAATGGGTGGAAAATATCCTCCAAAGGTCTGGAGGACTACACCTCAATAGTACAGAGAATAATGATGGAATGGGAATAAACCCAATTATTCAGTTATTTTATCCAGAGCTGTGGCGTTTAGGGCTCCATTTGCTGCCCACACAATACTTTGACAAATGGTTAATATCTTGTTCTGATCATGAAACTGTCAATAATTGCTGATTTGTACCATTATGGGGGAAAGGAGAAAAAGGGGTCTGAGTGATATAGGAGGCAAAAACTGGCCTCTGAAAACCCACTTAATCATTTAAATTGGTCATAGAACATAATTTTTTGGGCCATAAAAGTGTGTCCATCATTAATTGTAGCATTTATTAACAATAATTTGTTAATTAGGTGTTGGCACTGCCTCCTTAAACCTTTTTCTGGTTTTTGCAGCGATCCTCAGGCCTTGAAGGATTTTTTCCCTGGATCCAGAAAGGTGAGTGACAACTCAGCTACCTGCCCAAACCCACACAACTTCCACAACACAAAGATTTTCTTTAAAGAAAAACTGGATTTTTACACCAAACCTCCCAAAAGATCATGAATTTTTTTAGGTCTGAGTTCCTGCTGCTGCTCATGCAGTACAGCCAGCAGGGATTTCAGGGTGTTTTGAGCCAAAACTCTGAACAGGCAGAGCTGCTGCCCAACTGCTGGGGAGAGCTTGGTGCTTTCTGGGGCTGCACCCTCTTTTTATTCCCCCATTTTTAAAAATTCTGCACAAAAAAAAAATGTTTGTAATTCCAGACTGATCGTGCTACTCTCTCAGCACAGAGGATGCAGCTGATGCCTTAGCATTTATTTTCTATTTTTCATCTATTTGTAATCCTGCAATTCTTTAGTGTAGAACTCTAAACTCCACACACAGTGGGAGCTGCTGCTTCCCCATTTGGGGCAGACACAACAATTCCTCTCCAGGCCTGGCAATCAAGGACACCTCACTGCCTCAGGCCTGAGAGATAGAAACAAAAGGGAGTTGGGGCAGCAAACTTGGGGTCAATGACTTCATTAGCTGAAGCTGTAATTGGAAGATTCACCCCCAAAATGCAAATTGACCAAACTTACAAAAGTGTGAAACCTCTAAGTCCATTTTTGGGTGTAGCCCCTGGGGGGGTTTGTCTGCCTGAAATGTACCTGAAGGCTCTTCAATAAATAGAACTGCTTTTTATTCTCTTAATTTGGTCTGGCCTCTGTTTTTAGGTAGCCCCCAAAAGGTATCACACCCAGTGACATTTTTTGAAGGTGCTGGGGTAGGCCTTTTCTAAATTATTCCTTGGAGAGCCTTTCATTCCCTTGAAAGGGGAATGAAATTCCCCTGGTTGGTTTTTCCTCAATTTCCTCCATTTTTGTCCTCAATTCCCTCGGTGTCTTTTTCCTCAATTTTTGTCCTCAATTCCCTCAGTGTGTTTTCCCTCAATGTTTCTCTTCAATTCCCTCGGTGTGTTCTTCCTCAATTTCCTTAATGTTTTCCTCAATTCCCTTGCTGTGTTTCCCTCAATATTTCTCCTCATTCCCCTCGCTGTGTTTCCCTCAATGTTTCCCCTCAGTTCCTTCAGTGTGTTTTTCCTCAATTTCCTCACTGTTTCCCCTCAGTCCCCTCGCTGTTTTCCCTCAATGTTTCTCCTCAGTTCCCTCCCTATGTTTTTCCTCAGTGTTTCCCCTCAATTCCCTCCCTGTGTTTCCCTCAATGTTTCCCCTCAATTCCCTCGGTGTGTTTTTCCTCAATTTCCTTAGTGTTTCCCCTCAATTCCCTCGCTGTGTTTCCCCCAATGTTTTTCCTCAACTCCCTAGCTGTGTTTTTCCTCAGTGTTTCTCCTCAATTCCCTCGCTGTGTTTCCCTCAATGTTTCTCCTCAATTCCCTCGCTGTTTTTCCTCAGTGTTTCTCCTCAGTCCCCTCGCTTTTTCCCTCATTGTTTCCCCCAATGTTTTTCCTCAACTCCCTCGCTGTGTTTTTCCTCAATGTTTCTCCTCAGTCCCCTCGCTGCGTTTTCCGTCATTGTTTCCCCTCAGTCCCCTCGCTTTTTCCCTCATTGTTTCCCCTCAGTCCCCTCTCTTGTGTTTCCCCTCATTGTTTCCCCTCAATTCCCTCGCTGTGCCTTTCCTCAGTGTTTCTCCTCAGTCCCCTCGCTGTGTTTTCCCTCAGTGTTTCCCCTCAGCCCCCTCGCTGTGTTTGCTCCCTTCCCCAGGTCCGGGAGCCGTCCCCGCGCTCCGGGCCGGCCGGGCCGGCGGTGCCGGTGTCTGAGGGTGCCGGCGCGGGCTGCCCGCGGGGCGGCGGGGCGGGCGCGGCGCGGGACCTGCTGCAGCAGTGCCTGTGGGCCGCGGGCATCACCGAGCAGCTGCTGGAGGCCGAGGCCAGGCGGGACCCGGGCAGCTTCCAGCCCTCCGTGCCTTGCTTCAGTGTCCCGCAGATCGCCCCCAGCGGCGCCCAGCCGGCCCTGGGCCAGCAGCTGCTCCTGCAGCCCTTCGTGCAGCACCTCGGGCCCTTCTCCGGCCTGCCGCTGGGCCTGGGGCCCGCTCAGCCGCGGGGACAGCAGGTGACGGCCACTGCCCTGCCAGCGCCGCAGGTCGTGCTCCTGCAGCAGGCAAGTGCAGCCCCTGGAGCGGCGACCCTTGCCGGGGCCACTTCCACCCTCTCCGGGGCCACCTCCTCCCTCTCCAAGGCCACTTCCACCCTTTCCAGGGCCACTTCCATCCTCTCCAAAGCCACTTCCACCCCCTCCAGGGCCACTTCCATCCCCTCTGAGGCCACTTCTATCCCTTCTGGGGCCACTTCCATCCCCTCCAAAGCCACTTCTGTCCCCTCTGAGGCCACTTCCATCCCCTCCAGGGCCACTTCCATCCTCTCCAAAGCCACTTCCATGCTCTCCAGGGCCACTTCCATCCTCTTCAGGGCCCCTTCCACCCTCTCCAAAGCCACTTCCATCCTCTCTGAGACCACTTCCACCCTCTCCAGTGTCATTTCCACCCTCTCCCAACACGCTGTTGTAGTTCTGTGGTTTGAAGTTCTGGTTTTCAGGTTGTTTTTTGTTTTGGTTTTTTTTTTTAGTTCTTTTAGTCTTGTTTTTGTTTCTTTAAATTCCTCTGGATTTTAATTTTGCTAATTCTTTTAATTCCATATATTTTATTCTTATTTATTTTAGTCCTGTTTCTTTAGCTCTTTCTTCTGGGAAGGGGGAAGAAGAACAGGGACAAAGATCCCAATACTTGGGCTTTTATTTGGCTCAATCTTCACCTCCCTCCATCGACCCTTGATTTGGGGCACACACCCCCATTTCTGGGGTTCAGACCCTGAGAAGGGCAGCTCTGCAGCACATTCTTCAAATCCTGGAGTCCTTAAGTTTGGAAAACCCTTGCAAATCCTCAAATCTGACCCTTCTTGTCCTTCCTTGCAGCCTCTGGTGGCAGGGCCAGATAATCCCTTTCTCCTCACGTATTCACACCAACCTCAAGCAGTTTTTGGGTTAAAAAGCAGCAGATTTAAGATGTCTTCAATTTTTTTGCATTATTTTTCACCCTCTCCAGGTGCCGCAGAGGATCATCCTGCAGGTGAAGCAGCCGGGCCCCACCACACTCGCCCTGCTCCCCAGCCCAGCCTCCTGTGTCCTGGGCAGCAGCCAGGGGCCAGGGCCACCAGCCCACAAACCCACAGGCCACCCCCATCCTGCCACCCTGTCACCCTGCGGCCACCAGCACCCTGCAGCAGCTGCACCCCAGCACAGCAGCATCGCCACGCCCAAGGCTGTGGGAATTGAGCTGTGGCACGCAGAAAGCTTCTGGGGCCTGCAGCCAAAATGGGGGAAACTGGACTCTTTTGTTTCTTATTTTTAATAAAACTCTTGATGGAAAGTGCCGTAAGAATCCACAGTGAGATTATTTAGTGTTAAGGCTTGAGTTTAAACACATCCAAAGCTTGTTTCATGTTTGCAAGATATCACCCTGGTTCCTGAGGAGAAGAAAACCTTCTCCAGTGTTTCTGTCCTTGTTTCTGCTGGGAAGTCAGGGGGTCCTTGTGCCATCCAGCAGCCCCTTCAGGTGAGGAGCTGCCTTTCCTGGCAGAGTTCTTTGTTTTTGAGTTTTTCCACTTTGTTCTCAAGGTTTTCTACTTTATTTTCCCTATAAAGTTGTCCCATTTTCTCCTCCTTCTCAGTTTTGTCCTTCATTTTCCATTTTTTTCTCCTCTAATTTCCATTTCCCCCTATATATGCAAATTTTACACCTTCTTTCCCAGCTTTATCCCCTATTTTCTAGTGTTCCACTTTCTCAGCTTTCCCCTTTTTACTTCCAAGTCCTCCACTTTACTTCCAAGATTTTCCACTTTTTAACTCCAAGTTTCCTTTTATTTCCATTTTTTCTCTTTCAAGTTTTCTCCCTTCATTTCCACATTTCTCCACTTTGTCTCTAAGTTTTCTGCCCCCTTTCCAAGATTTTTCCTTTTATTTCCACATTTTTTCTCTTGATTTTTCAAGGGTTTTTTTCCATGTGAAAGCCCAGGAGAAACGCTGGGACTTCTCTTGGCACAGGCAACAGCTATGGGTGATGGAGCAGAGGAGGAGGAATTCAAACTGAGAGACAGTCTACAGATAAAGACGGTGAAAGAAATACCCTTGTGGCATGCTACAGGGTCCAGAAGGAACACCTGGATCAACAGTGACAAGATACCAGACAGACAGAGAGCAGAAATACCACGGAGCTACAGGACGCACAGGGAACAATGCAAAAATGGTATCTGAGAGCTGGACAGAAAAACACAGCAAATGAGAAAATAGCCACGGGCAGAGCGAGGGAGGACCGAAAAGATGGGGACAAGGTCAGGGCGAAATGGGAAAAGCAGGTACAGGGGAGAAAAAAGAAAATTAAATGGGAAAGGGGAGAGAAAAGGCAGCAGCGCCCCGCGGGCCCGTCGCTGCCCGCAGCTCTTGGTTTGGAGCTCCCGGGAGCCGTAACGAGTCCAGGCGCTCCCTTCTCCCAGCGCTCGGCGGTGCCGCTGCCCCGAGCGCACGCGGGTGTCCCACGGCGGGCGGACAAAGCTCCGGCGAGATGGGGAAGCGCTCACCGCCAGCCCCGGGAGTGTCCGCCTCCTCCAGCCCCGCCTGTACCGGAGCCGCGGCGGGTGGGCTGCGGCTGCCGCCCCGCACCCCCGGCGGGCCCGCGGACACGCCGCCCCAGCCGAGGGGCCGCTCGGCTCACCGGCTCCGGCACCGCGACCCGCGCCCGCCGGTGCCGCCGCCGCATGGAGTTCCCGGGGCTCAGCCGCGCCGTTCCCGGGGCTCGGCCAGGCTGTTCCCGGAGGTGTTTTAAAAACTTTTTGGTGCTCGGCCAGGGTGTCCTGGGTACTCCGCCAGGCCGTTCCCGGCTCTCGGCCGTTGCCGGGGCTCGGCCGCTGCTGCCGGTGCCGCCGGCAGGAGCACCGCGGGGACACCGAGCTGCAGTTCCACACTTTGGCCGCTCGGTGGCAGCCGCGAGCGTGAGAACTGCCCGGCGCTGGGAGAGCCCCGGGAGGGCGGGGACAGGAGGGGACACGGCGGGGACACAGGAGGGACACACACGGCGGGGACAGGAGGGGACATGGCGGGGACACAGGAGGGACACACACAGCGGGGACTCTGGGGGGGATACGGGGGGCACACACACAGGGGACACTAGCGGCACACGAGGGGCAGGAGCATTCCTGGCCAGCCGCAGGAGCAGCTCAGTCTGGGGGAGCATTTCCCCCAGCGGCTCAGTGGGCTGCTCCTGGCAGAGTCCCCGGGCACATCCCCCAGCTGGCTGGGGCCATCCAGCCCCCTTGGCACCTTCTCTTGGCTGTATCCATCCCCTCTTGGAGCTGATCCTTTGTGCCCTCCTGCTGTGAAGGAGTGTTCTGACCCAGAGATGGGGTAACTGAGAGGTGTTTTAAAAACTTTTATTCCATTTTCGCTCTCATGAGAAGGGTGAGACAATACAGATGTTATAATTCACACCATCACAAGCAGAAGCCAACTATTTCCTAATTACAAAACACTATAAGCATTTCTTGGCCTAAAAGCTTTAGTCACGATTTTCTACAAATGCAGAGCAGAGTGAGCGGGGCAGGGGTAGAGGCAGTGCACCCCAGCTGTGGCTGTGACACTGGGCTGCAGCTGTGGGAGCTCCCCCAGGGCTGGGACAAGCTCCAGGAGCTCCTGGACTCGCTGGTGCCCAGGCAGGCAGTGGGCAAGGTGGAGAGACAGCTACTGGGGAGGAGCTGGGCAGGGAGGTGAGTTGCAGAATCCTCCCGAAGCCCCAGCTGCAGTGTTGGCTGAGTTTGAGACAGTGGCAGTTTGGTACAGGGCAGAGACTGCAAAATGAGCTACATCCCCTTCAGTTTTAACCACTCCACTTTCACCAATAAGGAGAGATGAATGTGAGAATATAAGTGAAGAATAACAGAACAGGTGTGAATGGTGCTGGGTGCCCCTGCAGGTGGGGTGACTGCTCCTAGAGAACAGCAAGTTAAACAGTTGATTTAACTTTATTATTCTTTATTCTTTATATTTATTATTCTTTATGCTTTATTATTCTGCTGACATGCGTTCCACACTGAGGCTCTCTCTTCTCTCTTCTCTTCTCTTCTCTTCTCTTCTCTTCTCTTCTCTTCTCTTCTCTTCTCTTCTCTCCTCTCCTCTCCTCTCCTCTCCCCCCTATTTTTTCTTTCCTTTCTCTGTGCCAGTTGGCACCATTTTCCACCCTCCCAGTCATCACCCTCCTGCCTTGGTCCTTGCCATGTTGAGTCAGGAATGTGAATATTTCATTCCTGTAAATGCTGGGCAGTGTTGCTCACTGTTTGGCCAGGCGTTTCCTCCTCTGGTCCCCTGAGCAGGATATTGTCATTATTTTGTCCATTTGTAGTTTCAGGTGTGACAAGGATTGATCCTGCCTCTCTGGCTGACATGACATGGACCACCCAAGGGATTTGGGGCAAGGGCTGGAGGGACAGGACCAAGGCAATGACAGAGGGCAGGGCTGGATGGGATTTTGGGAAGAAATGCACCCTGTGAGGGTGGGCAGGCCTGGCACACGTATCCTACAGAAGCTTCTCCATCCCTTCAAGTGTCCAGGCCAGGTTTGATGGGGCTTGGAGCAACTTGGTCCAAGCCCTGAGAACAAAATGAGCTTTAGGGTCCTTGTCCTTCCCAGCCCAAACCATTCTGGCATTCGAGGATTCTTCGGCACTGAGCCAAAGCACACGGTGCTCCAGCCAGGACTTGGCAACATTTCATTAAACTTAACAACAATAATTTCACAAACTCTTTTGAGGATTTTTTTCCTTAATATGAACAACTTGAAGCCATGTGCCAGAGGAGAAACCCTTCTCCTGCCCTGCTGCATGGAAAACCAGCACGGAGAGGGAGCAGGCAGCTGCAGGCAGCAGAGCCTATTGAGATCTGGGAAACTGAGCTCAAGCCCAGATATTCCACTTGGCTGTGAACTAAACCCAGATTTCAAAAAGAAAAAAAAAAAAAAAAAAAAAAAAGACCCAGCATATATGACAACATTCATTTAAGCAATTGTTTAAATATTAGCAAATTTAATTTATAAGCAAAATTTGAAAACTTAAAGCTGAAAGAAAATTACCATAAAAAGCTGCTCATTTCTTGTGATTACTATTTTATTTTTTGAGAGGAAAAAGGATTTTTATTTTCTAATTCCCTTTATTTTTATTTTATAATTTTTTATTGGTTTATTTTAGAAAAGAAAAAATCTCCGGATATATGACTTGACCTTTATATAATCTTTTTTTATATTTCCTATCCATGAATTTCTATTGTCATTTCCATGGTTTCCATTATTTTTTCCCTTTCTCCCTCAGTGTCAGCGACACGCGCAGACCCGCGTGCATACACGAATGGATGGACACGGCGGGGTTCGAAGAGATTTTTAGGGATCGGTGAAAGGACGGACCCCCCTCCCCGGGATCAGGGATGACGTCACGGCTCCCTTGACCACCATCCGCATCCCCCTTCCCGGTGACGTCACCGGTCCTCCCCCGCGCCTGCGCAGTGCGGGCGCAGCACCCCCGGCGCGGCGCGGAGGATGCGGGGCTGCAGGTGGGTGCGGGGCTGGGGGCTGCGGAGGGGCTGGGGGGGCTGCAGGGGGGCTGGAGCCCCGGGGGGCGGTGAAGGGTGCGGGGCTGCAGCCGGGGGCTGCGCCGCTGGGAGCGCGGTGCGGGGCCGTGCGGGAGGGGGCTGTGCTCGCACACTGCGGGGGCGTGCTGGGGGGCTTGGGGACGCGGGGTGTGCCCTGCGGGCGGCCGAGGGAGGGGCGGCGAGCGCAGCGAGGGCGTGTCCGTGTGCGTGTGTTTGTGTGCGTGTGCGCGCAGCGCTGAGCGCGTGTGCGAGGGATGAGCGTGTGTGCGAGGGATGAGCGTGTTCAGATGTGTGTGCGTGTGTGCGACGGATGTGCGTGTTCAGATCTGTGTGCGAGGGATGAGCGTGTCCAGATGTGTGTGCGTGTGTGCGAGGGGTGTGCGTGTGCAGATATGCACGCAGGGCTGTGTGTGCGTGTCCAGATGTGTGTGCATGTCCAGATGTGCACGCAGGGCTGTGTGTGTGCAGATGCATGTGCAGGCAGATGTGTCTGTGCACACGTGTGTGTCTGTGCAGATGCGTGTGCACGTAGATGTGTATACATCTGTGCAGGTGTGTGTGCATGTCCAGATGTGCACGCAGGGCTGTGTGTCTGTGCAGATATGTGTGCACGCAGATGTGTCTGTGCGTGTGGTGTGCATGTGCAGCTGCAGGGGCACATGTGCAGACACGTGGATGTGTGGGGGTGTGTGCAGGTGTGTGTGCACGCAGTGTGGTGCAGGTGTGTGTGCAGGTGTGTGTGCACGCAGTGTGGTGCTGGTGTTTGTGGGGCCTGCAGCTGGCTGCTGTGGGCACGGTGGGGCCCGTGGTGCATGTGGGGGAATGCAAAAGTGCACGGCGGTGCACAATGTATGCGAGGGGATGCAGGCATGCACAGGGCTGCACAGTGTGTGTTTGTGCATGGCATTGCACCTGGGCATGCGTGAGCGCATGGCTGCACACACACTCTGCTGGGGATGCGTGCCTGTATGCACTGGGGCATGTGGGGGTGAATGTGTGTGCAGCCCAGCACATGTGCACCACTGCAGCACACAAGCACACGCATGCACCACTCTGTGCATCTCTCTGTGCATGGTGTGTGTGCTCATGGGGAGCACCGGGCCCTGTCCTGTGTGTGTGTGGTGCAGGTGTGTGCAGGGCTGGGCTCACCTGCACGTGAGGCACATGTGCAGGGTGTGCATGCACAGGGTGTGTGCTGCAGGGCTCAGGGCACCAGTGGGGCACACGTGCATGGGGTGTGGCTGTGATTCCAAACCCTTTCAGGGCAGGTTTTCCCCAAAGCCGTGATGGTTGTGCTCCCCTCCCCAGGGAAGCGTGGCCGGGGCTGGGGAGTGAGCTGGGGTGCTGACACCTGTACTGGGCTGCTCCTGGCTTACTCCTGAGTTACTGCTTGCTTCCTCTGAGGCTGCTGCTAGGATGCTGCTGGGATATTGTCAGTAATCTCCTGAGGGAGTAGTGAAATGCTGTCAAGGCACAGCTGAGATGCTCTGAGGTGCTGCTGGGATGCTGCTGAGATGCTCTGAGTTTACTAGGATGTGGACAGGCTGCTCTGCAGGCAACAGTAAGGCACTTGCAGAGTGGCACTAAGCTACTCTCAGGATACTCTGTGGGTGTTACTGGGGTGCTGCAAAAGCTCCACTAAGGTACTATCAGGCTGCTACTAAGATACTTGCAGAGCTGATACTGAGGTATTCATATGAAGGTACCACTGGAGCAGCTCTCACAAGGTTACTCTCAAGATACGTTCAGGTTGCTTTCGGTGTAGTTACAGGGCAGTAAGAAAATACCTGGATAACACTCTGCACTACCTGAGGATAACAGCTGTGTCCCATTGCACCACTTATAGGATCCTATCAGCACACTCCTTATCTACTACTGGGATACTATCAGGGCGCCAGGATGCTCCTGGGATGCTCTTGACAGAATGAGGATATTTCTGCCTGTGCTAGTACAACATCAGGACAATGCTGAGCTACTCAATGCTGAGCTGCTGCTAGGATGCTCTCAGTGTAGCACAAAGGTACTATCAGGATGTTGCTAAGATTTTAGCAGGATAACACTCCAAAGTATCACTTGGCTAATTGTAAATGTATTGCTAATGCTAATGAGTATTACTAATGAGGCACTACTAAGATACTACAGGGTCACTGCTAGGATACCACATTACTGGCACTACTGTGATAGTACAGGATGTTCTCACAAAGCTCCCAGGGTGCTGTCAGGACAGGGTCCGTTTTCAGGAGGATGCTCTCAGGATAAAAGGGCAGTTTTCTGCAGGATACTTCCAAGATGGTGCAAGGGCACTAGAAAAGATCGTGGCAAGATACTTCTGGGATGCCATCAAAGCAACACTCACATTTTTGGGGTACTGACAGCACATTACTGATATTTTCAGGCCACTTGCTTAGTAGTGATATAGTGTCAGATTGATTAGTGCTCTTTTCTGACTCAGTGATGGGGAAACTGAGAGGTGACAAAAGCTGATAGGCCAAGAAACACTTGCAGTGTATGGTAATTAGGAAATAGCTTCTGATTGTGATGGCATGAATTGTAACATCTGTATTGTCTCACCCTTCTCATGAGAGTGAAAATGGAATAAAAGTTTTTAAAGCACCTCTCAGTTACCCCATCCCTGGGTCAGAAAAGGCCATAATCTGACAATACTGTATAAGGATACAACTAAGATACTACCAGTTCAGGGAAATGGATAGTGGTATGACATTTTTTACATACCATCAGGGTAGCACTAAGCTGCTTGGACCACTATCAGCACTTTGTTGCTACTAGTAAATTACCACTAGAGTAGTGCCACCATATCAGAATATTTCTTCTGAAGGTAGCACATCCTGTTGGGATACTGCCAGGATACTACAGAGATACTATTGGTTGTGTAACAGCTCTGGCAGCAGGGTTTCAGTGAGCACGGCAGCAGCAAACGCAACGGGGAGCTGGCTGTTGTAACCTGTTAGTAGCCTGGTGAGGGAACGGGGAGCTGGGTGAGAGAACAGGGAGCTGGGTGTTGTAACCTGTGAGTAACCTGGTGAGGGAACGGGGGGCTGGCTGTTGTAACCTGTGAGTAACCTGGTGAGGGAACGGGGGGCTGGCTGTTGTAACCTGTGAGTAACCTGGTGAGGGAACGGGGGGCTGGCTGTTGTAACCTGTGAGTAACCTGGTGAGGGAACGGGGGGCTGGCTGTTGTAACCTGTGAGTAACCTGGTGAGGGAACGGGGGGCTGGCTGTTGTAACCTGTGAGTAACCTGGTGAGGGAACGGGGGGCTGGCTGTTGTAACCTGTGAGTAACCTGGTGAGGGAACGGGGGGCTGGCTGTTGTAACCTGTGAGTAACCTGGTGAGGGAACGGGGGGCTGGCTGTTGTAACCTGTGAGTAACCTGGTGAGGGAACGGGGGGCTGGCTGTTGTAACCTGTGAGTAACCTGGTGAGGGAACGGGGGGCTGGCTGTTGTAACCTGTGAGTAACCTGGTGAGGGAACGGGGGGCTGGCTGTTGTAACCTGTGAGTAACCTGGTGAGGGAACGGGGGGCTGGCTGTTGTAACCTGTGAGTAACCTGGTGAGGGAACGGGGGGCTGGCTGTTGTAACCTGTGAGTAACCTGGTGAGGGAACGGGGGGCTGGCTGTTGTAACCTGTGAGTAACCTGGTGAGGGAACGGGGGGCTGGCTGTTGTAACCTGTGAGTAACCTGGTGAGGGAACGGGGGGCTGGCTGTTGTAACCTGTGAGTAACCTGGTGAGGGAACGGGGGGCTGGCTGTTGTAACCTGTGAGTAACCTGGTGAGGGAACGGGGGGCTGGCTGTTGTAACCTGTGAGTAACCTGGTGAGGGAACGGGGGGCTGGCTGTTGTAACCTGTGAGTAACCTGGTGAGGGAACGGGGGGCTGGCTGTTGTAACCTGTGAGTAACCTGGTGAGGGAACGGGGGGCTGGCTGTTGTAACCTGTGAGTAACCTGGTGATGGAATGGGGAGCTGGGGGAGGGAATGGGGAGCGGGGTGTTGTAACCTGTGAGTAGCCTGGTGAGGGAATGGGGAGCTGGGTGATGGAATGGGGAGCTGGGTGAGGGAATGGGGAGCTGGGTGTTGTAACCTGTGAGTAACCTGGTGATGGAATGGGGAGCTGGGTGAGAGAACAGGGGGCTGGCTGTTGTAACCTGTGAGTAACCTGGTGAGGGAACGGGGGGCTGGCTGTTGTAACCTGTGAGTAGCCTGGTACTGACGGGCAGCTGTCCCTGCAGCTAAGGCAGCACAGGGGTGTTGAGGAGGATGGAGGCGCCGCTGGTCAGTCTGGAGGAGGAGTTCGAGGAGGGGCCCGCGGACGATGGGGGGTCCCTGCCGCGCCCCGCGGACCCCGCGCTGGCCGAGCTGGAGAGCTTCTCCGCCGAGATGATGAGCTTCAAGTCCATGGAGGACCTGGTGCAGGAGTTCGACGAGAAGCTCACCGTGTGCTTCCGCAACTACGACGCCGCCACCGAGGGCCTGGCGCCCGTGCGGGGCCGGCTCCAGGCGCAGGAGGAGGAGGAGCGCCTGCAGGATGAGGAGTGAGTAAGGCCCCCCTGCTCCTGGGGCCACTTCCCACCCTGAACCCCCCCACAGGGCAGGCTACCTCCCAGCGCTGCAGCACGGCCGTACTCCGTGTAGTATCCTGTGAGTAAGGGTCTGCGTGCCACCTTGCATGCTGGCAAGGTACAGCCCACGTGCAGCTCGGCCCCTGCATCACGGCACAGTCATGCAGCAGTGTGGAATAGCTGTGTGGTATCTTTTGAGTAGCTGTGTAGTATCTTTTGAGTAGCTGTGTAGCATCTTATAAGTAGGCCACCCTCGAGCCTGCATGCATCCTGTCACGATCATTAAATACTCCTCTTTCCCAGAGCATGCACACAGCATGACTGTGCAGCACTGCAGAGTAGTGGTGTAGTATCTTATGAGTAACATCCCCATGGCCTGTTGCACCTCCTTGTGCTCTTCTGTGAGCCCATAACATGCAAATCAGCCCCTGGACTGTGCTGTGAGTATACAGCACCTTGGAGTAGCTGTGTAGGGTCCTTGGAGTAGCTGTGTGAGGTCCCTGGAGTAGCAGCCTGTGAGGAGGAGGAGCAGTGTGTCCCATGCAGGGGACCACAGCTCTGTCTGTGCAAGGAAAGCTCCAGGAGTTGAACATAAACCTTGAGTAAGGTGTGAGTAGAGTCTGGCCACCCCCTCTGTGCCATGCTAGGGGATGGCCAAATTCCCTAGGGTCAAATTCCCCCCTAGGCTCCCCAATTATTATTGTGCCTTTTGTGTTCAATTCTACAGTTTCCTTAAAAACCCTGTTTTGTTACAAAATGCCATTTTTTCCTGCAAGTCCTTGTGCTTTCTGCTCGTGATGATCACACACTATCACATTTCTTTGGATTTTTTGTCTGTTTTTTCTGTGGATTTTTTGTCTGTTTAATTGGGATTATTCCAAAATCGCTAACCCTTATTCTCACCAAGCAAAGGGGTTGCATTCAACCCAAAAAGCCCCAAATCTGTTGGTTTTGTTGGTTTGTGTTTAGGTTTTTTCCCCCAAACCCACTGAGGCTGAAATGATTTTTGCAATTGGTCGAATTCATGGGTTTTCAGAGCAAAATGCAGCTTGGCTGCGCGCCGGGGCTGCCGCGCTGTCGCCGCTTTGTGCCACTTATTGTGTCTTTTTTGGGTCACTTTGGGCAAAACAGGGCTTTTTTTTTTAGTCTTCTTTGAATGAGCCCTGTGTGCAGGCCGGGGGAGGGGCCATGGCCTCACAGGCACTGCATTTCCAGAGTTTTTAACCATTTCTTGCCATCATGAACTCAGAAATCACTGCTGGTCTTGGCCTGCTCCTGTGGGGTGCTGGTTCTTTAAGAGCAGAGACGGGAAAAAAAAAAAAAAAAAGGCAAATTTGGGGGGATAATTACTAATTTGATGTTCTTTGTTAAAAAAATAAGTATTTAAGATTTGGCATCCGCATTTTTGTACGTTAATTTGTGAAATCTGTAATTCCAAGGGGAATTCAGCCCTGGTGAGAAGGGAAATAGAATAAATCTCAAAAATGAGCAGTTTTGGGGTTGGAAAAGGGGCAAATGGTTTTGGGGTGATCGTCAGCATTTGGATGTGGCACCAATTGGACTGAACCCCCCATTTCTGATGGGAAAATGGGGGGGGGGCTTGCCTGAGATGGAGAGAAAATTTCTAATCTCTTTCTGTGCCTTTCCCCCCATTTTTGACATTTTCCTCCCATTTTTGGCCTTTTTCTCAATGTTGCCACTTCTCAGCTCTTTTTTCCCATTTTCTGTCTTTCTCCTCCATTTTTTCCCTTTTCTCTACTTTCCCTGCCCTTTTCTCAATTTCCCTCCTCATTCTCCCTTTTTTCTTACATTTTCTCTTTTTCCCCTTTTCCCTTTTATCCTGATTTTTCCTTTTTCCCTCTTTTGGTCCTTTTCCTATTCCCTGTTATCTCCTCTTTCCCTTTCTTCCCTTTTGTTCCTCTTACTCCATTTCCCACCATTTTTCTTTTCCCTCTTTCTCATTTTTTCTTCAGTTTCTCCCCTTTTACCCAGATTTTCCTTCCTCCACTTTTACCCAGATTTTCCTTCCTCCACTTTTTCCCCTTTCACCCCTTTTTTCCATCTTCTTCTTTACCCCTTTTTTCTCTTTTCTCCTGTTTTCCCCCTTTCCTTTTTTTTCCCCTTCCTTCCCCTCTTTTCCTTCTCTATTTTCTCCTCTTTTGGTCACTATTTCAGGAAGGAATTTTAGGGTATTTTAGGTGTTGAAAAGTGACATTTTGGGACCTCTGGGGTGTTTCAGTGAGGGCGTTGGGACGGTGGCATTTTGGGGGTATTTCAGAAGAGAATTTGGGGACAGTTTGGGGTGTTCCAGGGCAGCATTTTGAGGTGTTTTGGGGCCTTTCAGAGAGTCTTGGAGCTTTGGGGCTGCTTTAAGATAATGTTTTGTGCCACTTCAGGGCATCATGGTGCTGTTTTTGAGTGGCATTTGGGGACATCTAGAGATATTTTGGGACATTGCTGTGGCCTTTTGGAGTGTTTTGACAGCAGCATTTCAAAATGACATTTAGGGGGCATCTCAGGTGCTGGAGCAGTGTTTTTGGGCACTTTGGGATATTTCAGGACAGGATTTCATGATGCTATTTTGAGAAGCTTTGGGGTCTTCTAGGACAGCATTTGGGGTTTTCTAGGATATCATTTGGGGTGTTTTGGGATGTTTCAGGCATCTCAGTGGTTTTTGGGGATTTTTGGAGGTCATTTCAGGATGTTTCTGGGCTGTATTTCGGGATGTTTTGCAGCATCTTGGCGTGCCATTTTTGGGATGTGTCTCTGAGATGTAACATTTTGGGATCAGCACTCACCACTGCCTCCCTGCAGGGTCTGGGATGCTCTGACTGATGGCTTTGCCCCCCGGAGCTCCCCCCGGCCGTGGCAGCTCCCTGGGACTGAGCCCCTCGACGGCACCGACCCCCAGGTACGGCTGTGACCTCCCCACGTGATCCCCTGAGTGTGATTGACAGCTGTCAGTCAGCCCCGAGGCTCAGCGACCATCACGCACTGCAAACCACCCAAAAAGGGTTGTTTTGGCACCTGGTCTTTGCCAGTTTGCCCCCATGCCACGGTGGGGTGGGTGTTTTGGGGGTTGAAAATGAGTTTTCATTTGTAGTGAGTTTGTGCTGTCAATAGCTGCTTTTGGGGTTGTAAAAATGTCCCAATATCCATGGAATTGAACCCATTTGGATGTGTTGCTGAAGGGGGAAGAGAAGATAACTTCCTTGGCTTATTTTCTGCTAAAAAGGTGAAAAAAGATGGTGAAAGGTGGGAAAAAAGAAGCTGCCTCCTCACCCAACATCTCCATCCATCCGTTCCCTGGCGGTGTTCCCCTCTGCCATGTCCCCACCTGGTGTCCCCAGCCTGTGTCTCCATCAGAGCTCTCCCATTCAGCCCCACCAGCCCTCATCTCTCCATCCAGCATCCCCTTGTGTCTCCACCGAGCATGTCCAACCCCACTCTCCATCCAACACCTCCATCCAGCACACCTGCACTTCCCCCTGTCTTCTTCCCACTCCATGGCTCCATTCTACAACTCTCCATCCAACACTCCCTGTCCAACATCTCCATCCACCTTCTGGCAATACCTCCCCTGCAGTGCTGTCCATTGTCTGCAGTGTCCCTGCCCAAAGCCCCATCCAGCATCTCCATGAAATACCCTCAATCCAGCACGTCCCATCTGATGTCCACATCCAGTGTCTCCCCATGCCACCCCCGTGTCCCCCTGAGCAGGGTGGTGGCTGTCCCCGTGCCAGGGCTGGGGCTGTGTCCATGCTGGGGCCATGCCCACACCAGGCTGGGCCTGTGGTGCCACCAAGGCTGCCCAGCCTGTGTCTCCTGCAGCTCGGTGGGAAGGAGGAGGAGGAGGAAGAGGAGGAGGAGCTCACTGAGAGGAGTGAGCAGGACTCTGGGATCAACGAGGAGCCGCTGCTGACAGCTGAGCAGGTACCCATGGGCCTCTGGAGCCCTGCATGTCCTCCAAAAGCCAGGCTTGGCCACCTCGGCCCATGACCACGAGCTGAAAGCACAAGAAAAAGGCAAATCCTCATCCTTGGGGTGTGGCATGCAGGACCTGGAATGTGGATGTAGACAGAAGTGGGGGCTGTGGGGGCTGATGTGGGATTTGGCTGCACGTGGGAAGGTGGGCTGAGGGTGCTGCTGTACAAAACGGGGGGCATGGGGGGAAGGATAGAAGTGTGGGGGGCAGAGGGGAAATGCAGCTGCAGGTGCTGGTGTGGAGGCAGGGTGCAGATGAGGGGTGCAGGGTGCAGGATGCAGGGTGTAGATGTGGGGTGCAGGATGCAGGGTGCAGATGAGTGGTGCAGGATGCAGGTGCCAGATGTGGGGAGGGGGATGTGGAGGCAGCAGCAGGGTGTGGATGCAGATAGAGAATGCAAGTGCAAGTACAGGATGCAGGAGGAGATGGGTGCAGAGAGCAGGATGCATATTTAGATGTGGATGCAGGTCCTCAGTGTCCATGGAATGTGGATTTGGATGTAGGTGGGAATGTGGGATGCAGATACAGGATGCAGATAGAGGACCCAGGGTGCAGATGGATGTAAATGCAGGTGCTGATGCAGGATGGAGGGAGCAGAATGCAGATGCAGGATGAAGGGGAGGATGCAGAATGCTGATAAGGATGGAGGATGGACAGAGCAGGCTGCAGATGGGGGATGAAGATAGAGGATGCAGGTGCAGGATTAAGGGAGCAGTTGCAAGTGTGGGTGCAGGGCAGGAGTGCAGGGAGCAGGTGCAGGACAGTTGCAGGTGTGGGTGCAGGATGTGTGGGGTGCGAGGCGCAGGTAGGATGCAGGTGCACATGGAGGTCACTGATGCCCCACAGGTCATTGAGGAGCTGGAAGAGCTCATGCAGAGTTCACCTGACCCCGAGGCTGACCCTGAGGGTGAAGAGGAAGAGGAGGAGGAGGAGGATGAGGAGGAGGAAGAAACCAAGGCTGATGCTGAAGGCAAAGGTGGTGGTGGGGGCACGGAGCCCATCCTGCTGCGGGAGCTGCATGCTTTCTCCCCTGCCTTCAACAACAACTGCTCCCACGAAGGTATGGCCAGCAAAGCCCAGGCCAGTCACTTTTTGGGGACGATTCCAACCAAACTGGACAACTGAGTCTCTCCAGGCCTCAGTGCTGGCTTGCTCTGGGACTTGGCCAGAAGGGCTTTTGGCAAAAACTGTGAAGAACACAGGGATCTGGCTTTCGGTGTGGAAAGGCACGTGGGGTTCACCAGGAGGGCGCTCCACGCACGTGAGATTTGTCACTGGTAGCGTGGGCTGTGTCACCAGCAAGCCCAGGCACTTCACTCATTGCTCTGCTCTTTATCTCACTGTGCAGGTTACTAATCACACCATGTCACTAATTGCACCATGCATGTCACTAATTGCACCATGCATGTCCATAATCACACCATACATCTCACCAGTTGCACGATGCATGTCAATAATTGCACCAGACATGTCACTAATTGCTCCATACATGTCACTAATCACACCCTGCCTGTCGCTAATTGCACTGTGAATATCACTGAGTGCACCTTGCATGTCTCTAATCGTGCCAGGAAGTTCATTAATTGCTCTGGGCACATGGTTTATGGCCCTGAGCATATCAGTAATTGCACAACGGGTTTATCTCTTGTGTCTCAGAAAATGCAGAGCCCATCTCGCTCAGCACGAGATGCATTTTAATGGCTGCAGTGTGTGTTTCACTGACTGCACTGGGGTGTCCTTGACTGCAGCAGGCATTTCCTCCTTTCCCCATGCATGGCACTGCTGCAGAGTCCCGAGGAGGCCACGGAGATGTCCCAAAGGCGGCAGCACCCCTGCTGGGGTGACAGGCTGGGAGTGCTGGGGAAGAGAAGGCTCCAGGGAGAGCTCAGAGCCCCTCCAGGGCCTGAAGGGGCTCCAGGGGAGCACTCCTGTGTCTTTGTGTGGCCCCCAGGCACCCTTGGGCACCACTGTCCCTCCACTTGCAGCCCAGTGCAGCCCTGTGTGTCACTCTGCACCCTCGTGCAGCATTGCATTGGGCATTCTTGTGTATCCTCCTCCATCCTTCTACATCCCTGTGCATGCTCATGGATCACAGTGCATCCTCACGCATTCCAGTGCATCCTCCTGCATCCCTGTGCATCCCCATGCACACTTGTGCATCCTTCTGCATCCTTGTGCATCTCTGTGCATCCTCCTACATCCTTGTGCATGCCTGCACATCTTCCTGGATGACAATGCAGCCTCGTGCATCCCTGTGCATCCTCCTGCATTCCAATGCATCCTTCTACATCCCTGTTCATCCTCCTGGATCACAGTGCATTCTCCTGCATTCCAGTGCATCCTCCTGGATCACAGTGCATCCTCGTGCACTCCAGTGCATCTTCATGCATTCCAGTGCATTCTCCTGCATGCTTGTGCATCTCTGTGCATCTGCATGCACTCCAATGCATCCCCATGCATACATGTGCATCCTTCTGCATCCCTGTGCATCCCTGTGCATCCTCTTGCATCCCTGTGCTTGCTTATGGATCATAGTGCATCTTCATGCATTCCAATGCACACTTGCGCATCCCTGTGCATCCTCCTGCATCCCTGTGCATCCCTGTGCATTCTCCTGCATTCCAATGCATCCTCATGCACACTTGTGCATCCCTGTGCTTGCTCATGCATTCCAATGCACCTCCATGCTTCCCCACATACCCCTGTGTATCCCTGTGCATCCTCCTGCATTCCATTGCATCCTTGTGCATCCCTGTGCATCCTCCTGCATTCTAGTGCATCCTCATGCATCCTTGTGCATCCCTGTGCATGCCCCTGCCTCGCTGCACCCTCGGTGCCCCCGTGCAGTGCCCCCAGCCCCTCTCCCTCTCTCTGTCTCTCTCTCTCTCTCTGCAGTGCTCTGCCCGACCTGACGCCGTGCTGCCCCCACACTCCCACCCCGGCGCCTCCAAATCGGGGCCAAACCCCAGGAAAAAGGGTCACCCACCCGTGGCTGCCCCACCCTGCACTTCCCCCTTTGCACAGCTGGGAATAAAGAATTCCTTACATTAATTAGGCAACTGGTGTCCGGTGTCTGTGTCTTCCCTTGCTCGTGGCGGTGCTTTGCAACTTTTTGATAGAAAAATGATGTTTTTAAGCAAAAAAAAATCCCAGCATAGACTTAGCTCATGAATATTCTGGGATCTCTAAAAAACACAAACTTCTGGCTAACGAGCTGCTGCAGTTGCCACCATTGGAGGGGCAAAATTCAGATTAAATTCCATTCTCAGGGATTTTTCCCATTTTTTCATTTTTCTGTGACCCAGTTTTCTGCTAAAAATTGTGCAAACATCACCCAGAAAATCAACCCATTATTAAGGAATGGCTCATTATGGGACAGGGGGGCTTCCATTGCTTCCATTTTGGGGGAGAATTGCTCTGATTTGGGCTTTGTCACTCATTTTGGGGAGGAGTGCCTAATTTGGGGGGTGTTGCTCATTTTTGGGGAGTGTTGTCCATTTTGGGACAAATTCACTCATCTTGGGAGAAGTCACTCATTTCCAGAAGGACCAGTTTGGGACAGCTTCCTTTGGGAGCATGTCACTCATTTGGGGGGAGAATTTTTGGAGAACACAACTCCTTTTGGAGTGAGCACCCATTTTGGGGGAGAATCACTCATTTCAGGGAGACATTAACCCCTTCTGGGTCATCATTTGATTCTGAGGAGCATCCCTCATTTCTGGAGACCATCACTCATTTTGGGGTTGTCTGGAACACTTTGGGGGAGCTTCTGGGGGACAATCACTCATTTTTGGAGAGAACAGCTCATTTTGGGGTGTGCATCTTTCATTAGTGGGCAAAATCTCATTGGAGCTTGTCTGAGGGGAAAAATTTTCATTTTTGGTGGACCATCAGTTTTGGAAGTATAAATTCAATTTTCTCCACACCACTCAATTACCAATTTGGATCCACCCACCCATTTTGGGGGTAAATTAATTTTATGAGGGGAGTTTTGCCCCTTTTGGGGGGTTATTCCTGCATTTTGGGTCTTCTCCACTCAAAGGAAGAAGCTGCCAAGAAAATACAGGTGCGACCCCTCATCTTGTAGCACTTTATAATAAATGGCCAGGAATTAATACTAAATTACAATGAATCCTTTATGAAATTACAGATTACATTCACGCCAGATCAGTATCCAAAAATAGGCATTTCTGCCCATTGCATCACTTGGTTTTTTTATCCCAGCTCTTGTTCAGGTTCTTTTGGCAACTCTTCAAGAGCCAGGAAAAAAAAAGCACAATATGGGCAAAAAGCCTCCAAGAAAATGATCCTTCTCCTAGAATCTCACATTTAGAGCAGGAACCTGCAGAAGACAATTCCTTTATTTTTACCCTGGTTTGCTTTTGCATTTCCTCCCATGCCACATTTTAAGGCAAATACACCTTTTTGCTAGCATTTAAAATAAAAAAACCCAAAATACAGGGTTTTTGGCAGCTGCCCTCCCCCATGGGGCTAAAGCTCCACCATTTGCCACGTGGAGGGACAATACCAGGGAGAAATCATCTTTTAAGCAACAATACTTAATTTCCTTCCACCCAGGCGAGTCTTGCATATCGCCATTCAATTTTGGGTGAAATCCTGCATTTTTTAAACCAATTTTTCCCCATTTTTAACTAACTCTGTGCCAAAATGCCTTTGGAAAAGTTTTACTTCCGGCAGCCTTTGCCCCAACTCTGCCTCCAATCTCAGCCCTTAAGGACGAGAATGGGCTGAGTTGGTTTTTTTTTTCCAGATTTAGCAGAGGTTTTAGCACATAAATTAAAGGATTTGGAGGAATTTCCTCCCTTTTCCAGAAAGTTGTGTCCAGAGTCACCAAGCAGCCTCAGCATCGGGGCCAAAGTTGGGAGGTTTGGGCAATCCCATGAGCTGAGCACCAAACCCTCCTTGGATATGGCAGAATTTGCACTCGCTGATTGTTTTTCTTCCCCCTCCATGCCAGTGTTTATGCCTGTGAATGACCTTTCTGGGGGTAAAAAATCCAAAAAGCATCAAGTCCTGGGGTTGGTTTGGCTTTTCTTTGCACCAAGAAATCCAAGGGATGGACACAGTGGCCCACCCACCACTGCCCACCAGCATCCGAGCGTCACGTGGGGAAAACAACTTTCCCTCAAAATGCTTTTGCTTACCAAAAAATGAAGGGAAAAAGAAAAATAAAACCTGAAATAAAAGATTAATCTGGCCACAATATGTGCCTTGTAAACGCGTGTCCTTCGCTCCCGCGCGCTGCCGTGGTGGTCCCCGCGCTCCTGGGGGCAGCCAGGGCCTCTGCCAGCGCTGCCAGTTTGCTTTTTTCTCACCAATTTCTTCTCCTTGCCTTTATTTTTTTTGCATTTCAGGGGGCATTTTGTATCTGGTGCTGTTAATGATTTGGGAGGGTGCAGGAGGAGCTATTCCAGTGAGTCACTGTGGTCCAAACCAAGGTCAGCACCAGGTGCTGCTGGGAGGCCACCAGGCTCTTCCTCCAGCTCTTCCTCCTCTTCCTCCTCCTCCTCCATCTCGTCCTCGTCCTCCTCATCCTCCTCCTCTTCCTCGGTGCCATCCAGGGAGTCGTCGTGGGCTGCCAGCATCGCCTGCTGCATGGCCATGGTGGCAGTGGCTGATGAGAGGGGCTGGAGGTTGTCCATGCTGAGCGAGCCTGGAATTAAAAGCACAGAAATAAGGACTCCCCAGCTAACACAGAAAGGACAAAAGAAGTGCATAAAGGAAGAAAAACTCAAGTGAAAAGCTTGGAGAGCTTCACCCATAGGGTATCCCACCTACTGCAGTCACACCCCAAGGTCCAATCCTTAATGTTTTTAGCTAATGCATCATTAAATAACAAGAAATCTTAGTTCTGAGCAAACAGCTGCCCAAATTGGTTTGGCAGATCTTCTCTTCATCTTCTTTCAAGTCCTACCTTTCCTTCTCTTCATCTCATCTGGTGTATGTTCATTTCTGCTCTCTTCACCTTCTCTTCATCTTCTCTCTTCCTCATCTGTTCTTTGTTCATCATCTCTCTTCATCATCATCACCTTCTCTATTCTTCTCTTCATTTTCATCATCTATTTTCTCTTCATCTTCTCTCTTCCCATTTTGTCTCAATCTATCTTCTCATCTCCATCTCTCCATGTCTCCTTTCCCTCCCTCCCTTCCCAGCTCCTCAGGAGATGACCCAAGCTGTGCCCCACAGTGGGTGATCATCATCCTGGTGGACAACTGCAAGGACCTTCTTGCATGGACCTCTTGTGTTTCCCCACAGCTCAATAAAGCCCTCTAGAAATTACCAATCAAGGCCATAATTAATGCATGGCCACTCCTTCCTGGAAGCCCACTGGGGCTTGTCCTTACCATCAGGATTTGTCCCTGCATTGCCCCCCTGCTGCTGCAGGACGCCGGCGGCGATGGAGTTGGGCCAGAACCGCTGCGTGGGCCGGTGCTGGGATTTGATTTTCTTGGCTTTGGGGGCTGGGTCCGGGTTGCTGGCGTCCAGCATGGGCTGCAGGATGCGCCGCCGGGCGTTTATGAACCTTCCCATGGGAAAGAGAGAGCACTGCAGTGAGTAAGAGTTGTTACACCAACACCGAGTTAAAACAACGTTACGGCAAATCAATGGGTTGCAATATAATAATAGGACTTTAAGAAAGCAGCTTCGTGGTTCAAAAAGCTGGTTGGTTTTGTTGTTTTTTTTTTTTTTAATTTGCCTGAGGCACTTTATAGCTCTGCATTATTTTTTGCTGCTGAGTTGGGAGAATGCTGCACATTGGATTTGCCAGGAGAGGGCACTGAGACCTTGCAAACCAGTGCTGACACTAAACACCACTGAACTCATCTCCCAGAAATCCCAGAATCCCAAAATCACAGGATATGCTGAGTTGGAAGGACTCACCAGGATCATTGAGTCCAGCTCCTGGCCCGGTGCAGGACACCCCAGGAATCAGCCTTAACCAACCAAGTTACCCCCCTAAAAGCATTAAACAGCACCAAAACAGGGTGAAAAAGGTCCTAAAGCCAGCAAAATGACTGAGTGGGCCACCAGCATCTGCTCACCAGTTGTTGACTTGCAATAGGGTCAGGTTGGTTTGGGCAGCAATTTGCCTCTTCTCGTCCTCTGTGGGGTAGGGGTGCTGGAAAAAAAGAGAGATGGGGTAGCAAGATTGCATCCCTGTATGCAAGATGTCATCCCTGAGTGAAAAATAATGAAAACTTCCTTTTTTTTCCCCCCACCCTGAATTTGGTGGCTTCTTGCATTTGCTGAATGCAAGATTGAAGGGTGGCATCCAAGAGCATCAAGATTTCCTTGGGTGCACGTGGGGCTTTTCCAAGGCTTTCCATCAAATGCTTTCCTTGAAGAAAAATGTTCTTGGAGTTTTTTTAACTCTAGCAATTTTCCAGTGATGGTTGTTGGTAAACATGAGATTTGTGCTTCAAAAGCAGCTTTTTGCTGCTTTATTTTCAGAGGCACCAATGAAATACCCTGAAACATCTGCATTGGGAACCACCAGCACTGAAGGCTTCAGCAACCAACTGTGCTAAAATGCTCTTTTCCAACCCCAGAAATTAAATCATTATCAAAGCAGCCCCATATGCCACGTTTTGGAGCCCCAAACCAGTGACAATTATCATGGCTTGTTTTTCAGCTGTTAGCCCCCAAAACCGTGATTTCCTTGACAACACCACCCAAAGTCAGTGCACACTGAAGATTCACTTCCCACTGGGGCCTCAGTGGTTAAAAATGGCAATTTTGGGGCAGAAATATCCCATTTTTTGGTGTATTATTTCCAGCATTCTTTCCTCCTGCTAGTGCTCCAAAACTTCCAGTAAAATGATGAGCATTTTTGGTTAAAAACCACATGATCTCTGACACCAGATGGAGAAATCTCATGAGGAAGCCCAAATTTCTTCTGACCACAAGGACCAGGCTGTGAACAAAGGTCCAACCATCCAGCAGAAGAATTTTTTTCTGGTTTTTCTGTTCTGTTTTGAAAATCTTAAACTAACTGGGGTTCTCCTAGCACTTGGCAGAAAATTGCTTTGCAGTTTCTGGTCTTTAAAGTCCAAATCTGCAGTTGTGCCCTCTAGAAACACGGGAGATGCATGACACAGCAACTCTCTTGTCCTCATTGCAACAAATCCAGAATTTTCCATTAAAAAAAAAAGGCTGGGAAGTTCCCATCCTGCTGCTGCTTCATGTCCTGGCTGATTTTTCCACAAGTTGTTTCTTGGAGCTGTTACTGATGCCTTAGGGATCTCCCACCACTCTCTTCCTGGAGAGCCAGCCTTTGCAACCAGTTTCCAAGTGATTTCTTGGCTGAATTATGCAGGAAAAAATGTGGGATTTTTGGCTTTTTGCCCTTCTCCCAGCCCTGCTGATGAAAGAGAACTCTTCATGCACAAAAATATCCAGTTTGCATCTAAGCTCCCTCCATCTTCCATCTTCAATCCCCCAAAACAGGGTGACTTTGCAATTCTGTGTTTTGACTGGTGGCTGATGTGCTACAACCCTACCTGTGAGCAGCTCTCACATTCCAGCTTGCTAGAAAAGGATATTTTGAAGCTGTTAACTGCAAAAAAACCCTCAATTATCCATCTTCAAAAAAATCACAGGAGTCCCCTTCTAGATTTGCGTGTTTCTTGCATTAAGGGAATATTTTTTTCCCACCTGCAGTGACAATGGTAATTCCCAAAATACAAACCACTTCGCACCTCCAAGCACAAATTCAGACAGACCACCACCTGGATTTGAGAATTTCTGGACTTTTTGTCCTTTTTTCCCCACGTTCCAGGGTGTTTTGGTGGCCGAGGTGCTCACCATGAGATGCTGGAAGAGCCATGAGCGCATGATGTTGGTGGCGTGTTTGGGCAGGACGCCCCGCTTGTTCTTGGACTTCTTGTCCTCACCATCAAGGAGGGAGGTGAGATCCAGGTTCACCTGCCAGGGCAAAAGGAATGGGGAGAGAATTGCATGAAAATGGTGATGGGCAACCCAAAAAATGAGCAAAACCAACCCAAAATGGGAGTGGGATGAGTGAAAAAAACCTGGCACTTCAGGAGTGTCCAAAACCCATTTCCTGCTCCACCAAATCTGCATAAATGCAGATTTTCTCACAGAAGGTGTATTTTTTATCTCAATTTTTTTTTTGTCAATGCTTTACAAGGGGTAATGGCACTGTTGGGGAGTGTAGTGACAACACCATGGCCAATTTCAATGTGTGCTTTAGGAAGAAAACACTTTTACCTGAAAAAATAAAGTAAAAAAAAACCCCAAACCTCATAAAAAGATTATTTTCTCAACTGAAAGTTAAAAAAACCCCTGCCACTCACCAATCCCTTGCAAACCCATATTCCTCACTCAGCTGATTTCTACCACAAGGAGGGAGATGCCCATTGAGCCAAAATTTGCTTTTTTGCCCCCCAGAAATGAAAAAGAAACATCTTGCTGCAAGAGAAGTTTTAATGAGGATTCAGGAACCAAACTGAAATCTAAGCACTTGAGTTAAAAAGGGATTTTTTTTTTCCTCAAGTCTTCATCAAAACACTTCTCCTGGATGAATTAAACATCAGGCCAGCAGGTCCCTGTGATTCCCCTGGGCTCCAGCTGAATAAATCATGCCAGTGGCACAGGAAGAGCATCCGAAGGTGCTTGTCCAGGCTCTCTCCCTACCCCAATATTCCCTGTGCACATGTTTTTCCCACCACAGAGGGTTTTGCTGCAAGATTTAAACCTGCAATGGAGAGATATTATAGAAAGGAAATTTTTAAGCTTTGCACAGGTGAAAAAAAAAACCTGACAGGGAGACGGCAATGCTGTTTGTTTCGTTTTATAAGAGGGTCCTGCAAATAAAATGGGGCATTTCAGGAATAATGGGGGTGAATTTCTGCTGCTCTTCCCCCAGGAAGCAGTGTCACAGAAATTGATGTTTTTTTGTTTTTTTTTTTTTTTAAGAAATTCCTGGGGTTGGGAAGAGCTCACGGACAAGCTGTGCTAATAAATCCAGCTCTGCTCCAAATCATTGTCTCACTGCAAGAACGCAGGGATCATTGCATAACTCACTGCAATATCAGGAAAAAAGAAGAATAAAACCAGAGCAAATGGCTGAAAAATATCCCCAAATTCAGAAAGGAAGACCTAAAAATGAGCCTTTCCCATGAGTGCCATGATTGCTGTGCTGGACAGGCAATGCCAGTGATCCCAGATCTATATTATATCAGCATATCTATTAATATATATATCAGCAATAATATCTATCAATATACATATCAGCAATAATACCAGCAATACCAGCAATAATATTTATCTATATAATATCCTATCCTATCCTATCCTATTGTATCCTATCCTATCCTATCCTATCTATAATTATTAATATAGAGTATAGAATATGCAATATGTACAATGCACAGTATATATATATATATATGTATATATACACATATAGTAAAAGATACAGAATAAAATCCCATGTTCTATCACACATTACAAATAACAGATGTTGTTACATGTTATATATTGCACTAAATAATATTATGCACATTATTATTATATGTTGTAACATTTTACAACAACAATATAAGCATTGTTACAACTTCTCAGGTCACTGCTATAATTTGTCAGGCACCCCAAAGGCACCTGGCAGACGGCTTTAATCAACGTTTCTTGCTAATTAAAAATGTAAGGCGCTCCAAGGACTGAAGGGATGGAGGAATGGGGTGTGTTGCAGTGCAGAGCTGGAGCAGGGCAGGCCTTACCTGGGCGCTGGGGATCTGCAGGGCTCCGGGGGTGATGGCTTGGGCAAGCACCTGGCCCTGCGACGTCACCATGGTCACGGGCTGGTACAAGGCTCCACCTGTGGCAAAGAACACGTGTGGGGGCACCAAACCCGCCGAGCCCCCCCTGCCCAGCCCCTGCCCTGCTGCCTACCTGGCACGGCGGGCGAGCTGCTGCCGGTGCCCATGGCCAGGTTGCCGGGGGGCAGCGCGGCCGCGGGCACCACGATGCCCGCCGGAGGGTTGGAGGCCGGCGGCAGCGCTGCTGGAGAGCTCTGCAGCATCTCCTGCACAAAAGAAAACACCAAACCCGTGCATTTTAGCGGGAAAGTTTTATTTTTTTTGTCCCCCCTAAATTTTTTTTTTTTTTTCTGGTTCGACAGGGAAAACTCGTGGAAAGTTTTATTTTTTTGTCCTCCCTAAGTTGTTTTTTTTTTTCTGGTTCGACAGGGAAAACTCGCAGGAAATTTTTCGGCTTGTTGTAAGTGCACAAAAAAAAAAAAGATGGAAAAGTAAGGGTTTATGCTCTGCAAAGCCCCCATTTAGCATCTTCACCACGCTTGTTTTCTTTGTGCAGTCACTGTTTTCCGTTAAAAAAATATGAAAGGGAAAAAAAGATCATGAGGGACCAAAAGGAATTTATTTTCTGTTTTTCTTCCTAAACATTTCTCTTTTTTTTGGTGCTTTGACTGGGACTGGATGACGCAACCTTTGCTCAAATTCAGGGTGAGCACCATGGTTTACCTTAGAGTAAAATAATAAAGTTAATAATAATATAACCAAATTGATATAATTCCTTGCAGCTTTAAGCTAATTTCTTGCAAAAATGGGCAATTTTTGGAACCAAAAGCTGTAATTTTACTTTAAGGCCCATCTCTGGAGCTACACCAAAAGACCCCAAATAGGATGATTATTTGATTATTTATTTTAGTATTCAAATGACTACTTGAGTATTTAATGTGATGTTTTGGGAAGGGAGGAGTCCCACAACTGAGGCTGCAGGGGGAATACAGGGCAATGCACTCCAAGCTTCCACATGGGCAGGATTTTGCAAATAATATTTGTAATACTGATAAAATTATCATTGTAAAATAAACCAAAGATAATTACATCTCTCTAATTCACCCAACTGGAATGGAAATAAAACTGCACTTATTTTTTTTGTCCCTTTTTCTACTGACATTCCCATTCTGCATCACTTCCCTGGTGTCCAGCTGGTTCTCAAAGTGTTGAACATAATGTCAACAACAGGGATTTTTTTTCACCTTTTAATTAATTTTCCCTCCATTTTGATGCATTTCTTCAAGAATCCTATCATTTGGGTTAAGAAAAGAGAACTTCCCTGGATTAGTAATGTGCAATGACACTGGAAAAGCCAACCGAGAAAATGTGATCAGGGTGGGAAAAGCTGCATCTCCCTTTCTCCAGGTGACAGAACTCCAGAGCAGGACTCTGAGTGCACCAAACCCATCCATGTCACATCAAGACCTGGCTGTTGGGGTGCTCTGTGTCCCCTTCAATGCATTTCCCATTGCTGGGGGGAAAACCCGAGATCTGTTCCTTTTTTTCCCCTTCTCCCCATCACACTCATGTAACTTCTCCCCCAACAATCACCACTGCTTTGCCTGTGCCATCATTCTCAATAAATGTCATGCTTTTGCTTTTGAAACCCCCTTATGGCACTTTCCCTTCCTGTGATGCCAATTCCAAAATGCTGGGCCCAATGCCTCTGCCACAAGTTACTTTTGTTATTTTTCTTATCTGGAAATTTTGCTGCAATTGCTGTGATTTTTTCATTCGCTTCCCAGACATTCCTTTCCACAGCTGAATTAATTTTAAAAATGCAAATATGACTGTATAATACTTGTACTTTTTTTAGTATTCCTTCCCCACCTCCAGTCTTCTGGGGGATGTAGTTTTCAGTTTGAGAAATTAATATCTCTCAGGATATAGAGAGCAAAAATCAGTCTCTTTTGCACACTCTTGGATTTGGCCCTGGCAAAGGATTCAGCTGATAAACACGGTGGAAATATTCATAAAAAACCAAATGTGGTCCAGGAGAACACCAGAAAGCAGCTGGGTATGGCCAGGTGCAACCAGAAGCTTGGAGCAGCTTGAATACCTCTAGCTTTCCTCCCCTGCCTTGTTTTTCCATGATTCTTCCTAAAGAAGGCATCCAGAAGACAATTTTTGGAACTGCATTGGGAAAAAGCCATTTGGAATATCAGAAAACAGGAACTGCTGTTTTCACATACAGTGGTCAAAGCCATTTTCAACAGTATTTTGTGATGAAAAAAATTACCTTTTTTTTGTGGTGTAGAGGAAAACTCTCCCAAAACACCATCTCACTGGTGTCCAAAAAGGCAGAATACTGGTAATTATTAGAAAGAGCTATTAAAGGAATTAATGGTCTTTCTGCAACAGAACTGTGAAACCAAAGTGACCCAATGGAAGTGGAGGCTCCACCTTCAAATAAATATAGAGAGATATCTCCAAGAAGATTTGAAAAAATATATTTTGCATACCGATTGCCTCAGATTGCAAATGTCAGCCAAATTCTGTTAGGCTTGGCAGTTTTGCTGCAGTGGAAAATATTTTATATATTTTATATTTTGAGACTCAAGGAAATTCATAGATTCACAGAATGGTTTGGGTTGGAAGGGACCTTAAAGCTCATCTTGCTCCACCCCCTGCCATGGCACGGACACCTTCCACTGTCCCAGGCTACTCCAAGACCCAAGGTCCAGCCTGGCCTTGGACATTCCAGGGATCCAGGGGCAGCCACAGCTGCTCTGGGCACCGTGTGCTGGTGTTGCACCACCCTCAAGCTGAAATGCTTTTGGCAATTTTGAAATCTGAGTGTGGAAACAAATGCATCACTAGGTGTCTCTGCAGGCCCACATCTCAGCACTGATCAACAGCAAAACAAGATTTCTCCCAATTAAAAGTCAATTCAATGAAGAAAAATATCTGGGATATGACACAAAAAACCCACTTTCTTACAATAAGGAAAATGTCCAACTGCCAAATTGTAAGAAAGTGCTAAAATTCAGTGCTACTTGAGCTGCTGTCCTTGCCCTTGTGCTTTATAACACAGATATTAATTTTTGGGTGGTACACTTCATGTCAAAATGTCTGTCTCATCCTAACTCTGAAAACTACTTGTGCTGGGGGAAACTGGGATTAGTTGGAGGAAAGAAAAGAAACCCATGGGTTTGCCAAGAAAGAGCTGGCCAAACTCAAAGCCACGTAAGATAATTCATAAGGCTCCTTTGTGAATGGATGGGTGCCTGGAGATGAGAAAAAAGTTGGCTGTCAATAAAGGGAAATCCAGGGCTGATCACAGGGCAAACTTGGATGAGTTAAGATCTATGTAGAGAAGCACTGCATTGAGTCCCACCAAACCAACTGCCCACCTCCTGCCACCAGCAGCTTGGGCCACTGGAAGGTGTCCCTGCCCTTGGCAGGGTGTTGGAGCAAGATGGGCTTCAAGGTCCCTTCTGACCCACCCCATTCTGTGATTCTGTGGAGAAGTTTTCTGAGAAGAAGAAATGCTGTCCAGAAAATGCCCATTCAAACACTGCCAATCTGAAATGAGAGCTCAAAAAACCAAAATTTGATTCCATTTAAGCATCCCTGGCAGTGCTGTGCTTCCCAATGTGATTGGTTTTGCAACTCTTTTTTTCTTGCAAGTGAAGAACAATGAGGATGTCAAAGAAAGTTGAAATTAAACATTGATTTAAATTGGTTTCCTCCCTCTTCCACAAAAGAAGGACCTCACCTCTCCCATCCTGGTCAGAAAAAGCTAAAAAAATGCTCATTAAATAAAAGGTGGGAGCTAAAAGGGCCCGGTGAGGGCCTGAGGTAGAAGAATGAAGCCAAGTGAAAAGCAACCAACAAAAATAGAAGAGGAATTGATTGCTTGGTGGACTTGCAGGACGAAGAGGCAACGACTCAATCACAAGACAAAGCAAAGTACAAAACAAGGAAGCAATGGAGAAAAGAGGGTACAAAAATCTTTGTAAGGTAATGAAAGTTCAGAGAAAACTCATCACATGGGAACTTGTCAGCCAAATTTGGGCAAGACGGGAATCATCTCCGGACCTGGCTACGTGAGAAGATTTCAGCAACACTCAAAACACCTTGTCTGAGTGTTCTCTCATCTTCCCATCATCTCAGGCATTTTGCATCTCCAAAAATTCTTGCATTTCCATCTTAGAAAGCAGAAATAGCAGCAGGAGAAGGACCATCCTTTTTGGACACACCAGGAAAATCCAACAGATTGTCCTGAGATGACATTTTAACAAGTCCAGACATTGTTTTCCCAGTTTTGTTTGATATCCTTGTTATTCTGTGTCCATAATTTTTTAAACATGTCCTGTGGTAAAAAACTTAGCCAAAACCTGAAATATTTCACTTTCATGACAAACTTGGTGTATCTCAACACAAAATGATAGACGCTCCTTCCAAACCCTAAGAAAACCTATTTGCTGAGAAACCTCCTTCATTGATACTAATTACATTTCATTATTTAGACTTTTAAAATCCTGAATGAATGGCCTATTTGCTCTCACATGTCCCCTCAGCATGAAATCAACAGGCTGAAAATTAGAGAAATGATCCCACTTGCCATTTTTTAAACACCAATCCAATGATTTTTCAGCTCTCTGGAGCATCCTTAGCCTCTAAAACTCAACTGATGGATATGGAGTATTTTCACCCTTTTTTATCCATGCAAACTCAAGTATACTCAATGAGTTGAAGCACTCAAGCACTTGACATGGTGTAGTTGGAAAATATTTGCCATTGTGTTGTCAGTGCCCTGTCATCCTTATCCCATGACCAGATGAGATGGTGGCTCTGTCATGGGCCATCTCTGTGAATGCTTCAGCTCCACCTGCTGAAAATCCCTCAGGGGCTGAGCCAGCATTTCCCCTCCAGCTGGGTCTTTCCTGGGTGTGTTCCCATTTATTTCACAACGGCCTCCAAATCCTCACTTGAATTCCTCAACTTTCAAGTCTGGCCCAGAAGGGAAATGGCAGCAGCTCTGGGTTTCCAGGAATCAGGAGCGCTTGGTACCTCTCCATGGGCCTGATTATTTTCCAAAGACTTGTGCTAATTTTCTGATATGATCCCCACCTCTTTGTGAGACACTAAATCCTCATTACTTTTCCTGACCGATGCATTCTAATTAGATCAACACTTTAAAAAAAAAAAAAAAAAAAAAGGAAGGAGGGGGAAAAAATTCACAATAGCCACAGGACGGCTTTCCATCTCATTAACTCCCTCACTTATTATTTTCATGAAAATTACTGATAAAAAACGTGCATCTCCATTTGCTGGGACCGGGAGCTTTGTCGGCTCATATCTAACATCTCTCTCATCACCCGGGATGTGAGCTGTTGCCATGGCAATGCACAATAATAGAAACTAATAAATTACAAACGAGATGCTCGTTGAGCAATTATTGTTCTCTTTTATGCAAGTGTCTTGCTAATTTTGATCATAAGGAATGCTTCCATAAAGCAGCGAAGGGATAATAAGTCTATTTCTAGAGATTATTAGAATATAGAGTGAGGATGGGGTTTCTTAGATCAATGATTAAGTGGTTTGGTGCTTCCAGGGAACCTAAATAAGAAACTGAACTTTTCTGGGGGGCTTTTCCCTCATCATGTTGGGAGCTTCAAACTCTGCAGCACCTGGAGCTGAGCTGCAAAAAATGATATTTTTTTCCCTTTCCACCACCTTAAAAATGCCCCAAAAGCCCTAAGAAGGCCCCACCACCTGCCTCCTTTTTAGGGGGAGCTTCAGGAGCTGCCTAGGTTATTTTGGGTTCACTGCAGTTATTTCTGGTGGGATTGTGCAACCCTAAATTCCATTTTTCTACCCCAAAAACCAAGGGCCTGTGAGAGAGAAATGCCCTAGGGGAACACAATCTAGCATCAAGTTTTTGGGATGCAACCAGCCAAGATTTATTCCCTGCACTGCAGATGCACATGAAGACCCCAACTCATGGGCAGCTTCTTTTCTGAATATTGAGTTACAGTCCCTTATTTTGCCCCAAAAGCCACCAAGGTTCAACTTCTTTTGGCTACTTCAGGTGAAATTTCTGCAGTTCTCAGGCATTTCCTTGTACTCTTCCACTACCCTTGAGACTCCAATTGTCTTCTCCCAGCTGAAATCCAAATTATGCAAAAGAAGAAGAAAGGGAATGTTGATCATGCTGGTGGAGAACTGCAAGATCTGCTCAGACACAAAAGGGAGCAGTGAAGCCAGAAAGGGTTACCTGAGACCCAAAAATCCTTTGAGCTGCCTTAAAACAAAAAGTGAGACAGAAGCAGTAGAGAAAATCCTGATGTTTCTCTCCTTCCTGCCAATAAATAGCATTTTTCATTAAAAAATGTGACTTTCTTGTTTGTATGCCTACACACTTGCACAGCTCCCTTGCCCTCACGTTTAATTGCTGCAACATTCGAGTTTAGGAGTCCTTCACTCTCTCTTGCAGAGCCACAAACATTGGGGTTGCAGCTCGGCCAACCCATGAAAAAAAGGACATAAAATAATTTAAAATAAAAGGGAAAAAGCCACCACAACATCATTTATTGCACGCTATGAGCAAGGCACAGGATTTTTTTTTTAATTCTTGAGGATGACTTTTCAGGAGGCCACAGCTCTTGTAGAGCAAGTCTGAAACCTTGTTGGCATCTCCCCGTTGGCCCATGTGCCACAATGGTTATCAGAGAGGAATTTTAGGGCATTACCTGGGGGTGGAGGCTGATGGAGGAGGGGTTGGGGGAGTAGGGCCCCCCCAGGTCGTTCCTGAGTAGGTTGTCACTGTGCATCTTGGTTTTGAGGCAGGTGATGTAGCGGTTGCAAAAGTCCTTGCACAACTCATTGACCTTCTCCAGCTCCAGGAGGTGGATGCGCAGCACCTGGATCGCCTTCACCATCTACGCAAGGGCACAAAGTTAAAATCAATATTTTCCCCCCAAATCTATCACAGAACTGATCCCCTACAGCAGAATGAGATAATTTCCTCTCTCAACACACACAAGAAATGAATATTTTTGCCTAAAACCCATCCCAGAGCCCATCCCTCTGCATATCTGCATTCCTTTTCTTGCCCATCAATCATAACCCTGAGATCCAAGGGGAAAAAATTCACCAAATTCACCATTGTCTTCATGGGAATTTCTCCCCGTGCCCCAAAAAAAGAGTACAAGCCAAACCCCTCGTTGTTGAAAAGTGTTTGGTTATTCTCTGGAGGCCACTTCTTCTAACAAGATTACGGGGCTGCAACTCAGCCGTGAGCTGTTGCTGGTGCAAAGCCTGGGCCTCATTAAAACGTACCCCATAAACCTTAAAAAATTTACACATAAAACATTCCTCTCACCGAGCTGAAACCTTAAGTTTTACAGCCGCTGTTTGAAATCTTGCATAATATATAAAATTTCAGCTATTCACTCCGGGGCAATAAATCCGGTTTTATGTAACAAAGCGTCTTTGCATTTCAAAGAGTGTTTTTAACTTGCAAATTTTAGTGGTCATCTTTACAAACTGCAAGTTGCCATGGCTGGGAAACACCCTGAAAAATCCAGGGCCAAACTCCAGTGGCAGCTCCACAAGAGAGAAAGTGAATTTTTGGTTGGCGAACAACAGGGATGATAGGTTGAGGCTGGAAAAATCTTTTATTTAGCTTCTTTTTTTTCTTTTTTCTTTTTTTTTCTGGGTTTTTTTTTCCCTCCTCCCCAGCTGACACAGGCAAAGCACAAGGTGGAGGTGTCGTGCCCAGGATTTCCGCATCCTCCCAGGGCTCACCGGCCATGAAAGTCAATATTCAAGGGCAAAGGCAAGAAGACCTGACACATATATGTAAAAAAATAAATCTCTCAATTATCTCAGCTCATTTGCTTAGGGTCTCATTTTATGTCCCTGCTCCGCTGCGTCGTATATCTGTCCGGATAAAGAGTTACAGTCCGATGGCGTACGTGCGCGGGGTTGTAAAAAATACAGATGCTGAATTAATTGACTGTGTGGCACTCGGCAGCTGATTGAGTTGATAATGGTGAGATCTGACCTTTTTCTAATTTCTAATTATGTGCATCTTGGCAGCGAGGAATACATGACTCTTATTCTAATGATAGCTAATGCCACCGGCCTTTTCAGCCCTGCTGTGCCATCACCAATTTCTGGCAAATGGGCGGCGTTAATAAAAAAGAAAAAACAAAACCCAAAAAACACCAACAATAGAAAAAAGGATAATATAAATAGGGGAAAAGTGTCAGCTCAAGAGCAGATTGTAATGTTGAGTTTTGAGCACTGCAAGTCTTTTTAACCCAAAATTCCCTTCAACCAGTGCCTGCCACCAACAGGAACGTGCTTCTCCAGCATGATATCAACCATCTCCTCAGTCTTGATGCAGGTTACCTACGCCAAGGTGCATGGCTCCCCTTTTTTGGTGGAGTTCTGGGTATTGGATACAAAATATACATCCAGCTATGTACTACAACTAGGGCAAACCCAGATAAACAGAGATATAGATATACAGAAAGACATAGTAACATATAGAAATATATGAATATGAATGTATCAGGTGCTGTAAGGTCATACATGGGATCAATCCAACTGCCCATGGCCAAATTTACCTTGGCAGCAAGAGTTGCTTCAGAATATGCCTAAAAACCATGATTGGTGTGTTGTGGGGTTTTTTTTAGAAACCTCACAAAACCTGAAAATAGTGGATACATTGTAAGAGTGTGGATACATTTCCTGCATTGATTATTTGCTGGTGTTGTTTCATCTTTATATGTAAAGAAACAGTTTTCCTTTCCCAAAATTTTAGATTTTTTTTCTTCACCTGGCTCCATTTCTCTCCTCCTGCTAGACCATTACACCCATTTTTATGCAATTTAGTGCAATAGAGGTTTGTTGGTGCACCTCAGCATTTGTTCAGTCCAAAAACTGAAATAATCCCAAATATTGGTTAGGTTATTGGGATTTTGTGGGGGATTTTTTTGTTTTTGGTTTTGTTTTTTTGGGTTTTTTTTTTTTTTTTTGATTGCTTGTTCCTGAGCAATTTCTGTTCTTGACTACAAGTTATTGCAAAATGGGTTTAGCAATATGCAAAAGGGGGTCTTTGCCTGGTCTGCAATTTTTTTTGAGGGTATTTCACAGACTTTTGGTTTAGGGATGTTAAAAAACATTCCTCCACAAGTAGAAGTTGGGCACAAACATGTGGGATTTTACTTCACCTTGAAACCCTCTCTTGTTTTTTTTTAAAAAAAAAACAGTAGCTCTGGCACCTAGATGAGTTTTGCTAGTTCTCCCTTTATGATATGTCATCATTCAAAATCACCTCCTTGATATCTGCAATACTTGGAAAAAGGGAGCCTGTGAATTTCCTGATTTTGCTTCTTTTTTTGGGACAGAAATCTCTCTGCTACAAGTCCCAGGCGACACATAACCCCTCAGGGGAGGTGTTTTGCTGTTTGCATCATCAGAGATCTGCAGAATTCCCTCTTCAGACCTTGAAAATCTGCTTGTGGAGCATCAGAACAGTGCCACGAACTTGTCTACCCACATGTCTGCCATGGAGACCATGTTTGGATGCTTTCTGGACAAATTAATGGGATCTGGGGATATTTCCAAGAGAAAACCGAAGCAGTCTTCTGAGGCACCATCCAGCAGCAATAGATCCAATAGGAAATTTGAGTTGATGTGGCAGGAAATCCACAAGAACCTGTCCAAGTGTTCCAAGCTGTTGTGATCCATGACCTTTTCCATAACTTTTTCCATAAAGTATTCATTTTTCCCTGCTTCTAGGACATGAGCTGGCCATGACACTTCAAATCAGATGGTGCCAGACAAGAATGCTGACACTACTGCACGTTGCACCGAGGAGCAGTAATTCCTACAGAGACTGCAAGTTTTGGGGCACAAACCAGCCAGCAACCTCAGCTGTTTTCAGGAACCTTGTTGACCCCATGGAGGTTGTGTGGGACAACGAGCCAAAAGGGGGCAGGGGGCTTGTTCTTACAGGGGATCTTCTGGAAAATGTCACAGAGAAGGACCTGGAGAAGGTCTCAAAAGGTCTGTGGAAAACCTTGCCAAGATGACCAGCACTACAGAGCCCAGAGACATGGTGGTCAATCTTCATGTGCTCCTCACCCCCTACCTTTTCAACACCCCCCAGAAATCATCTGCCAAGCCCCAGCTGCCTATACCAGGTTGTCCAGCTCGGGGTCGTCACTGAAGAAGGGCTTGTGTTCCTGCTCCTGCTGGTGGACAAAGTTCTCAATGTCGACATCGAAGCTGGCCGAGGTGATGCACTCAGAGCCCTGCGTCGCCTGCTCACACTTCTCAAAGAGCAGCGTCAGCAGAGGGAACAGCGGGTGCCTGCAGAGGACAAAGGAGAGCACCCATAATGTCCACTGTTTTACTCCCATGTCCATCTTTACCCATCCATCCATCCATGCATCCATCCATCATCCATCCATCCATCCATCCATCCATCATCCATCCATCCACCCATCCATCCATCCATTATCCATCCATCCATCCATCCATCAACCATCCATCTATCATCCAATGTCTTGGTGTTTTCCATCATTGCACCAAAGTCAGCATTTCCTAAATAGGCAAAAAGGCTAAGTCTTGGACATAGTCAAGATGTCCTGGAGCCATCTGCTGTCCAAGTGGCTTTTCCTTTCAAGGATGGGCATCAGCACCTGCTCGCTGATGGTAATATTTCACCTCAAAATGTCTCTGTTGGTTGGAGATGATGGATGGGGACTTCTACCTGCCTGCAGCATCCTATGGACCAACCTTGTTATGGGCTGCTCTGCCACCAAGAGGTCTCTTTGCACCTCTGACAAGTCCACAAAGATGGGTCAAATCCCACTTCTTTCTTACCATGAGATGGTCTTGAAAACAAAGATCTATAGTTCTTCTTGAAATCCAAATCTCTCCCATGATGAAGCCAAGTTGAGGCAATATAAAATGCAAATACACAAACAGCACCAAAGCACGTGGACAATACGGAGGTGAAGACCACGGCTTAGGACAAGCCTCAATGAGCCTCTCCAGCTGTGCAATTCAAATCAAAAATGTTTTATGGAGTCTTTCCAGGCAGAAATGCAAAATGCTCCTGCAGGAATGGTCTCCCACAGCACTCCAGTTATCCAAGCACAATGGGATTGGCTCCACCATTTTATCTCCAAAAGATGGCCCAAAAGATGATTACAAATCACTCCCTGACAGCCTTTTTGAGTCGGAGTCAGGCGAAGGGGTTAAACCCCGTGGCTAAGTCTTCATTTGCAGCCGCTAATACCACAGCATATTATAGTTTAATCTGTCCTGATCCTGGTTTAATGCAAGATTCACCGAGGCTGGAGCAGAGAGTGGTGAGGGGGGGAAATCATTTCATAATTTCAGTAGCCCCGCTGGAGCTCAGCCAAGGGATATGAAAGGCAAATTCCAGGCGGAAGGTTGAATTATTGGGACTTATGAACTGGTGGCACCGCAGCAGGTGCCATTTCCAGAGCTGCTCCAACAATTAGGAGTGGAGGTATGGAATTACCCCAAGGATGGGGGTTTGGGGAGGGGAGCAGGGGGTTGCAGCCCCTGAGCAATTTGAGCCCCTTTTCTTTGAGGGGTTGCATTGGCCAAGGGGGGATTAAGGCCAGCATCACCCCGTGCTCCTCAGTATTGATAATGGGGGCAGTACTGCCCTGGGTCCCCAGGAAGGTTTTGGGGCTGGCAGGGAGAAGGAGGAGGAAGGAACATGGCTGGGGGGAGAATGGTTTGCTTTTCAGCCAAAAATAAAGTAGAATAAAAAATTTAAAACCTAAGAGAAAATAAAAACAAGAAAAACCAAAGTGGATCCAATCCGATCAAATCCGTCAATAAATAAAAATAAAATTAAATGAAACAAAACAATAAAATGAACACCAAACAAAATAACATTAAACAAACAAAAAAATATCAAAATTTACAATATCTATATTTAGACAAAAAAAAAATACAAGGGGAAACCACTTGGCCAAGACCCCCCAGGATGGGTTAAAGGAGGGCATCAAGGGCATCCTCTGACAGCAGTCTCGAGGAGTGCTGGAATTTGGTGGTTTGCCATGAACTTTGTGCCGAGTTATTGTGGAATTTGGGATTTTTTTTTCATTTTTGCACGGGAAAAAACAACCCAAACCACTGTTTTCTCCATTTCCAGCCTTTCCATGGCCACACCACGCAAAGGAAAGCACGGCCCACCATGGCAGGTGGAGGTTGTGGCATAAAAATTAAGAGCTGGAGCCCCTTTTTGCTGTGAAATTTGCAGTGTGGGAATAGATGGATATCCAGGATGCACAGGGGAATCAGGAGGATTTTCCCCACTGTGGGTGTTACAGAGGTGGAAAACCATCACTATGGCACAAAGGAGAGTTTTGGGTAGAAAAATCTGCTTTTGCTGATTACGGTTTTGCAAAAAAAAAAAAAAAAAAAAAAACTGGTTTGTTTAGTTGGGGTTTTTTTTCTGCCAGGGAATCCTCCAAATGAAAGGGCTGAACCAGCCCTGACATTTTCCTGCAGGAGAGAGGTCGTTTGCAGCCACTAATAAAAAGGATTCGACACGGGCTAATAAAGAGGAATGAATTCCTCTAATGGCCTAATTTCCCACCTTCAGCCGAGCCAGCAGCACAGCGGGCACGTCACAACAGGAATTTTTTTTTTTTTCCACTCCTTTTCCCCTAAAAAAACCTCAAACAACCCAAAACAAAAAAAATCCCAAACAAGAAACAAAAAAAAAACACAAAAAAGCACCCCCCACCAAACTTAATGCAAAGAAATCCAGGCATTTCCCACTTGGAAAAATCCAATTTGTGGTGCTCGGGTGGTTTAAGCATCATTTCCCTTCAGGAGCATCATCTTTTCTGGTCCAAAATCCATTGGGAAGTCCCAGCCCCGCTGTTGCATAAAGTCAAGAAAACACTTTAGCTGGGAGAAAATTGCAGCTGAGAAGTGGCACTGCTGGACCAGTCCCTGCCAAGCTGCTCCCACACCAACAAGGATGGGGAAGGTTTTATTTTTTTTCCCTTTTTTCTATTTTTTAACGGGTGATAAAACCCCTACTAGGGCATAAAACCCGGCGGGGTGACTTGTCCATGGGTTTTTATATTTCCCATCACATTTTGCCAGCAATTTCCCTCCAGCTTGATCGACCGATGCTTACAGCCAATGCCTTCTGCCTTGGTGCAATTATTGAAAATTAACAAAAATCCATTGTTTTGGGTGCAGGGAAATGGACCTATTAGGGCTAAGAAAAATCCTTGTATGCATTTGATACCTAATGACATAGACACCACCCATTTGAACCACTGGATAGGGAGATATTCAGCAAAAAAGGGTAATTTTATGTATATATATAATGCATTGCATAAATATATAGTAGGATATATTTGTTTTATATAAAAATATATTTGTGGGATTGTTTTGGCTAGTACCCAAACATAAGCATCCAGGTTTGGGCAGTAAGTGCACACATGGAACCAGTGGACAATTTCCCCCCACTTTTCCAGGGGGAATACCTCCCCCAAGGTGTTTTTTTCATGTCTTTGACCTTCCAATTAAGGCTGTGAAAACTCCAAGGGTAGGATTTCTTTTCTTCCTTTCTCCCACAAACGCTGCAGAACTCCTCAAGGAAGGGCAAAAAGAAGGTATTTTTGTCCTCAAATGGCTTCTTTTGCTTTGAGGAAATTATTTCCATCACTGGGAGACCTGCAGCGAATAACCCTTGGTGTTTTCCTGGGAAAGAGTGAGTTTATTCCATACTTTCATCCACCTTTGCAGACCTTTCAGCCTTGTAATATTTGAATATCTGGAGGACAAATATTTTATTACCTTCAAGTCTAACCTGCAATTTTTTAGTTCACAAGCCCCCACTGCCCTGGTCATTGATAGGTTAATCCTAAACCTTAAACTTCAGTCCTAATTATATGAGAATATTGTTACTCTTACATCGTTGCTCTATGTTATATTATAACATATAATATTGTAAATTATCACATATCACTTGTATAATTACGTATTACTTATATAATTATACTATTTACATAATTAAAACATTACTTATAGTAGTTATACAATAACATTACTGCATCTATTAAGATATAATATATTATTATGCCCAAATTGACAAAAAAATTGACTGGAGGAGCCACCCATCCCTTGCCTATCACTGCCCACATTCTGTACAGATGCAGGAACTGCACATTTCAGGTTAATGTGTGACTTCACTCCTTGTTCAGCCCCAAATCACATGGCTTTGCCCCTAAAAGGTAAATTGGGGAGGTTTGGATATTTTGAAGGGGCAGAGATGCTGCAGAACAAAGTCCACGAAGGAGCTCCATCACCACACGTTACAATCAATGGTTATTACTGCTAAAAAGGAGCTAATTGCTAATTCCCCCCTTCCCGTGTATTAATTAATGCATTAGAAGAACACCAAATTAATAATGCATAATAATAACGAATGCATCAACCAACCGACCCGCCAACCGATGCATTAATTAATGCATCGCCGAGCTGATGCAATAACCCATAATAATGCAATAATTGATGCATTACAACAACGAAACCATTAATTAAAAGGCATTAATGAATGCAATTATCTTGCCTCACCTGTAGACAGCCCTCTTGTCGGCCTCCAGCTGCGCCTGGGGGTCGCCGCCCGCGGCCGGCACCGGCGCGTTGGCAGCCGCCGCCGGCGTGGTGAGGTGCACGGGCTGGGCTTTGGTGGGCTGCTGGGCTGTGGCTGTCATCTGGGGAGGGCAGGGAATAAAGGAGAGAGGGGAAAAAGAATGTGAAATAAAATGAAATAAAATGAAAACAAGGTTTGTTGTGCGTTCCCGACGGGTTTCGCGGCGTTCTGCGCGGAATTTGGGGAGTTCGGGGTGCAGCATACCCAGGCATTTCACCTTTGCCTGGAAAGAGAAGGTTTAGTTTTTACCACATTTCCCCCCACTTTTCCCACTTTTCACTGGGGGAAATACAGGAAAAAGCTCCCACCGTCTTTATTGTGTGGGGTAATTTAGGCAGGGATGTTTCACAGAAGTCCCAGATTAAATCAGCTACAATGCCATGGTTTGCCAAGAGCTCTTTCAAAGCAGGTATTACTGTCTAGACAGAGTCATTTTCAATTTTAGCCCAAAATTAGGTGAGCCTCTTCCAGCTCGCCGAGCCCAGCAATGAGTCACCTCGGAGCTGTGAGAAGACAGCCAAAAAAATTCCAATTTTTTTGGTGCCCATGCCCAAATCACCCAACTTTAGCCCTGCTGGGAATGTGCTGTGCAATAAATCACCCCAACAACAAACACGGTGCTTATTTTTAATTTTATTAAATTAAATTATTACATTATTAAATTATTATATTTATTTTTTATTTTATTTTTAAATGGCAATGATTTTAGGTAAAAATGAGTCTTTAAGATGGGAGATGTGCTTGTGCCTGTGCTCCTGTGAATCCCTGAGCATCCTTCCAGCATCACCCCAAAAGTGCCACCCTCTGGAACAGGGCAACACCTATTTAAGGGCAGTTTTCACTTAAAACTTAAAAAAAAAATCTGAATTACTCATTGTCAGACTTCAGACAGGTCCAACATAGTCTTTCCTTTATGGTCACAAGATTCCATTACAAAAAAACTTCAGGGAGAATTTGAAACAACTGAGGCTCAAAGGCACCAGCAGCACCCAAATCCTGAGGTTTCATTCCTAAAATCCCAGCGGAAAACTGTTGCAAAGTGGTTGGTTTGCCTGCCTCTCTGCTGAAATTTGTGAAAAATGTAGTATTTGCCTATTTTTACCTGTAAATGTTCAGTCCTCCCTCGAGGTACAGAGCAAAACGAAGCTCTGGTTCTTGCTAAACACTATAAATATAATTTATTTATTTGCCTAATACACTTATTTCTTCCTGTGTTTTGATATAAATAATATATATTATTTATTTGTCTGATACATTTATATATTTATTTCTGTATTTATACAGAAATGGACTTATATGTATTTTTTATTTATTTGTCTAATGTGCCTTTACATTTATTTGTGATTGCTAATATATAAAAATGTTCATATACATAAATTGTGTCATTAATTAGTGTAACTGTATATATATATGTATATTTATACAAGAATATGTAAAACTTTATAAACCCAAGCTGGACCAAAATCATGACACCTTTTACTTTTAAAATGTTTGCCTTTAATATCTCCTGCCTGACCTTTTGCTGTTGCTTTTTTTTCCCACTTTTTTTTTTTCTTTTCAATCTCATTTATTGTTCATAACTCCAAAGTTGGGCTCCAGCACCTGCAAATTCACTCGGCTCTATTTAATTTCCAACTCTCCCAACAGGTTCAATTTCTGTCCCTCTTCCCCTCCCTGGTGCTAAAGAAATGAGGGAAATTTGGGTTTCACTTCCCCTCCTGATCCCAGCTGTTGGGATTTTTCTTTTTTCCTCCCCATTTTCCATTTAAAATCAAAATGCAGCAGATTTTGGGATAATCCAACCACATCACTGAATATCTCTTCATCCTTTTTCCCTTTTCCCCCTTTTTTCTCCCTATTATCTCTGTGGAAAATTATACTTATGCATGGAAAAATGGCTTTTCCCCCCAACATTTTCCCTTTTTTTCCCCACCCCTCATCACACTTATTTACCAGGATTCCAAAGCCCTTTTTGCATCCTGCCAAGTTGAATATTTCCAGCCAAGTCTGCAACTAATTGAGCTATTACCCAAAAAAAAAAAAAGCCTCCTTTGGGGCTGCTCCGAAACCGTTACCTCACCTTGGACTAAAGAAAAGAACAAAAAATAAGTAAAAATAATTCCAAATCTATGGAAAAAGAGGGGAGAGGATGCTGAGATGGGGGGGATTTGCAGCTGAATAGGGAGGAGAGAAAAAAATGGAGCCAAAAATGGCATTTAGGGGAGCAGATGGGGAGGGAAAAGGCAGCAGGTTCCTGATAGTGGGAAAATGGGAAATAGGAGGAAATATCTGGGTGTAAAAGTTGTAAATTTTGATAAAAAACGCAGGTGGGGCTTGGTTTGGTTTCTTTTTCCCATGGAAAAAGGTCAAAAATAGTTGCAGGAGGGAGGGAAAAGGTAATTGAAAAAGGAAAATAAAAAGCACAAAAAGTTATGTTTGAAAAGCAGCAAAAAAAGTGAAGAAAAAGTTATAATGATAATAATTATGTAAACCATTAAAAATTTGTTAAAATATATTTCAAATATGTTCAAAATGTGTTTACAAATATATTGGAAAAGTAAAGTTTTACAAAAGTTTTACAATGTTACAAATATGTTCAAAGATGTGAAAATCAAAAAATGTTTTATAAATATGCTAAAAATGTATTTAAAATACAGAAAAATGTAAAAAATACATTTGCAATTATGTAAAAATCCAAAATGCTTTAAAATGTAGAAATATAAAGAGATGTTAAAGTGTTGGAAAAAAATCTAAATTATGTTCAAAATATCCTTAAAAATAAGTTTTTAATATAGAACATGCAAAGAAATGACAAAGGGCTATAAAGACATAAAAAAATAAGATTTTTTTTTTTTAATAAAGTAACAACAAAATTTTTTAAATAGTAAAGAAATAGTAAAAAAACTTTAAAAATCCCTGAAATTTTTGCAAGGCTACAAATTTCTGGGGTTCAGGGTTGACATTTTTGGGTTTGGAATTACAAATTTCTGGGGTTCAGGGATGGCATTTTTGGGTTTGGAATTACAAATTTCTGGGGTTCAGGGATGGTATTTTTGGGTTTGGAATTACACATTTCTGGGGTTCAGGGATGGTATTTTTGGGTTTGGAATTACAAATTTCTGGGGTTCAAGGATGATATTTCTGAGGCTTTTTCCTCTTTTGGAAGGAAATCCTCTGCTGGTGTTGGTGGCTGCTCCTGGGGTCTGGGGGCCTTGCCACTGGTTTGAATAAAATAATTCCCTATTTTTAGATTTTATTTGAAGACTGGACAAAGACAGGAAGTCCAGAGAGGAAATCCCCTAAATCATCATTTACCCTTCTCCTCAGTGGGATGCTGAAAACAGCAGTTTTGAGCCCAAAAACCTGCTGAGGACATCAGGAATTAATGGGGTTTGTGGCTCCTACTGAAAAATCCCCAATTTTTAACCTGTGATTTAAAAAAAAATATTTTTGTAATTAAAAAGATAGAAATATGTTCATGATATTTTATTTTTGTCCCTGTTATAATCACTGAAAAAGCACTTTTTCTGGGGAGGAGGGGAGGAGGAGAGATACTTCTATCACTTTCTGTGTTGAAAATTATGAAAAATCAACTTCTCCATCTGATTTTTACTTTTTTTTTTTTTCAAAATATATTTCTAGACTAAGTTATTTATTTATTTATTGGTCCCTATTTATTATTTTGGTCCCTACTACAACCACTTGGGAGGAAGATGTTTTTTATCACTTTCTGTGCTGAAATTGATGAAAAATTAACCCAATTTTTAATAACACTTTTTCTTAAATATATTTTTAGAATAAATAAATAAATAAATCCCCCTTCCTCCCTTTTTTGTCCCTCTTGTGACCACTAAGAAACTTCTTTTTCAGTAGGGCAAAGCTGCTTTCGTCACTTTTGATGCTAAAAATACCTATTTTTTTAAAAAAACCCTCTTTTTACCAATGAAATTGCTGAAGACTCTTCCTCAGCTTTTGATTTTCATTCATTACAGAAAATTGATTTTAATGCAGATTTTGATTTTCAACAGGTAGAGAACTCAAGGCGTGAGACCACGCTTGGTGTAAAAGATGCTCCATGTTCCACTCTTTGAACAGATTCCAGGGATTAATGAAGCATTTTTTCCTTCCAAAAGGCAGCTTTTCCCATCATTTCTGCTTCGTTTTTGCCTCTTTCTGACAGTGAGGGTGACAGCTTGCACAGCCTCTGCTGTAAAACATGACTGCAAAGCTCCCCAAATCCCTTTTTTTAGCATTCTTCTCCCCAAAGTGCTTCCCTTGGTGAGAAGCAGCCCATTGTAGCTCTGATAATCAATAATTTTTCCATTTATCCAGTCCTCCCCATTTCTTCCCCACTTCTGGAGAGAAGAAATTTGTGTAATTTGCTTTTCCAATCCCTAGAAATCCCAAATTTTCAGGTGAAAAGTTCACAGCAGTCGCAGACGAGTCAAAAAAAAAAAAAAAAAATCAATTCTTGGCTGCAGCTTTTCCTCCAAACCCACTAAACGCTTGAGCAACCGCCTTGATAAGGTAAAAAAGGAAGGATTTGGTCAGCAATGCTCCTGAGGGTCCCCAAAATTCAATGTGTTCAAACAGGGGGCAGATAAGGGACAGGGAGGGAGAAGGGAGAGGGGACGTCTCCAAAGGATGCCACGGAAAATGTCGGCTATTTTAAAAGTCCCTTAAATTGCCCATTAGGACTCAAGCGGTGCCGTGGCTCCCCGCTGTGTAAGGGAGAAAGGGAAAAAAAATTTGGGGAAAAAAAAAAAAAAAAGCCCTACTCAAGTCAGAGCAGCGAAGCGAGTAAATGATGACACAGAAGTTGGAGGAGCCATAAAACCCCACTGAGGTGTCGTTTGTGAGAAGTGACCTTTTCCCACCAAAGGAAATGAGGAGAAAGGAGACACGGGTGGCTTCAAGGGGGGGTGTAAAAGTCAATTTATTTATTTTAGCTTGCAGAGGACAGGCTTGGGGGCTGGAGGTTTTTGGTGGGTTTTTTTGTTTTTTGGGGGTTTTTTTGTTGGGAGGGGAGATTTTTCTGCTTTTGCAGATGAGAAAAGCAGCAAATGAGGAAAAGCTTGAAATCTTCCACACAAACACAAAAAAAAAGCTGCTTTGAACACGGAGCTGACTCAGTGCACAATACAGATCACCTCTGTTCAGTCATTGTAGATGGAAAAACGGAAATGTGATATAAATTTACCCCTAAAAAATCTCAGGATGGGCTTCAAGGTGCATGACCATCTCTGAAATTCATCCTCAGCTCCCAAGTCCAGCCCACTGGGGTGCTCCAGAAGAGTTTCTCTTGGACAAACTCCTCTTCTTATAATAACTTGACTCCATAACGATGCTTGAAAAAGTTATTTGACTGCTTAGAGCACCACTGGAGATGAATTCTTCTTTTCTTCCCTGACACAGGTTATTAAAAAATGCCATTGAAATAAATCAAAGGCCATTCCTATGACTAAACCTGTCTTGGTTTATTTAAATGTTTCATCTTCCCAGCTAATTAAGCTGCTGGTTGCAATCATGCCACTGTGCTGGCTTTCCAAGAACACCCAAAGACCCAAAATCACAGAATTTACAGAATTTACAGAATCACCAGGTTGGAAGAGACCTTCGAGATCATCGAGTCCAGCCCAGCCCCAACAGTTCAGCTAAACCCTGGCACCCAGTACCACATCCAGGCTTTGTTAAACACACCCAGGGATGGGGACTGCTCCACCTCCCCGGGCAGACAACTCCAGCACCTGACCACTCTTTCAGTAAAAAAACTTTTTTCTAGCACCCAACCTAAATTTTCCTTGGCACAGCTTAAGACATATGACAAAAAGGGGAAAAACCCATGGTTTTACCCAAAATCTTGCAGACTGAAGGGGTTTCAATTCTGCCAGTCTCTGAGATGAATGCTCTGGGGTGAAATATTTTGTAATGGCCATTATTTGGGAAATCAAGGCAATTAATGCAGGAGCTGGGCGTCCTGGGGGGTCTGGAGGACACTCACCTGTGGGGTGTCTTGGTAGGGAGGAGGAGGCACTGTCTGGGTGGCCATCATGGTCAGAGCTGGTGCAGGGGAGACATGGTGCATCCTGCTTGGGAGTCACATCGAGAACCTGTGGGCAGGAGAACACAGCTGCTGCATTACCAGGGATCTCCCCCACCAGAAAAATGCCACAGAAAGGGAAGGAAAAATAAAAGACAAAAAAGGGAGGTGACATTCCTCACACTGCCCTCTGCCACGCAGTCTCTGGAAGAAACTCAAGATGGTTCGATGAGCCTTATTGTGATTTGATGATTTTTGAGATTTGTGATTTTGGATAAGGAATGCATTGTGGGGGGAGAGAAGCAGGTCACTGGCAGGGAGATCTTCACTGGAGAGCTCTTGGAGATGATGGTGCCATCACTAAAACTCATGATATCTTCTCCCCTGTGAACCCTGGCACACCAGGGCATTTTCTTTCCACCCTTCATGCCTAACCATACTGCCTAAATGGGAGTTCCATTCCCTTTCCAGCTATTCCTCTTTTCTGGAAGCAGAAAGACAAATCATAAAGGCAAAACTTGCCATTTTTTTAACTATACACTAAACCATCCCAAAATGATGTGTCTCTTTGCCTTTGGTCACCACAGAGTCACATCCTCATGCTCAGTTCAGAAAGGACACTGAGAATCCAATTTGGAGATTCACCAACTTATATAGTATATTTATTTTATTATTTTATTTAACATATTCCTGTGCTGTGCACTCCAACCCAGCTGTCTCCTGTGTTGAGGTACTGACCCCATGATGATTGAATGCACAGAAATGTGGAAACTCTTGTTTGATTTGAGCCAGGGGGCAAACCTGGATTTTGCCCACCCCATAAACTGAGGAGATGGTCCTCACACCATCTCTGACCTCTCTGGAAGCTGCTGCTTTCTCTAAAATGCAGTTATTCAGAGGAAAACAAAATAATTTTTTGTATATTCAGGTCCAAAGGAGATGGAGGAAAAAGAGGGCACCAGGAAGGGATAAATTTGCAGTGGAGCACTTGGCTGGGAAAAGTCCCCAACAAACAGACCTGGTGGTAGATGTGACCCAAAAGCAATTCTTGGCCCTGAAAATACCTTCTCTCCCACTATTTCACTGCAGCTGTGTGGTTGCTTTAGAAAGAAAAGCCAATAATCTTGCATGAATTCTTAAAAAACTCTTGTTCTCTCTGTGGCTCAGAGCTCTGTTTTGGGCCAACTCACAAAGTCACTCAAAAAATCTTCCTGGGACCTCCTTTCTTCTTGCAATGCCTCTTTTCTGTAAGGGATAACATCTCCCCAAGGATCTCCCTGTTGTGATGCACTGGCTTTCCTCCTGGCTTCTCATCTGGAGAAGAGCCATGGCACCACCCCATGAGGAAATGCAGAAAGTTGTGGAAAGTCCCCAGATACTGTCAGGGAATATTACCCAAAAACAGTGTCAGCACTGCTTTCACCACGAAATGGTGACAGGCAGGAAGGTGCAAAGAAGAGGAGCAGAAGCACTGATGAGCTCAGTCAAAACTGAGGCACATTTGGGAATGTTTGTGAAAAATTTAGTCCTCTCTGTGAGGTTGTCTGGGGGAAGAGGTGCAATATTCTGATTTTCTCAAGGCTTCAGGCTTTGCCAGGCACTAAGTTCACAAATTTACACATCCAAATGGAAAGCCAAGTGCTGTGTGCATGGGATGAGCATCAACATATTTGCATGAATAAATGAGGTTATTCTTTCTTATACTTTGCACAAATATGGATAACCCATGAATTGAATACTGAGAAATCACACCCGAAATCCTGTGCATTGTGAAGGTAGATCAGGGTTCTTGCATGACACAGACCTCTAGCAGTGAGGATATTGCATTTATGGGATTAAAATGATGCTTTTCATCTTTTTCCTCCCAACAGCAAAATAGCAGGAGGCAAAATTATCTGCTCCTGAGTGAACTCACAGCTTAAAACCTTTGATGTCCAATGTCAAACCTCAGCTCGCAGCTGCAGGCACACAAATATCCATGTCCTTGGGGGGCAACACCCAGGGAAAAACCTCCCCACCAGAAACAGTTTCAGCTGGGGAAAAGCAGAATTTAGCACTGTGACAGTCTGGACATCTGTGTGGGAAGCTAAAAAAAAAAAAGATATTGCTATTTTGGGAAAAATACCCTGCTTGGCATCTATTGTTCCTGCCAAGAGAGATCCTACAACCAGCACGTGGTGATTTGCTGGGGGTGTGAGCTTTTTGGGTGAGTCTATTCCCAGAAGGTGGCAGCCCAGAGCCCAATTTAATTGCTGAATAATATCTAAGCTGCTCAAATCAAGCTGTTCATTGAGCTTTATGGGTGCTGATTTGTTTGGAGAATAGGACTGACAGCTAAATGTGGGGGGAAAAAAAAAAAGGGCTAAAAGTGGGAGACAGCTGCTGCCAATAGCAGTACATTTATTTATCTTGGGGGAAACAAGTGCACTCAGGCACTGTAAATATCCAGAAAAGTGTCTGGTGGCCACAGGAAAAGCTGGACAGGTGTTTAACATGGGAGCCCCAGCCATGAATCTCAGGATAACAGGGCAGAGCTGTCAGCCCCATGGATTTATCAGCAGCCAGCACAGGGAAGGGTTGAAAGCTGCCATTACATGCATTAACCCTTTCTTATTGTTTGTATTTTTGTTTTATACATTAATCCCCTCTCTTTTCTTTCTTTCCCCACTTAAATTAATTTTTGACTCTTGACTGTGGGCATCCAGATATTGGAAGGAGCAGAGCATCACCAAACGAACCCCTGCCAACTCCTTCCAGCCCACCTCAAGGAATGTTCAAATCCTGGGTGAAGAGTGAATTCTGGGGATCTGGAGATCAGGGAGGGCAGGAATTGCAGCCAGCTCCTGAGGGATTTGCACAGAGGAAAGAAATGGTGAGCAATAAAAACCCATAAAGGCTCTTTCATTTCCGGAAGCAGCAGTACTTCACATTTTGGCAGTGACTTGAGATCAAAGTATCCTAAATTTCCTTATGAAATAAAATTATTTCAGCTATCACTGAAATGTTGCCATTACGTTGGAAATGTATTTCCCAAAGAGCTTGCGCCTATCTAAAAGACTCTCAGATTTATAGGCTGGGGTTTTTTACCAGCAATATATTACATCCTTTTTCAAGTAAAAATAATTAAAGACTAAGTTGAAAAGTTAGAGGTTTTTTTCCATGATGCCTTAAAACACTTAAAATACCAAAGTATTGTCAGTCACCCTCCAGGTGAACATGACCTCCTTGATTAATAAAACAGCCATAAACCCATATTAGAATGGATATTAGGGCTGGTCAGAATTGGGGCTGAATGAAAAAAAAAAAAATTAAAAATCCCTTTTATGGACTCTTCATCACTGTTTTCAAAGCAAAATGTTAATAACCAATCTGTAAAGCACAACTCTTGTTTCTGAACCAATGGGAAAATGAGGATCACTTTTTCTAGCTTATTGAGAAGCTTCTGCCCCACAGCAACACATGCACCTGATAATGGAGGATTCAACAGGAAAAATCAGAGAATCAACTTTTCAGGCTTTTCTTCTCCACCTGAAGCATCAAAATAATTAGAGATACTTAGGGATTTTTTCTTTTTTTTACCAGCCATGGAAGGTATTAAGGGAAGATTGTCTTTTCTGAAGGGGATTTTTTTGAAGAGGGGATGCTGTGGGATTGGCAACGGCGCCGTGTCAGTCACGCTCTGTCCGCAGCAGGCTGCGAGTTTTTTATGTCACCATCTTCACAGAGGGCTTGTGCAGGCTGAAGTTTATGATATATGCACTCAGCTAAGTAAAAATGAAGAAATACAGCAGAGGAGGGATGGAGAGGGTCCTCCAGAGGACGATACATCTCTCTCAGAGCCAGCAGGACAGGCTCGCCCTCGAGGGGTGATGCCAGCTCTGGACTGGCCATAAAGTGAATTAAGAGTAACCCTCTCCTCTTGAATGTCTCATTTCTATCAACAGATCTCCACTTTTTTTGCCTGTTTTTACCAAAATTACCCTGAAAGATGAATAGCAGGTTTTCATGTCATTACAAGAAGTCCTTTATGCCACTCTGAGCTTGTTAAAAATAAACCAAGTGCTATTAAATGGTCAAAATCAGAAAAGAATCCAGTTTTTCAAGACATTACCCATTCTTGGCCATTCCTCCACATTCAAGGTTGCTTCCAAACAGGCTCATGTAAAATCTCATCTGGGGAGATTGGGAGTGTTTGTGCAAAGATACCACTGTGCCATCAAGTAATTTTAATTTTTTTTAAGAATATATCATAGCCAAATTTCCTCAATCCAATCCCAGGAGGTTTTCTTGCACTGGGAGCATCTTTTGCTCTTGGCCAAGATGCTGGTTTTACTAAATGCTGACCTCCACACCCTCCCAGTATCCTGTTATTGCCTGGTAAAAAAAAAGGAGAAATTGAGTCTGTGTTTCTGCTACAAGCATGGGTTAAAGCAGATAGTGACTTGATATTTCTATAGAACAAAGTCTAGACCAGAGCAAACACCTTTTCTGGTTTTCTCCTAAAGAAGCAGTTGGTCAACACATAAGCACTGGGATAAAAGGGAGAGGGAAACACCATGTTGGACAATGCCAAAAAACTCTTGCCAAATACTGGTTTGGAATGTCCATGGAAAGGAATATTTATTTATTTAATATTTTCACCTAGGCATTTAATTTTTTTTTTGTTTAATATTTACATGCATTTATTTGTTATTTGTATTTATTTAATTAATATGTCTCAATCCTCCTCCCAACTTCAGCTCCATAGAAAGAATGGAGCTGCTTCAGTGGATTTCTGATGAGAACAACAATTACTGCTAAATATTTCCCTCCTCTCCAAAGATACCCATCTCTGAAAGGCTCCAGGGATATCTCTGCAACATAAACATGAGAATAAAACCTGCAAGAGCCAGTCAGAGCTTTAGCAGACAAGGTTAATGTACCTTGAACGGCAGCATTAAACAACTTTGCTCATTTTTTTAAGTGGAGAGCTGAGATACCTACATACATTTTAAAGTGTTATTTTTATAGGGGAAGACCATTAAAGCACCTTCCAAAACAAACTGGCACAGGGAAACATCAAAGAAGCTTCTTCAAAGTAACCTGAGAATACTTGAATTTTGTGCAACCCAGCCCTCTGCCCAAGAAAAGTTCCCAAAAGAGCGAGTTGTGATTTTTTTTCAGCAAATCAAAAAGCTTTGAAGTGAAGTGTAGCTGAGGAACCCCAAAAATGTAGAAACTTCCTCTTGCTGGGCATGAAATGTAAAAAAAAAAAAAAAAAAAATAATTCGGGTTGCCATGTGAAAAATAGGGAGCAGATGAATGTTTTAACAGATCTTCTCTGAGAGCAATTAATGTCCAGAGTCTAAATCTATCTTGCCCTATGCTTTCAAACCTTGGCTTGTGCTCTTCATTCTCCATCGCATGGAGAGAGGTGAGTCAGGAGTCACTGAGCACCCTCATTTCCATCCTGCAAACACCAAATCCCAAAACCACACTGGCAATGAGAAGGTCACAGAATCACAGAATGATCTGAGCTGGAATGGACCCACAAGGATCCTCGAGTCCAGCTCCTGGCCCTGCTCAGGACCATCCCCAAGAGTCACACCACACTCCTGAGAGGATTGTCCAAATGCTTCTTGAGCTCTGCTAGCCTTGAGCCATGCCCAGTGCTCTGGGAGCCTGTTCCTGTGCCCAGGCACCCTCTGGGTGAAGAACCTTTCTCTAATATCCAACCTCAGCCTCCCCTGACACAACTTCATGCCATTCCTTTGGGTCCTGCCAATGGGCACCCAGAGCAGCAATCAGTGTCTGCCCCTCCTCTCCCCCTCCCAAGGAAGTTGCAGACTGTGATGAGTCTCCCCCCAGCCTCCTCCGAGACCAAGTGCCCTCAGCTGCTCTCCTTGAGCTTCCCCTCAAGCCCCTTCACCATCTTTGCTGCCCTCCTTAGGATGCTCTCTAATTGTCCAAAGTCATTCTCATGCCCAAAGCTGCCCAAGGACCCCAGGTGAGGCCACCTCAGGGCTGAGCAGAGAAGGACAATCCCCTCCCTCACCCAGCTGGGCCCTGGGCCTGAAGTCCCCCAGGACAGGGATGTCCTTCCTGGCTGGCAGGGCACTCCTGACTCAAATTCAACCTTCCATCAACCCCCAGGCCCCTTTCTGCAGAGCTGCTTTCCAGCATCTCATTCCTTTTTCTGTCTGTACTGCCCCATCCCAGGTGCAGAATCCAACGCCTTCCCTGAACCCCATGGTGATGGCCCGGCCCTCACGGCGATGGCCCAGCCCTCACGGTGATGGCCCAGCCCCAAGGCTCTCTGCAGGGCCTCCCTGCCTTCGAGGGAGTCAACAGATCATCCCAGTTTCGTATCATCTGCAAACTTGCTTCATATCCCTTCCAGTCCTGCATCTAATTCATGCTGAAGTGCACAGGTGGAGGATGGAGCCCTGCAGGACCCCACTAGTGAAGCAGGTCTGCTGTCACCCAGTCACTGTCACCCTTGGTGTCCCCCGTGAGCCAGCAGCTCCCACTGATCCAGCTGGGGACACTGTGCAGAGGCTGCTGTGACAGGTGGTATTGAGGGCTCCATCCCCAAGGCCCTTGCCAGGTTAAAAAGAGCTTCTCAGAGGACAAAAAAGGTAATGGCAAAAAAAAATTATGGGTTTTGGAGACATGAGCTGGAAGAAGATGTTTAAGTGTGGGTCTGAGGTGAACGAGGTCATGGGAAACTCTAATATTTGTGAATTCTACAAACTTCTGTCCCAAGACCAAAGGTGACATCAGTGCTGTTGCTTGGGTAGCTGAGAAGAAACACACTCAAAAACTGTCTTGCTCTGCAAAAATTAAACCATTATCCAAGTTTTTCCATTCCAAACTGACACCTGCAGTCCTTCACCCATGTCCTGGTTTCAAACAGGACAGAGTGAATTTTTACAATAGCTTGGAGGGGGGCTTCACCAGACCCTAATATTATTTGATACATTATTATTATTATTATTATTATTATTATTATTATTATTATTATTATTATTATTATTATATACCATTGTCAGGGGCAGCGGAAAGGGTATCATTAGCAGTGGGGTAATGCTGGTCCTGACAGAGGGAGCTCTTTGGGGGCATGGCTGTGGTCAGGTAAAGCTCTGTGCTCTCTTTTTTTTGCATTTTTTTTATTTGTATTGCTGCTGTTACAAATTCATTTTCTTATCTCATTGCTGTTTCCAGTAAATTGTTCTTATCCCAACCCACAATCTTTGCCTTTTTTGCCTCCAATCTTTTCTCTACAGGCGCAGGAGAAGGGAAGCAAGTGAGCTGCATGGAGTTTTGGAGATTTGGGGAGGGGGCACTAACTTGGGGAATACGGCTATTAAATAACAAAAACCAATTTCTCTGCCACTGCAAATATCACAAAGTGCAAAACAGACCAGTGCCAGTGCAAGACCCACCTGCAACCTCAACCCTGCCAACAATTCTGGCACAGATCCCACCACAAATCAAGGAGTTTTTGTAAATGTTGCTGCAGTCCATGAACACCCCATAATCCATACTGCAATTTTCCATATTTTTAGATACAGTTTCCATTTAATGCCTTCCTGGGGTGTTTGTTTTGCAACTCAAATCTCACAGTTTTTATGCAAACCTCCCAAAACCTCCATAAATAAATGTGGACATATACCTGCTTTTTGGTGGACTTGCTAAAAACAGCAGAGTGAACCCAACTGCAGAAACACAGGTGAGGTGTGTGAGTGCAAAGACTTCCCTGACTGGAAAAGTCAGGAAACAGCAATACCACAGCACACCAAATAAAATCCTCTCCTAAATCTGCCTCATTTCCTGCTGTATCCTGCTATCACACTTGGAAATTTTCCCCTTGGGAGGGGGAAAACTCCCTCTGGAGCCCCAAAAGGCAGATAAACCAGAGTTCTTGACTCGCTGAGTTTTTATTTCACATCCCTCTCTTGCAGCTCTCTGGCTCCTCCTGGTCTTGCCTTCCCCAGAATTTCCTATGTAAAATGTAAAATTCCCTATGAAAAATGACTCACTGACCAGAAAACAAAAACATTGTTTTCCTTGAGGCACGTCAGGCTTTCTGGCACCTACAGGGAGTTGTCCCTATCCAAACCCTGAGCCAAGGCACTAAAGATTGAGATGGGAACACCTTGATTAATCACCACAATTGAAACATTTTTCATTTGCCCATTTGAAAGCAATTTTTTGGCCATATTTCCAGCCTCAGTGATGAAAGGGAAGTTTGAAATATGACATGGTGATTTATAGGGAGTTACAATGGGTTTCAAACTCCTTTAGTAATGCTTATTAGACTGTCTTCTCCATTTACTCCAAATGGGAGTAAATCTCAGCCTGGTCTGAACTCACCATGATGATGAAATTGGGATCAAAAAAGGACTGGAAAGTGTTCATGGTGTGAGACAGAAATGCTAAATTTTTTTCACAACATTTTTTTCACTATGACAAAAGGTATGGCCTGGCCTCAGAGGTGCATTTTGTGGTCATAGGGGCTTCAGGAGGAGGAAAGCTGAAATAGTTTGGTGCCTGGAAACTGCAGGGACTAACACAGAGCACAGAAAGCCAAGGGAAACCAAGAGGTTTCTCAGAAGCCTTCAGGTAGTTTCTATCATTAACCACTAAGAGTGATGCCAGCCCAGTGTTCCAGAAGGTAATTAAATGGACACCCACCACCAACACATCTCTCAAGGAAGGTGTCTGGACCCTGCTGGCACAATTTGCTGAGCAATTTGGGTTTGGTCTCCTTGCTGGAGATGCTTCCAGGCCAGGTTGCACTTTGTGTCCTCCACAGCCGCAGCTCCTCCAAAGAGAACAACCCAACACACACAAAACACATGGCAGGGCACAGAGTACTTTTGATGCCTTGAGATTTTAGCCTTTATATTTTCCAAATCCTGTGCTGCATTAGTGCATAACTCTAACTCCATGTGAAGTGTCAGCTCCTGTCTTCACATCTTGGTCAGACAAAACAATTCCTCTGGGCCTGGAAGCCAAGGACACCCAACAGCCTCAGGCCCAGAAAATGATAAACAAAAATAAACTGGGGAGGAGCAAACTGGGGGAATGGGACTTCATTGCCTGAAGCTGTAATTGGAGAATTAACCCCTGATGTGTAAATGGACCAAACTCAAATCTGCCTGAAAAACTCGTGAGCACTGTCCAGCCTGGGTGCAGCCTCTGGGAGGCTCTGGCTGCCCAAGGTGTGTCTGTTAAAGGCCTTTAATAAATTCCCACTTTATTCTCCTGACTCTGTCTGGCCTCTGTTCCAGGCAGCCACTCCAAGGCATCACTTTCACTCACTTTGAAATACAGATTGGCAGGAGAGCACCAAGCAGGGAGGATCCCCCAAAAAGTGGTCATTGTGGAGACCCCAATCCCCCCGACACTCACCAGAAAAGTAATTTCAACATGAATCCAACCTGTACCTTTATCAGAAAGGGGTAAAATCAGGCTAAGGAGATTTTCATCACTTCCTTTGTCGTGTGTTTTTTGTTTTGGCTGAAGCAGGGTCACCAGCAAGAACCAAAGGGCAGTCTAGGGGAAATAATCCTGCCCCTACTGGCTGCTTCTTACTAAGAGGGGACTTTCAGAGGAGGCAAGACTCAAAAGACTCAAAGAAAAGATCCTCTGCTGGGCCATGGACCAAATGAAGGGTTTGGGTTTTTCTCTGAGAAGCCCCTACCTAAATATAACCAGTTTAAGGTGAAACCAGGCACTTTTCCAGAATATTTACTCAAATTGAAGGGACCACTCCCATTTTCAGTGACCAAAGATTTCTCTTTGCTGCTACAGGAGGGAAGTTGTAGCCAGCAGGGTTTTATTTTCTGTGTCACCTGCCAGTTGCCCTGGTTTTGGCACAGATCAAGCACATTTGTCACTCTGTCAAGCCCTAATTTTAGTGATCAGGGTTGACGAAAGGACTGTGAAACCCTTGGTTTCATGTACATCTCATTTTAAGCTCTGCATTTCATTTATTTTTAGTTGGTGACCATTTCTTTGCACCCTACTGCCCGCTGTGCCAAAATTTTGCAGTGATAACAACCTATATTTCGGAATATTTTCACAAAAATATATCTGTGTTTTCCTCCAGGCTGCCTTGTATGGCACTTAACAATATGTTATCTACACTTGAGATTTAAAACAAGACTCCCTGCACAGACTGATTTCTTTAAAAAAAAAAAAAAGTGTAATTCTGCTCTGAAATATTCACTGCATTTAGGGAAGGGTTGATACAATTTAAATTATATCAACAGAAAACAGCAGAAATTCCTGCAAATAAAGCCACACCAAGGTGATTACTCACCACATCCTGCTCAATTAATATGCATAATTGCACAATTAATATATATAATTGCTTAAATAATATAAAGCAAAGCAGCCTTACTGTTAGGGGGTGCTCAGGGAGCCACTGCCCTGGAAGTGTCCTCCCACTGCCCCGAAAACTGGGTAGGGATCACAACCTGGGAAAACAAAAATGAAATATTTTAATATTGAGAGAAATTATAAAATAAGAAAGTGAAATATTAAGCAAAGGATGAAGGTCTGCACTAGGAAAGCGCAGTGGCAGTGGAGCCATGGATGGCAAATCTCTCTTAATGCTTTTTTTCTGGAGGATAATGAGAAAACAGGAGAAATCAAGGAAAATGTAGGTGGGAATATCCCCTGGAGATGAAAGCAGGACTGATGTCTGAGTTAGGTCAGGGGTTTTCCCCAGCAAGTTTGAACATCTCCAAAAAAGAACAAAAAACAAATCAGATTTGTAGAGGTCGAACCGAGATGTGTCCAGAAAATGAAGGCGTGCCTCTCGTTGGTCTGTGCACAGAGGATGGAGCCAAGGCTGTCCTGTCCTCTCCTCTTCCACTCCTGGGGGGTGCTGAAAGCTCCTCACGGGATCACACTGAGGGCTACTGCTCCAATCCAGCTCTGAAAAGGAGAAAAAAGGAAAAAAGGAATGAAACAGCACTGATGCTGGCTGTGCCCCCAGTTCATGCTGGTAGTTGCCATTTCCCTGGTTAATTATAATATTTCCTTGAGTGTAAAGGTGTTTTTATACTTGGGCTCAGAGTGAACTGGGGAACAGCCACTACCTCCAAAATGGGGGAGCTCCCAGACACAACTGAATAAGGAAAAGTCCATCCATATGCTAGAGATGATTTTGCAGCTGCCAAGAATCTGGCCTTTATGGGACTGGGATTTCTAGGCCCATCTCAGCAGTTTCAGTGGAAAAATGAAGATGGGCTGAGCAAGGACCAGCACAGCCACCCACACAGAGGTGTTTTGTGTTTGACTGAAAAAAAAAAAAAAAGGAATACAAGAGATAAAATACACCAGATCTCTCCATATATAACACCTCTAGTGAGCCACTCAGACCTTCAGTATCCATCTGATGAATGCCCCTCAATATACATCACCTCCACATACTACCTCTGTGTCTATAAACATCACCTGAGATCTCCAATATATGTGTGATGCATCTTCCTTGATATATATCTCCTGGTAAAGAGCTCCTCAGACCCCCAGTATAAATCCCTTATTTTATATAAATATATAGTCCAATATATGTGCCTTGATACACACAAGCTGTGCCGAGCTGCTCTCAGCCCACCCCTGCTGTATCACCTTGGTGCAAACCTGCCCTCGACAGCTCCTCACCAATGCACAGCTGGCAGGGACACCTCTGATAAACAGCACCTGGCTGGAGCTCCTCAGATCTCTGTTACACATCCCGTACATCCAGCATGGCACACGTCATCTCCAGGGAGCTCCTCAGAGCTCTGATAGATGTGTCACCTCCAGAGAGCCCCTCAGATTTCAATACACATCCAAAACACCCACCCTGGTGCACGTAACCCGTCCAGAGCTGCTCAGACTGCTGATAAATGTCCAACACAGAGATGTATGTACACCTGCATGTTCTGAGCTGCTGATTTGAATGTACATCTGACATATGCCACCACTACCTCCAAAGAGCTCCTCAGCTGCCCAGCACACACCTGAGATACCTCCCAGCCTGCACAGAACCTCCAAAGAGCTCCTCAGATGCCCAAATATACACCTGAGGTACCTCCCAGCCTGCACAGAACCTCCAAAGAGCTCCTCAGATGCCAAATATACACCTGAGATACCTCCCAATCTGCACAGAGCCTCCAAAGAGCTCCTCAGCTGCCCAAATATACACCTGAGATACCTCCCAGCCTGCACAGAACCTCCAAAGAGCTCCTCAGATGCCAAATATACACCTGAGATACCTGCACAGAACTCTGGAGAGCTCCTCAGATCCCCACCACACACCCCAGGGATGCATCTCTGCTGCACATCACCAGCAGAGAGCCATGTCTGGTGTGGTGAGGCCAGACAGGAGATCCATGAGAACTCTTTCCCCTGGTTTTAATTCCATTCCCCTGGTTTTAACTCCATGGCAATAACAACAGGTGGAGTTTTGTGCCTTCAGGGCAGGTGTCCATCAGCTCCCCCAGGAACATGGATCCAAAGGAGTTACATGGAGAAGCTTGCATTCCTGGAAATCTGGCCTGTGGTCATTGCCCAAGGAGAGATCTGGAAACAACTGGAACATTTCAGGGCAAAACACAGCAGAAACCTCCAAATGTGGAAAATATGGTGGAAGAGACAAAAGGTCAAGGTGCCTCTTGAATTCTCAGGCCAGTGTAGGTCCAGCCAAGAGATGCAGGGACCTGATCTGCTCAGAAGGGCCTGAGTCCAAAACTCTTCCACCAGAACAGCAGGTGAAATATTAAGGTTATTTAGGGTAAAGAATTAATGTTCATGCCTTGGAGGAGCATGAATGGGCTGATGCCAAATACATATCCTGAACCTGGGACTTGATTTTCATTGGATTTGTCCTGACATCATGATGGAAAAGCTCATGTTTTGCACCAGTCCTCCATCCTATAAAGACTTTTTTCTATCCCACAGGAAAGACTTGCTATCTGGGCTTGCTGTGTGAAAAAAACATGAGGGCTGGAGGAAAAGGAGCAGAAATAAGGCTCTGTCAGTGTTAAAAGAGCTCTGACAGACTGGTAGACTGATTTTCATCCTTGGAGGTGGCCAGGCCTGAGGCCTTGGGTGCTGCATGCATTTAGGACAAAACCATTGTGCAACTTCTGCAGAAACGATGCTGGTTTTGTCCCCATCACGAGGAACACAAAGAGCCAACCCCACCAGGGACATCTCCCTGAACACCCTTGCAGAGAGAGAGAGAAGTCTTTTTGAGCTGCCACACACTTTTAGCAACTTCAAAAGGCATCCTTTGAAGTTTAGCAAAGGCCTTTGAAGTCCTCCCCGTGCGAAGGGGAATGGAGGAGATGCCTCCTTCAAGATGCTCCACCACAGGCAATGCAAGGCAGCAAGATCCAGGGTGTCCCACGGCTGCTCATGGCTGTGCTCAGCAGCTGCCCCAGGGTCAGAAATGAGACACCATTTCTGACAAGTCATCAATCCCCACAAATGCCCTAAATCCCGATTTGCTGGCCTGAATAGCATCCAACAGCAGAGATGGGAGCCCAGTACCCTGGGACAGCAGCCTCTACCCTGGCTGCAAAAAGCCAAGGGCATCCCTGTTCACAAGTTTTAATGAAGTGTAAGGGAATGCTAATAAAGCTGACATTTAGCAAAAGAAAATTCAGGATTTTTTGTGAAAAGTGTAGGATTTTAAAGCAAGAAGGGTTTTTTCCCAGCATGTCACGTTGTTTCTTCCAATGTGAGCAGACTGTGGTGCTTCCAGCCTCATCATGTCAGTGCTGTTTAATTGTGACTATCATGTTTTAATAATTTTAATGCCAGCTCCTCTGACTTACAAGGAAATCACAAATGGTGAAATCCCCAGTAATGCTGGGTTTTGCTGAATTATTTTTATACCCCACGCTATGCCCAGCAGCAAGCTCTACTGGCCCCAAACTCCATACCCATGGGGACAACCAAAGAAACCCTGTAGGTGTGAAAAACAGTACAAATGCAGAAATCAAAGCTCAAGTTTTAGTTAACCCTTTAAGGAGCTCCAAGGGATGATCATGACTCTCCAAACACCTTGGCAACACCTGCTGCCATCTGCCAAAATCACTTTTGTGATAAAAACCTTTGGTGTGTTGGGCTTTTCCCCACACAGTGCAGTTTCTCTCCAGCCTCTGGATAAGGGCTGGGGCCAGGTGTTGGCGATGCTGGGGCAAAGAAGAATATAATATTTTCATTTCAGAAGTCAAACTGGTGATGCACAAACCCCACCCTTTCTCAGAGAGAGTGAAAGATTTGAGACATGCCCATACACCCAAATATTTTTGTATTTCTGCAAAAGCAAAGCTGCTTTGAGGCTAAACACAGTTGGGAGAGACTTATCTGTTGGCAGAGCCCTGCTGTAGGGGGCTCACATTTACCCAAACGGGGCATGTAGAGAAATACTGGACATCCCCACCCCAGACATGTGCATGTGAACACATCTGGATCCAGGGAACAAAAGCAGCCTCTCTCCACTGCGCTGATAAATAATGGAAAGGCAAAGTGCCCTGCAGAAGCAGCACCATACTGTTCGGCCTCGGGCGAGACGGAGGAAAATTCGGTACCCATGAGGTCTGGAACAGTGGGATTAATAACACATCAATTTTAATGCAGGGTGGCTTGTGCGGTTTTTTCCCTTTTCCTTTTTTTTTTTTTTTTTTTTACCCTGCTTCACAAACAGCAAAGTGAATGTTTGAGCATCTCAGTGGGGGGTTAATGAGGACTCTGATTAGTTATTCAGATTTGCCGATGCTGCCTACATCTATCCTCGGATGGGGGAGTAGCAGGAAAGGGTTTGCAGAAAAAGCTCTTAAAGATGACCTGCTTGGCTGTCACAGCCCAGGGGGATGGAGCGTTGGGGTGCTCACATTACAGGGGTCCCCAACCCCAAAATCCTCGTGCCAACTTTGAGATGGAAAACTTTATTTTCCCATCATTTGTAGGGGAAGCTGCTGCACGTTCAGCCATGCCAATTCCTGTAAAGTTTCTGAAGAAAACATTTGGATTTGTGGGATTTTTTTTTACCTGAGTAAAAAAAAAAAAAAATCTTGGGTGCCCGTAATGAAATCTGTGTGCAGTTCTGGTCAGAAGTATAAGACCAAAAATGATGGATGGACAGATGCAAGGACGCATGGATTCAAAGATGCAGGGCTGCACAGATGCATGGATGAACACACGTGGTGAAAAGACACATGGATACATGGAAGCAAGGCTGGAAGAAAGGATGGATCACCCCAAAAGCCACCACTGGGCTGCAAAAATGCAAAAACTGCTGCAGTATTTCCTACAGCATCCCATAAAAGTCTGACAGTGGTTTACGTCCTTGCAAAAAAGCAATGAGCTCACCTCCTTGCTCCTTGACCCAGAGATATTTTAAGCAGGTTGAGCTCACATCAGTATTTTAAGAAGGTTGAACTCCTGTATTTTAGGGGTTTCTTTCCAGATTTAGGTTTTTGCTCTTCACCTGCATCAAAAATCAAAAGGGAACCTGAGAAAATAAATGGCAGGTGTCCAAAATAATGCTACAGGAGGCCTGAAGGATGGAGCCAGGGAGGTGTTCCATGGCATTGCAAAGGGGCCAATAAAAAATTCAGGCATTATTTTAGGAGCCACTCTAGGATCCGTTATTTCTTCATCAAGAAGAAATATTTGCAGGATGAGCAGGAGGGTGAAGGCACTGTCTCAGTGGTAAATTCATCCCAACAATGAACGTCAACACTGGATTTCTTTTTGGGTCTAGAGACCCAGCTGGATCTTGCTCTGAGCATCACTCAACCTGGCATCCAGCAGGGGTTCTGAGGGCCCAAACTCTGGTGTTTGTGTCTTTTGCCACAACACCTGCCAGGATCTTAGGGGAAGGAAAAACTGGAGTTATCCTTCCGATTTCACATTGAGGCACTCCATCCCACACAGGCTCTTTTCCCAAGGACTGCCTCCATATGCTTTGTCTGGGTTTTAAACGGTGTGTTAATTGTTCTGAATTAACAGCTCCAGCTGGAGAAGCAAACAAGCAATTTGCAGCCTTAAGATAATACCCAACTTATCTCAAGTGATTTAAGTTGGGATTTTTTGTTTTGTTTTGTTTTTCTTTTGGGGGGGGCAGCTAGTGGGTTTTTTGGGGGTTTTGGGTTTGGGTTTTTTTGAGGGGATATAATGGGTTTGGGTTTTTTTTGAGGGGATATAATGCCTTTCTGGTTGTGAATGCACTGTCCAGAGCCTGGCTAAAATCACTTAGTGCACCCAATCCATCAGGAGTGGCCATTGGCACATGGTCACAGGAGGAGATGGGATGGTAGGGCAAAGAGAAAAAATGTAAAATCTCTGCATTTCACTTTGTTTTAGACACAGGAAAAATCTAATATATCCTCATCACTTCTGGGCAAACCAGTGACTGCAGAAGAGCTAAGGATTATCTTCTCCCCAGCACTTTTTATTTTCTATTACACAGAATCAGGGAATCACAGGATGGTTTGGGTTGGAAGGGACCTTAAAACTCATCTTCTTCCAACTCCCTGCCACAGGCAGGGACACCTTCCACTATCCCAGGCTGGTCTAAATCCCCATCCAGCCTGGCCTTGGACATTTCCAGGGATGGGGAAACCTGTGCCAGGGCCTCACCACCCTCACAGGGAAGAATTTCCATTTACAGTTTGTTTCACAATATTCAAGCTCTCAAAAAAACCAAAAAACACCCAACAGCAAACTCTTTTAAGCTTTTCCCTTTGCCCTCTTTCATCTTTTTCCCTTTTGCTTTTCTTCATTTGCTGCTATATAGAGGAAGGGAGAAGGAAAGATCATTATGATTATTTGTTTACAAGACTGGATCTTCAATTAATTTTTTTTAATTGTCATTTCAGCAATTTAAATCCTTTCTAATCTCACTCAGGGTGTGGGATTCAAGGAGAAAAGTCCACCCCTCTCTCCCCACCCTTCCATGCCTGGTTTTAAGAGGAGCCAACAGTGCTGGCAGTGAAACAGAAGCCACAAGAAAAGATTTCTATGATTATGACCAAGTGTCTGTTGCCAGATTGAGTGGAAACTCCTCTTGCTACCTGTCCTGGTTCCAGCCAGGAGAGGGTTAATTTCTGCAGTGGCTGGGAGGGGGCATGGCCAGGACCTGGTTATTCTATACCACTCCATTTTTTGGGAGGAGGGGCAGGAAAGGGACTCCCTTCCCAGCCGGAGCAGCTCTAGCTGAAGGTGAGCATTTTTGTATGAGTCACTCATTTTTGGTACCCTTTTGTTATTAATATTGTTGCTGTTACTGTTGGTTTTCTCATTCCAGTTTCCAGTAAATTGTTCTTATTTCAACCCATCTTTTTGATGATGATTTTTGCCTTTCATGCCTCTAATTCTCTTCTCTAGGAGAAGGGAAGGGGAAAGGGCATCCAGTGAGTGGCACCATGGTTTGCAAAGTCTCAGTAGAGGCACTAAACTGTGGGGACCATTCCTAAATCGTGACTCTACCCCAGCCAGGACCGAGTTGGGAGTTTTCCCAAAAGTTTTCCAAGTTTGGGTCCTGTCAGATGACTGGGATCATGGCTGATGTCATGGACCTCCAACATGGTCTTCTGCTGAAGTTTGTCTCCATTTTGTCTCCTTTTCCCAGAGAAAGAAAGGTCTAGCCGTGCCCTGAGGACATGAAGAAGGGACGATAGGATGCAAGGATGCATCCTTCTCCAACAAGGAGGCACCTCCAAAACACAGACCCAACTCTGCGGGACTCAGGCAGCCTCGGATGCCCAGATCCCCAGTGCCAAGCTGTGCTACCTGACGACCTCCTGGCACAGGGATAAAGTAACAGGAGAAGCGATAAATCACTTTGGCACCTTCCCTGGGCATGGCAGCCCTTGATAAAAAACCAAAACTCAGGGGAGGGAGTCTGACACCACACTATTCCCAGCGCATTCTGTTGCACAGATTAATCCTCCTTGATGGAGAATTACAATTAGGGCTTCGTCTTAAGGAGATATCAGCAATCAGATATCTTATCAAATGCCACCTCAATTATTCAAATAATCCCTGGCTCTTAGATTTGGGTGCTGTTTAGGGAAAGCAGTCCGATTAATGTGCTGACACTTCCCCATCACGTCCGACATCCTCAACTTCACGTCTGATTACGGAATTTGCATTCAATTTAATTTTTTCCATCTGGAGTAAATGAATAATCCGAGTACCTACCCCAGCCTTAATTACATTTGTTAAATTAAAAACCTGGGATGTGAGAAATTTAAATGCATGTAGCTCCATGGCCAGACAAACCTGCATGTTCAACCTGCCGCAGCCCTGCTCCAATTTCTCTTCCTTCCCCACAGCCAGGCATCAAGGAAATTACAACTAGAAAACAAAAATTCTTTCTAAACGATGAAACAATAGATGATCTTTTGACATTTCCAGCGCTGTTTGCAAGGGAATGAGATAAAATGTAATAAATTCATATACTTCTGTGTGTTTCTTGGCTCCAGCAGCTAAAATTTCCATCTCTTTATGCAGGAGTCCTGGGGAGCAGAAATCCTTGATAATGCCAAACAATTCGACACTTTATTTTCTCTTTACTCCACACCATGCAAAACACAGGCTTCAAGCTGCCAGCTGCTGGGAGTGAAACCAGATGCCACATCCCTTTTCCATATGGAAACAGAAATGGCCCCGTCTGGGGGGGCCCTGTGCTCCCCTCAGTCCCAGCCCTCCCTGACCCCAGGGCTGCTACTGGCACACAGCAAAGGCTCCCTCCAACAGTAAAAAAAACCCACTATTTCAATGGTGTAATTGTCATTTTCTACACTCAGCCTGGCTCAAGCTGGATTCTGGTACCGTCAGACCCAGAGGACATCAAAAAAGATTCACCCCAAGCCACCACATTTCCTAATTTTAAAATAAAGAAGTAAACAGAGAGGTGTGAGAAAGACTACTGAACTCGACAAATTTTTCAAAATAAACTTAGCAGAAGCTTGCTGAGTTTCCCTTCTTTTGGAGAAGATGAAACTTAAAAGGATGGAATTAATAGGTGGACACAAAGTGGTGACAAGAAAAGTGTCCAAATAATTAAAGAATAATTAAACATTAAATGGAAGATAAAGCATTACCAGCTCAGACCATTCTAGGAGGAATACTTCACAGATTAACTGGAAATGGGAAATGTCAAATAAATAAATTTGGCTGTTGATCTAGATGTCAGCAGCAATGAAAACGTTGAGGAAAATCTTTTCTCAACTCTCACAAAGACCGAAATAAATAACTTACATATGAGTGAGTGCAATGACATCAATGCCCCAGTTTGAGGCTTGTGAGACCAGTAATAAAATATGGTTAAAAATACTCAGGAAAAGCCACACTTGGGGAAAGTGAGACAGGTGAGAGCAGAATCAAAAAGTTTTCCCTTTCCTCCCAGCATGCTTGCAGCTCAGACAACACTTCTGCACTCCCAGGAAGCTGAATTGACTCCCCAGCCCAAAAAAATCCCTTCAGAGGGGTGTGACAGACACACCCCAGGCACAGTGGCCATCAGATCTGGCCATCAGGGCAGGCAACTCAGATGCAGTCTAATGGACCTGCGGTTCCTCATCCTTCCTGACTTCCTTCTGCCTTGTTTGGAGTTAACAGTTACAGTTCCGGAGAAGAAAACATCATGTTTTAGCAATGAGGTCCCCAGCGAGGCTGTTTAAAAATTAATTAGTGCCATGCAACGTATTAGCGATGAACAGTAATTTTAGCTTTTGTACCTACTTCATTGCCTTCTACATGGTTGTTATTCCAGCTTTTCCATGGTCCTCCCAGCCAACCAGGACCTACACAGAGCATACCAAGGAAATTATTGGCTGTGTCTCCTGGAAATACTCAATTCAACAGCAAACACACACCCCAGTGTGATCTCTCTGAAGCTGTTAAATAAATTAGAGTCATATTTGCTGAGCTGGCTGGAAGGATGGGAGCCTGCTCTGCTCACAGAGGTGCCCATCATCCCAAAACAGCAGCTGTCCAAGGGTATGAGCCTGTCCAAGGGCAGTCCCTGGGCAATGTGGGTGTTGTGGTGTGGAGGAGGCTGTGGGTCGTGGCTTTACCCAGGATGGAGGACAGAAGTCCTCCCTCCATGGACAGACTCAGGTGGAGATCACCCAGACCTGAAGATGGAGAACCTTCCAGGATGGAGGTCTGCCAGCCCCAGACACATCTGCCAGCCCCAAGGTTGAATATTTTCCATCAAACCCAAGGAAGAAGATCCTCATATCCCAAAAATGGAGATACGCTCCCAATTCTGAAGGTGAAGATGCTCAGGGATGGAACTCCACAAAACAGAAGGAAGAATCAGCCTAACCCCAAGGCTGGGAATTCCCCCAACCACAAGGAAAGGGATCTCCCAGCCCTGCAGATGGAGATCTCCAAAACCCAAGGATGGAGACTCACAAACTTCAAGGACAGAGCTCCTAACGCTGAGGATGGGGATCCACCAACCCTGACGATGCAGAGCCTCCAAACCCAAGGACCCTCAGAGCCCTGAGGACAGAGATTCTGCAGACTCCAAGGACGGGGATCCCCCCACCCAAGAATGGAGAGAGAAATCCTCTCCAGGACAAAGACCCCCAAACCTAAGGATGCAAACCCCATCTCCCCCAATCCCACGGAGGGCAATCACCCCCTAGGGCATCAGTGGCTGAAATCTTCACCCCACACTGCACAGAGCAGAACCTGGGGTCAGCACCCTGCTCTGGTAATGGCCACCTCCCAAAGTGCAGCCCCAGATGAGCCAGCACTGAGCTCCTCTTGGCAGTGAGAGAGGCAGCAGGGACCAAGGAACCTCGCTGTGTGCACTGCCTTCAGGTGGATTGCGGAGCTGAGGGGAAATTTGCTGGGACATCTGGAATATATTCATTTTATGGCATGTTTCATATCACAGACAGGTACTTTGAAGCAGTTAAGTAGTAGCAGGGCAGCACGTCCCCATGGGTGGGCTGTGGTTTGTGCTTTCAGCCCGAGCTGCACCGGCATGACAAAGGGGCTGGGGAGACAGAGCTGACGTTTTCCAAACACAGCTTTGTGCCTCTGGGGGCAAATCCAGCAAGAAATTAAAACCCAAAAGGCCAAAAAAAAAAAAAAAAAAAGAAAGAAGGAAAAAGGAAAAATTAAAGAAAACAACCCCCACGTCTAAGTGATGTTGATCCCCACATCAAGCTATTAACAGGCCCATCACAAATTGTAAATGACTCAGATAAATTAAATGGCTTAGCAACTGTGAGGAAAGGCCCTTCTGAAGATTCATTTGTTTTGCGGAAAAGAAATTATTGGGGAATTTAAAATCTTTTCCAGCAGCTTGACACAGGCACCCTGTCAAGCCCACATATTGTTGCTCACGCAGCCCTGGGAGCCAGTCAGCTCTGAAAGGAGTGGGAGAAACAGAGAATCCCAGAATGGTTTGGGTTGGAAGGGACCTTAAAGATTATTCCAATTCCCTGTGACTGGCAAAGATCCCTTCTACTGTCCCAGGCTGCTCCAAGCCCTGCCCAGCCTGGCCTTGGGCACTGCCAGGGATCCAGGGGCAGCCCCAGCTGCTCCGGGCACCCTGTGCCAGGGCCTCAGCACCCTGACAGGGAACAATTTCTTTCTGATATCTAAACCTCCCCTCTTTCAGTTCAGTGCCACTGAAGTGCTCTGTGAGCCTCCAGGAGCAGGGGGATACAGGAACGCTCCGCTGGGGAGCCACTGACGAGGCTGCACCTCCTCCTAGAAAAACTATTAAAAGCCTTGGCCAGCGAGGAGGTCTGAAAATGGGATGATTTGACCCAAAACATCTCCATGCAGAGGGAAAGCTGGGAACTGAGCTGCAATTAAGAAAGAAAGGGGGGACAGTAACACGGGACAAGAAGTTAGGGTTGCAACCCTGAGTGCAGTGAGGTGCAGGGATGCCAAAACTGCAGTGATCCCCCGAGGCCCAGTGAGCTGCAGGGATTTACCCCCAGAGCAGGGAGCCACTGCTTTCCTCCCGTGCTAATTCACGAAATTCATGCATTAAACCTACCTGACTTCAGAGGCAAAGCCCAGCTCCCCATTCACAGCCCTTTTAGCTCATGCAAAATTCAGGGGTTGTTCACCTTCAGACGCAGTTTCGCCAGCAGCAGCAACTCAAAACCCCTTTTAGTGGAAGTTCAGAGGTATAAAAGATGCAAAACACCCCTTAATTATTCACATGGTGCTTCAATCAAAGCCACACTGTGGGGTAAAGGGAAGGATCTGGTGACCCTGGGGATGTCTCCCCATCTCTTCTGGATGGGAAAACCCTTCGTGTATTTACTGGGGAGAAGTGAAGGGGGGAGATGATAAAATAAAAGGGTTTTCTGTATCCAAAAAGGGCTGGAGAGTGAGGAATGCAAGGAGTATCCATTTTTCAGGTGCATCCAACCAGAGAATCCTGCATTTGCTCTTTGGCAACACTGAAGCTTTTCCAAATTTTTATAGCACCAGAGGAGTAAAATTCAAGTGGGGCATAGGAAGAGAAATTGCAAACCAAGAAATCCAGCAAGAAAGGATAAAAACAACTAAAAAAAAAAAAAAAAAAAGGAAACTCAAAAATTATTATTTTGTATTTCAAATACAGGAGGTTTTCAAAAAAGGAAAAGCCTTGGAAGATACTTTTCCTTCCATTTTTTCCTCTCTGTTTTGCTTCTTTCTCTTCCATTGAGCATCCAGGTGCTTCTGAGTTTGGGATTTCCATTTCCAAAATGTTTGGATTTTTCTTGGGGCAAAACCCCAACAGCTCAATACAAAAAAAGCCAAGCCCAATCCCAAAAGTAGGACACGGAGCCCTGCTCAATCCAACCTCAGCTTGAGGCTCACTAATTACCCAGTAATAGTATTTATATGCTGCCGGCACACTCGGAAATGCAGCTCCTAATAACCGAGGTCGGCATCAATATTAATGTCCTGCCTTGACTCTCCATACACAGGGACCAATGAGAGACAAAAAAAAACCATCAGAGCAAAGTGAAAAGAGGAGCAGAAAATGAATTTTAGAAGAATTTTTGGGCAGGAAGGGAGTGCTTGAGATTAAAAAAGGGGAGCAGCAATAAGAGCAAATGTAAGTTCCCATCTCTGAGGCATAAATCTTCCAGCAGTACAAAATTTTTCACCACCCAGACTTTGAATTTCCCCACAGGTAGGAACAGGCCAGAACTCTCCTCTTCCTGTGATGGGAATAGATTTCTAAAACTCGGGGTCTTCCCCTGACCAGAGTTACTCTAAGACATTCGGATTCAAATATTCACCCCTGCAAAATTCAGTCCTCTTTTGGTTGCTCCTGCAAAACCCCAGGCTTTGGGTTGGCTCAGCTGGAAACAACCTCCTGAGAAGCACTCCTTTTCCAGTGATAATTTGGGAGCATATCCCCCCAGATCCAATATTCTGTTGCATGCAGATGTACACAGAATATCTGCAGGAATGTGGCTACGCAGGGCACAGTGTGGGTTGCATACATGTCCCAGCACCACTCCATAATTCGATTAAAAATCGTCTTTTCTTAATAATTTCTACGCAGAGCCACTTGTCACACCAGGAGCATTAAGGCAGAGTTTAAATGGAGTTAATAAAGTATTAATAGCCTGCAGTAAGGCTGTGATGGATTTGAGCTGCATGTGATCAGTACCCCTTGGTACAAGCTGTTACTGCCAATGTCCATGCTCGGTGCACAGCGAAAAAATCAGAGGTCTTCCATGAAAAAGGAAGTTCCAGGAAATCAGACATTTCTCACCGAAAGATGCATGTTTTGGGGATTTTTCCCATCAAAATGAAAGCTGGCAGTTGAAGAGCAAGCGTGAATGTGGCATTTACTCTGTATGGTATCAACCCACAGCACTGACACATTAATTCATGTTGATTAACACTGAAAGAAAACAAACGGAAGCCATAACATTCATGCCCAAGAATTCACCGTTAAGACATTCCCGGGTCATCATTTTGCAATACTTTCTTCCCAATGCAATTTGAGAATTTCCTTATTTTTAGTCAAATTCCAAGCAAGAAAAGGGCAAATTGTGGAAAGAATTTGAGAATAGATGCTCTGCTTCCCTGAGAAACTGTGGCTATGAAGCCTTTACTGACACATTTTGAGTATTGACCCTTCAGAGAAGACCCAGCTCTGTACTGATGACTACAACACAGCAGGTAACACATCAATTAACCCTTCAAAGACCCAGCCCTGAGATAATGACTACAAAGGCAATGAGTAAACTGTTGATCCTCCAAAGACCCAGCCCTGCATTGATGACTACGCTGAGTAGAAGCAGGACTCAAGCCAACTGCCTAAAGGCTGCCATAAAAATCAAATGCTACTATTAAATGATTTCAGATATTGAAAGAAATCTCCAGAGACTAATTATAACCTCGTTTGGCAATTTGGGTGGAAAGCACACTCTGCAGTTGTAGCCTTGGCCATCAATTCTGGTCAAACTTGAGACCTTTCTAAAGAGCCATTGTGTGACCCAGTGGAAATGGCAATTTTTCATATGGAATTTTTCCCAAAGCTTAAATCGTCTCTTTATTCAATATTTCTTAGTTCTAACTTGTGGAAAGAGGCTGTGAGGTCTATTCCAGGAGGAGCAGTCTGTGAGAAAATGTCAGAGGGTAAAAACATCTCAGGGAAGAAAAGTGAGGATTTCCACTCGAGGTGCTGACTGGCACCGCCAGAGGACCCAAACCCAAAACCAGGAGGGGTTTGTTTTAATTTGTTGGGGTGATGCAAGAAGAACCATGAGAAGGAGCAACACCTTCTTCCACCTTCTCCAGCTGCAGGTCACCACCTTTTGGGCATTCAGAAATGCTGTTTCTGCAACCAAAATTCTCACTGGAAGATCCTCCCCACCACTTCCAAGACAGAGGAGTGAGAGGAGAGCCCCTTCCTCCTCCAACCTTTCCATCAGCATCAGAGAAACCACCAAAATCACCACACCTTGCAAATCCCTCCCTGCCTTCCCCTCCCCAATGTCTGCTTTCCCCAGAGGATCCTCCAAGATGTCCAAAACCTGCTCAAAATCATGACCTGCCAAACAAATAACCAAAATCAAACAAGAAACTGAGTTAATGAATAAATTGGGAGCTACTGAAGCCGCACAATGCACTCGCCATACCAGACACAGAGCTCCAAGTTTGCCCCCACTGCTTTCCCATGAAATGGGAGCTGCAAGGACTGAGAGAAATAAAAGTGATTTTGAGGCTTGCTGCAGCTTTTCAGCTCTCTGACGAGATGTTATTGGCTGAGCTCCTACACAGCTGCTCCCTGCTGAATAGACACATCCCACCTCCAAGGCCGCTGGCCATCAACCAATGTGGGAATAAACGCAAGTTTTGGGGATTTTTTTTCCGATTGATGTGAATTATTTGAGGATTTTTTTTTTCTTTTTGGCTAAGGAATATGTGGTGATTTATCCAAAACTGCATTTAGATGGAAAAATCCCCTCTTTGCTGTCTCATCCCCACCTCAGTGGGCAGCTGCAGGTGGCCCAGTGCAGTGACCACCATCCTACAGCCAAGTGGGTCAGGACTATTTAATACCAAAAACTGGGGAGAAATATTTTATTTCTTCAGCAATAAATGCTCCTTTTCCCAAAGTGCTAGTTCAGAATGGAGAAAAACATTCAGTTTTGAAATGCCTCAATGAAATTTAATTTTTGGTTTGAATCAACAGCTTCACTCGGTGCCATTTTAATGCTATTTTATGCTGAAATGTCAATTGGAAACTAACATTTTAAAATGTCAAAACATTTCACGTCTGCAGACGGTGCCGATAGTTTTTTGCTTCCATGTGTCCAAACAGAAAACGCTTTTGGAATTTTACCACGGAAAGGAAAAAAAATTTTAAAAAAAAAAACATATATATAAATCAATATTTTGACTTCTTGGAATGAAAACAAAGTTAAAATACAATATTTCCTCTAGGATGCAAACAATATTTTCTGACAATCTGTAATCACCAAAAAGCAATCTGAGCCAAATATTTGCTACCACAGTCTGTTATATCTTGATGGCAAGAGAAGAGAAAGAGATTTTTGATATTGTAGCCTCTCTGAACCCTTTTTTGCCAATTATTTCCAGGGTGCAGGAAGCTCCTTCCACCACACAGAACCATTTCCAAGGCACTGATTCTCCTTAATAGTGGGGAAAATAGCCTAAAAAAAAAGATGGTTCTTCTCCTCTAAAAAAACAAGAATTTGGGGGGGATTTGAATTTTGGGGGGATTTTCCCTGTATTTTGCACTAATGACACCTTATCCCCACCAGTTTGGGGGAACTGGGGAGGAAATGGAACTGGGAGGTTTTTACTGCAGGGAACACGTGCACAGGGTGTGGGGGTTTTATCCAATGTAAATGCAATTACCCAGTGATCTAACCTTTTAAATTCCTGCCTTGCCCATGCGTTACCAAAAAAACAAATGGAAAAAAATAGGAAAAGAAAGCAAATAGAAGACAAGCAATCCAGGGCAGTCACAGTAAAAAAAAAAAAAATATATATATATATATATATAATTTTGCTTATTTTTCTGGTTCCAGGGGCAGGGCACAGACATACAGAGTTGGAAAATGGGATGAAATCTGGTAGTTTTGGTAGTTTTTATCAGCCAAGTTTCTAGTTCCAAATCTCACAGCTCCATCATCCATGCTGGTGCAGCTCAGCCACCCTCCATCACCTTTACATCTCCTCCAAATTTCTATTTTTCTCTTTTTTTTCCGAGCCCAGGCTACAGCCCCGCGCGGGGAATAAGCGCAATTATCTCGTCTCGCCACATTTTTCCAGCTCTGCCTGAGGTTTAATTAAAGCCAAGAGAAAAACACAGAGGAGCAGCACTGGGTTCTGATATCGCCCCACCACATGTGGCAGGGAGAGGGGGAAAAATGGGGGGGAAAAAAAAACACACATAGAGAAAAAAAATAATAAAAAAACCCCACCCCTTTCATCATCGACTTTTTAATTTATCAAAGCTTCTTGGATATTGTTTCCTTATCACATTTCCTTTAAGAAAAAAAAAAAATATATATATATATATGTGGCTGTGCAGGTGTCCATGAATATATGGACAGTAGGATATGCACACACCCTATCTCTATAAAAATATATATATAAGTGTAGCCTAATCCCCTGTAATCTCCTTGAATTACACCTCAACCACCCTCCTCACAGGTGACCTTTCCACAAAAGGCTGTTTCTATGCCAACAGCATTGTTTGAGTCAGGCAAGAGAAAAAATACAGCACAATAATCTGTAATTTTTCCTTAATTCAGTGTTTTCACCCACGGTTAGGAGCCAGTTGATGCTAGAAACACACTGGTCACAGGAAAAAAATAGTATTACAAATTAATTAATATCTAGGACTTGAATATGAAGGGAAGAGCGTAGTAACCTTGGACCAATCTAGATTTTGACTAGATTTCTGGAATTGGGTTTTTTTCAGTGTAATTCCCCTCTTTTGGGGGTTTAGGAGCAAAATCCTACAGTTTTAAGGTCCTTTCCATCTTGAAATCTGCATTTCTCTCTCCTGTTCCATCTCATTTTGCCAACACAATCCACAGGTACATTTCCTACCAACAAGTCCATTTATGGAAAAGTCACAAAATCTCAATTTTTTTTTTTTCCATTTTTACTGTTTTTTTGAGGAATTCCACCAAGTAGTTAATCTCTAGTGGGGAAAAAAAATTACAATGTATAACAGATCTGAAAAGCTTGAGAAATGATTATAACATGAACCAAGGCAGCAAACAATGTCAGGTAATAAGTGGTTATGAGATTTGACTGAGCAAAAACAGCTCAATATAAATAATTTCCCAGAGAAAAAGACTCTTTTGGGTCTAGATAATATTACTGCACTTAAAATTTGGGCTATTTTCCCTCACTTTTTTCAATTCCTGGAGTTCCAACTCAGCCCATAAAGCTCATCCCAAAGCAGAGAATAATACAACAATACAGAGAAAGAAAAATGAGATTTTTCCAGCACAAGTTTTGGTGTATTTTGGAGAGTGGCACAAGGACCTATTGACTGTTGGGTTGAAGCATCCCCAAAATTATCTTTTTCTGCCTTGTTGAGAAAGGTACAACCTCCAAATTCCTGCATATTCTTCTTATTGGCTGCTGGGGATTTATTTCTGTTTTTCTTCTGACCCAACCCCAACATCTTCATGGGTCCCAGAGGGAAAATATTTCCCAACAGATCCATCTCACAAGCGCTGAACCAAGAGGATAAAAATACCGGTTGCCATGGGAACATAAACTCTGGAGTTTGAAAATACCAGAATTAAACCTTACACTAATTTCGATCCTTAAATCCCTGTTTTCGCATCTGTGTTTTGGTGGGTTTGAGGGTTTTGGAGCAAAAAAACCTAAATTTCAAGACCTCTGCCAGGGTTTAACATCCTTACAGATATTTTCTCACAGCTGGATGCATCCTCAAGCCAGGAATACATTTATAAATTTTAAAACTTAAATGCAGAGTTAATTTTAAAATATAAATTATTTTCTAATTTAATAACAATTTTATAATTTAATAAAATACATTATTCTCTAATTCAATAATCTAAGTGACTTTTAAATTAAAAACAAGGATTAGTCCTGGCTTGTGGAATCACCTCTCACCATCCACCCTTGGAATCTGCCCCATGGATAATTCCTGGAATCAGGGCAAGGAGTTGATCACCCAGGGCCAAGAGATACAAAATTCATTTCTGCATCTTTTTTTTTTTAAAAAAGCTTCTGAGATTAATTTTATTTGCTCAAAATACAATGCAATCCATTACGAAATATAATAATAATAATAATAATAATAATAATAATAATAATAATAATAATCAGGCCCCAGAGCTAATGATGCTCAGGCAGAGAATCCCCTGTTCAGTGGCAGTAAGAGCTTCAAAAAGGTTTAATACAACTTTTGGAGTTGGTGTTGAGCGAAATTTCTCAGCCCAAATAGGGAAAAGCCACACTCAGAGGAAAATAAATGTTTTACTCATTAATAAGGAGTAAATTTGGGATCAGCAGCACAGGAAATGGTCAGCTGGGCAAAGCTGAGTGATAATAAAGTGATAATAAAAGGATCACGAGTGAGAAGGGGACATCAATGTTCCCATCACAAAGGAATCTTACAATCATTAAACTTGAGTTTCCAAGGGAAAAATGGAAGAGGGAATCCCCTCCCAGAACCAGAAAAACACAGAATTACTGCAACTAATTAACTGGCAACAACAACAAAATGACTTTATGCCAGTGCTGAGGGCTGGCAGGGTTTCCAAGGGGTGCTGTGGGCTTGTTGGATGTTTTTCCAACACTGTCCCAAGTGTCTGGAGCTTTGGAAGAGCTGAATCAGTTCAACCTCAACCAGTTTAACAAGGGTTAAGTTTCCTTAAAACACAGTTCAGGCTGATGCTTTGGACTCCCCCCAGTCCCAGCTGCAAAACTTCAGGTGACAGAGACAACGTGGCACCCTGGTGTTGCCACAAATAACAATTTCCACTGTCTTTTCTCCCAAAACAGCGGGGATGCTGCATAATTTCATTTCTCTAGAGGACCAAGCCACAATCCTGCTGCATTTTGAGGAAAATCTCCGTTTTGGGGCTTTGTGGATGTCAGTGGGACACTCCGTCGGGTGGAGAAGAAACCGCGGGGATTTACTTACCCAGGTGACGCTTTCCTTTGGCAGAAATATCCCCCCAAACCCCAAAAACTGGGGGGAAAACAAGGCTGTGGGCCCAAAAAGAGGTTTTTTCACCTCGAATCCCTAGCTGGGAGAGGAGGCCTGGCTGCTTGCATGCCTCCACATTAAAAAAGAAAAAAATTTTTAAAAGCGTGAAAAAGCAAAAAGGAGAGAAAAGCAAGAAAAAGCGGAGGAAAAGCAAAACAACAAAAAAAGCGAGGAAAAGGTGTGGGGGCAGAGCAAGGAAAAGCAAGGAAAGGCGAAAAAAAAGCAAGCAAAAGGCAAGCTCGTTGGTGCAGTTTGGGAAAAAGAGCAGCTTTCCCATCGCCCCACAATCCCTCGCTGGCCCCCAGTGGGCTTGTGCAAACACCATCGGAGCGGCCGCGCTGGCCACGCTCCTGGGGCTGGGATTTTAAATAAATACGGGAAACAGCAGCAGCCAGGGGCAGGGGGAGAGGCTGGACCCCCGTCCCAGCAGGGAATCTGCCTTTGGAGGATGCTCAGAGGTGGATTTGGGGGAGTCTGTTTCTCCCACATGTGTGAAAATACGATTTTCCAGGTAGCGCTGGAAGGGTAAACTTGATTTTCGAAGGCAAAGGGAGTGAATGGATTCTACATGGTATATATGGTATATATGTGTATATTCAGAATGAATTTGGGGGGTTTTATCCCAAATTAGGCAGAAATTCAGTGTATGATTATGGCAGAGGGAGAGGCCACCACATCACCACTATATATCTATATAACTATATAACTATAATGCCACTATATATCTATTTTATATCACATACCACACTATATATGTTTTATGTTATAGATTACATTTACAGAAGCTTAGATGCTCTCTAGCATTACGTTATGTTGTATGTTATATATATGCTATATAATATATATGTTGTATGTGTTATAGATGTTATATATATGGTATAAATGTTACATGTTATATATATTACATAATATATTGGAGTAATATTTATTATTTATATTCCAGTTATAGACTATACATTAATCTATTTTACATCATATGATACTTATTATAAAATATGGGAACAATAAATTATTTAGCCTCTATTATTTCCTTACATGGTTATATATCTATGATATATAGGTATCCTTTCCTTATGGTTATATATCTATGATGTGATGGGAATAACATATATTATGTATTATTTTAATGTCCATTATCTATCCTTCCCATGTATTATTTGTCTGATGTGAGATGTATCAAATAGATGGATTTATATTCGTGTGAGCTTCAGGATTTTCTTGGGTATTTAGTGGAGAAAAGGTCTTTTCCCAGAGGTACCTGCTGGGCCTGGGACCACTGGAAAATCACTGCAGAGCACAGATTTGGGGGGTTTGTAACCCTTGCACACCTGACAAGGGAAGATGCTGACAGCTGTTTGCAAGCCCTGGCACTGAACCCACCTCTCTCCCCCTGAAAAACTCCACTGCATCATTTCAGTGCCAAAAAAAAAAAAAAAAAAAAAAAAATCCCCTTATTGAGCTAAAACCTGCAAAAGGGAGCTGAAATTTGGTGCCCTTCCCCATCCCAAATTTTTACCTGGACCTGGTTTTCAGCCCATCCCAGCTGAAAAAGAAGTCAATAAAGGGAAGATGAAAAGCTATTTATTAGGATTGATAACAATCATTAAAACTGGCTGGGTAGGAAAGCACGATTCTGCTCCAGAGAAGGAAGAGGGAAAAATGCAAATTCTGCATGAAAAGAAGATATTTCCCTAATCGCCCCAATCAAACGCTGGTGCAATTATCTGTGGCCAACCCAACGGGTTAAAATTATCCTCTTCATCTCCGGACACAGTGAGGAGCCGAAAAAATGTTTCATTTTAATAAAAATGAAATCTGGACCCTGCAGAAAGCAGCTTCGCTAATGACGTGTTTACACAGAAAAAGACAATTTCTATTTAATGGTGATTACTAGAGAGAAGAAATTAAACTTCCCAGAGTCTATGGGTTAGGGATAATGGGAAGAAAGTTATTGAGGGTGTGTAAATCAGGAGAGCTGGATGTGGGAATGGCCACGCGTGAGGACAGCTCAGCGCACACAGCTCTGCTTCCCCGGCTCTTAGTGGGCAAAAACGGATGTTTTGCTATGCAGATTTATGTGCCTGTGTGTGTTTGCATATATGCAAATTTATTGCATTGCAAATGTGCCACGGCACGGTGAAAACCGGGAGGTGTGCGCGGTGTGCAAACGTGCAGCTGGAAATGCACGTGGAAACGGGCGCACACCCGTGCAGACACAGCCTGGGGGCCAATGCACATCTGTGAGCAGCCCAAGGCACGTGGCAGCACGCACAGAAATGCAACAACACCCGAGGAACACGCACAGGCAAAGGCAAACACGCGTGGCACACGCATGTGCAAACACACATGCAAATCTGCAAATGCACACGGACCCGGAGCCAACGCACCAAGAGCCACAGAGCAAAACGCATCCCTGCTGTACCCCCAGCTGTGCAGGCCCTGGCTGCACTCCTGGGATCCCATTCTGAGTTTAAAAAGTGCAAAATAGGGTTTGAGCATGAAGCCAAAATTTCAGGTTTTGGCTCCCCAGGTGAGCGGTGCAGATCCTTCCTATTCACTCTACTTATTTAATTAATTTTTAATTACGGCTCTCTTTTGAAATTATTTTTCCAGGAGAAAAAAATTATTAATTTCTTTCAGAAGAAACCAAGACAAGATCTTTTCACACCCATCTCCCACCTAGGATGAATTAAGTTTTGGGGTTCCTCTTTGTGCCAAAGCCATTTCCATCCCGCGCCGACCTGTGCAAACCCATCCCGGGGCAAAATCACTCCAACGTCAGGCTTTAATGTCTGCTCCTTCCTAGAGCAGAGCAAACATCTGCAGAACAAGCCCAGATGTGAGTGGTGCTCCCCCCCTCCTTCAGGAATTTCAGCTCCGAGGCACATAATAAGGCAACGTCTGGGATGGTTTAATAATAGTAAAATGAAAATCGCTCCCGAAGCAGAGTGAAGGGCACACTCGCGAGGAGGTTTGCAAAACAAAAACGAGCCCGGAGCCGGAGTCTCGGGGGAACAGTTGGATCAGAGGAACAGTAAACAACGCACAGAAATGCAACTTAATTATCTTTACAACCCGAGAATGCAAGCGGCTGCCGCGGCTTTCCACGGATGTGGGAGCAGAGAGGTGCCGGCATCCCCACGCTGAAGCTGCAGCATCCCCAAAAAGCCAGGGAAAAAGGCTCTTTCTGCAAAGTTTTGTTGGAATTTTCAGTCAAGAGATGAAAACAACAGGGTTGATGTGGGATTGGGGATGCTCAGCCTGACTTCTTACTCAGTAAAATACAGCTTGTTGGTAATTTTGTGCTCGTTTTTTTCAGGAAAATAAACAAGTGGCTTGACCTTGTCAGGTCTCACTGCATGCATGACCACTGTGCCCCCTGCATTAACACCAGCTGGGGAACTGCTACCCCTCTCTCACCAGGATGCTCTTCCATGAAAAACTGCTGCAAAAAAATGGGAATGGGCAGGAAAAAATGCCCATTTATACATATATATGTGTACATTTAGAACGTGGAAATTGTGTTAATTTAAACTGAGGATGCTGATGAGAAGAGATGCTTGAAATCAAAGCATGGGAATGCTGTCAAGCCAGAGATGCTGGAAAGGAACAAAGCAAGGATGCTGGGCAGGATTAGCTCAAGGATACAAGAATCAATCCATAGATGTTGGCTCTTATCAAACTAAAACTTCCAGCTAAATACAAAATGGGGATACCCACGAGAGCCAAAGTTAAGACCACACCTGCAGATCAGGTTCAAGAACATCCAGGAACATTCAATGCATCCATTATGCAACCTGAAGGTGCACAAATCCATGGAACCTGGTAAGCTGCACACACTGGATGTATTTCCTGAGGGAAATGGCACAGAAAGTGGTCGAGCCACTCTCCATCATAAGTGAGAAGTGGCAATCTGCACTGAATGGAAAAACAACCAGAGGAGAAGGAGAAATACAAGCAGAGAAGCACCTGGGGTGCAGGTGGGGGAGTTAAAATTAAACCCAAATCCTGTCTGGGTCCAAACCAGAGATGTCAGCTGGGATCAGTCCAGGGATGCTGGCCTGGAACCAGCCAAGGCCACCAGCAGAGCAAACTGAAGATGTGGCCAGGACCAAAGCAAAGACACTGACCTAAAGCAAAGCTCACCAACTCTCCATTTTCATCCAACTTTTTAAAAAATGCTAATCTTGATGTCTCCCAGGCTGCTAACAGCCTGGCAAGGTCCTGCACCCCTCCAGCAAGGCAGCAATGGATTGTTTTATTAACCTGGGAGATTTTTTTATTAACTAGCTGGGAAAAACAGAGACATTTTCTGGCACAGTTTGGATCACAAAAGGTCCAGGCTGCTCCTGGCTGCAGAGCTGAGGGCAGCCTGGGCTGTCTGCATGGTGCAAGCCTGCCTGGAGTCAGCTCAACCCCCCCAAAGCCCAGGGGCTATTTCTACCCATGGCGAGATTTTTCTGCAAAAATCATCTGTTGCTGCCATTTAACTCGTGACACAGCTCGAGCACACAAATTCAGTGATGTTTAGCTCAAAAAGTGCTTTTTATCAAAACTTTCTTGCAGAACACTCTGCTAGTAACTTCTGCACCCAGCACTGGGTTTGGTTATTAAATGGTGATAATCCTTTTCAAGGCATATTCAGCTTTCAACTAAGGTTTCCAGCAATCCCAAACCAACCAAAGCCTTCCCAAAACTCTGTATTTACTTCTTGAGCTTATCAGCAAACCTCAAGATTTGAGTGTTTTGGGGGGCTTGGGGGGTTTTTTGACACCTCTCTCTATTGGCAAATGAGATGTTTGAAGTGGAGAGTAATCCAGTCCTCATCCAGCTTCAAAAATAAAATTGTTAAAAAGCCTCATGCTCTGAAATTCAGTTCACTGCTTTTTTTATTCTTTTATATTTTAAAAAATAGGTGATTTTTCCTGGAAGCATAAAATTTTTCACCACTCCCTTGGCACACCTGAGCTAGATTTAAGCCTCAGAAGTAACACTAGGAAAGAGAAAGCTGCAAAAAATCGTGGATTTCCTGCAAACCCAATAGCAATGCAACAGCTGCTGGAAAAACCCAGTCCCCAGCCACCCACCCCAATTACACCCAGTGTCCAAACTGGACAGCAATTCATTCCTCTGCTCAGCTTTCAACACAAGGAAGCCACATTACAATATTTTTCTGCCCTGGGATGAAGATAAATTAAGACCTAAGTGTTGCTAAAGCCCCACTCGATGCTGCATCCTAAAAAAGAATTAATTTCCAAATGGTTTTCTAATTACTTCAACAAGGATGCAGCTCTGACAGGGTGAGATGTGATGCTCTGCAACCCCTCCAGCCTCTTTTTCCATGCGTTTAAGTGCTGTAATGTCACAGTCCAGCACCGGAGAAGTTTGGGCCACAGTTCTATGAGCTTTGTGCTTAATGAGGGGCGCCTAATTAAAGTTGGGAAGCGCTGACTTCGTCAGGAGACCCTGCATCAAGCCTGTCCTAGGGTTTTTTGGGAGTGAGCATCCCTGGCCGTCTGGTCACTCATCCCAGCAAGGTCACACCTGCAATAATGAAAGATTTTGGCTCATGGGGTTGCACCAGCCTGGCACCATCAAGGCTCCCCGCCACAACAATCCCAAATAATATCCTGAATTATTCTGATGATTAAAATGGTGTTGCATTCCCAGAGAAAGGAAGGCACAAGCAAAGCTATGGATACTCAAAACCTTCAGAAACACGGCTGGAAGCCGGGAGGGATGCAACCCCCACACCCAGCTGTTATATTAAATATAACGAGGATGAGGATGCTGCAAAAACAAGGATGAAGGCAGCGGTGCAGATCCACCCTGGCTGGGTGCCAGGTGAGGAGGAGCCCCAAAAGGACAGGGTGGAAATTAGCAGGAGCAATCAAGGCACCGAATGGAGACCTGGTGGCACCCGGCGCTGGGGTAATGGAGCTCTGCAGCAGCAGCTGGCAGCACTTGGGTGAAAAATCCACAATTTTACCCCAAATCAGACGCTGAAACACCAGGGGCAAGCCCAAAAACGCTGGGAGCAATCCCAGGATCACCCCAAATATAAAATACCCAGCAAAATAATAAAGTAGGCCCCCAAATTTGTAAAGTGTCCTCCCCAATGAGAAAAATATCCCAAAATTTAAAAATTAAAATTAAGAAATACCCCAAGTAAATTACAGAATACAGAAAAAATAAAATGCTTTAAAAATAACAAAATATTCCCAAAATATTGCATTCCCAAAACAGAATGCTCAAAGTAAATAACAAAATACTCCCAAAATAACAAAATACTCCAAATAAATAACAAAATTCCCCAGAATAATAAAATACCCCAAATAAATAATAAAATACCCCAAAAAATAATAAAATACCACAAATAAATAACAAAATACCCCCAAAATAATAAAACAGCCAAAGGAAATAATACTAAAAAATAACCCTAAGTAAATAACAAAAACACCAAATAAACAACAAACTACAGCTCAAAAACAACGAATTACTCCCCCAAATAATAAAACATATTCAATAGTTATTAAAATATCCCCCCAAATGGTCAAATAGTTCTAAACACCAGGAGCAAGCCCAAAAATGCTGGGAGCAATCCCAAGCCCTGACCAGGATCACCCCAAATACAAAATACCCACCAAAATAATAAAATAGGCCCCCAAATTCATAAAATATCCTCCCCAATGATAAAAACATCCCAAAATATAATAAAACACCTCCAAATAAATTTTACAATTAATAAATACCCCAATTAAATTATAGAATACAGAAAAATGCTTCCAAAAAATAGCAAAATACTCCCAAAATAGTACATTCCCAAAATAACAGAATGCTCAAAATAAGTAAGAAAATACCTTCATAAATAACAGAATGCTCAAAAGAAGTCAGAAAATACCCCCAAAATAATAAAACAGCCAAAGAAAAAAATAAAATAACCCCAAGTAAATAACGAAAATCCCAAATAAACAACAAACTACCTCTCAAAAATAAGAAATAATCAATAATAAAAATAATAACTAATAAAATATAGTGAATAATTATTAAAATATCCCCCCCCAATGGTCGAATAGGCCAAATCTCTGCCCCAGCCCTCTGGAGCAAAGGTAACTTTCATTTAAAAACCACACATGTTTTTTTCCCTCTGCCCCAAATGAGATGCTGAAGCACACAGCTTCAAGCATTGTCCAACCTGCCACCACTGCCCCCAATTTGCCACCCCAATTTTAGGTATTTTTAGGTATTTTTCTGCTTTTAGGTATTTTTTAGGTATTTTTCTGCTTTCTAAACCTCCCATGGCAGCTCCAGTTAATTAAATCAAACCTGATGTGTCCCATCAGGAGTCCCCCCAGTTTTGTAGTCACTAATTTTAGGCAGCTTCAGAAGGTGCCCAAAAATGCCTTGTAATTAAATATTTTATAAGTATCTATTTATAACTACATTAATAATTTTAGGTTTTGTGGCTTAATTGTAACTTGAGGTAAGAGTGTATAAATGTTACCTTAAGATAACACTTGAAGTCTGTTATAAAGGATTGTATGTATAGGATTTCTTGATTTATAATTTAAAGCTTGTGAGGGATAAGGACAGTTGTTAAGAGGTACACTACTAAGGTATGTAGAAAATGGATTTTTAGGATTGGGGATTGATAAATAAGTGTATTTTGATGTGTGAACTATTTATCCCCAACCAGCAAAAGGCCAGGGAAAATACACATAGACACATTGTGCTGGAAGGTGAGGCTTGGAGGTCAGGGAGGGTCTTAAAAAGAAACATTTTTCAGGTTTTTAAATTAATTTTCTCTCCTTTTATCTCTTAGGGGAATAAGGGTGAGCAGCTCATGGGTGGGAATTTCCCAAGGCTCCTGGAAGGACCTGTAGTTCAGTATTTCCACTACTGTAATAAAAACCATATATTTACATTGAGACACCCTTGTTCCTATGTCCAAATTTATTATTTTCTTTTTTTTAATTTTTTTTTCTCATGGGGCACAGGCAGTTTTTGGAGGAGACACAGGATGTGTGCAAGGCAGGCTATAGAAAACTTGGGATACAAAGATCAGTGAAGGACGCAGTGCCAGTCAAGAGGTGTTCAGAGGCATTTTTAAATTAAAAAAAGGGCTTTTCCTGAGATAATACAAGATTTGCTCCCCTGGTTTGGTGGGCAAATCCATATTTCAGTGGTTTAACACCCAGAAGAGTTGGAGTTGTAGCATGATGAATATGCAAAGAGCAGTGTCCAAGATAAAGAAAACTGGATCATTATATACATATATATATATGTATATAATTAATTCTATGTTTTATATATTTATATTTATACATTATATATGTGTAATTATATAATTATATATTTTTATATTTATACATATAAATTAAAAGAACATTTATATACCCATCCTATACATATAGAGAGGATATTAGGAGGGAAAGGAGACAGAAAGAGGATATATGGAAAAAATATATGTATATATTTGATTAATATATTGGATATATCATATCTTATATTTCCAATGGATGTAATATTAAATTTATATAATAGTGGAGCTATAATGTTATAATATATACAGTGCAATCATGAAATATTTCCAGTGGCTGGATATAATGTAATATATCAAATATATTCAATGTATATTCAATATAATAAAATTACAGTCAATATATTTAATGTGTGTGTATATATATATATCTCCCATGTGTGTGTGTGTATATATATATATATATATATATATATATATATATAATGCAAAATAATCATCCAACATAATCATAATCCAATAGATGGATAGAATGTAATATATCCAATATATTCAATGTACATTATATATCTGCATCTATATCTATATTACATGTGTGTGTGTATATATATATATAAAATTCAAAATAATCACCCAGCATAATCCAATAGATGGATAGAATGCAATATATCCAACACACTCAATGTGTATCCAACATATATATTTACATGTAATATCCAATATAATGGATCCAATGGCTGGATACAATGGAATAGAGGTACTATAAATAGTATATTTATATATTATATATATATATATATATATATATATATATATCTTAGTTCCATAAGGATGAACCCCTTCTGCTGCTGCTTTTCATTTATTTGTCAAACTTTCACAAACAACCCAACTTCTCTCAAGTTTCTGGCTCTCTCTCCTCCCACACACATTTTCCATGATGAGCAATCCCCACATTAAAGCATCTCCCCTCCATTTTGGGGTGCACCGTGCTGCCAAAAACAGCTGTTTCTGGAAATGCAGCAGGTGGGACTCTGCAGAAAACAAACTGGCCATTCTAACCTGTTTTTCCAAATGGTGGGGAAGGCTCTGGCTCTGAGGGTTTCACTCCACTGTGAATTTTGCTTTTTTGAAGGGTTTTCCCTGGGTTACCAGCTGAATTTCCCTTTGCCATGAAGCCCCACTCCCACATCAGTGCCAGGATGTTTCAGCCCTGAGCACCATCCAATGGCCAGGGCTTTGAAGTTGCTTTTCAAAATAAAAAATCCCCCCAAGAAACCCAAAAAATAAAGGTCTTGGGGGAATTGATTTTTGTTTCATATTAAAAAAAAATAACTTCGCTAAGCTGTGGCACTCCACATGGTACCATGAGGGAACCCAGGTCCATTCCAGCACCTGAAACACATCCACATCCCACAAAAGAAGGGAAAAGGAAGAGGAAGGATGGGAAAAAATAGGAGAAAATTCAAAATCAAGAGGTTTTTAGAACTAAAAATAACACTGAAATGATATCTGCAAAACTAATACCCAGTGAGACTCCAAAATTCAACCAAAACCCCCAAAAGCTTTGTCTCCACCCCTTCCTGTTGGGCCAATTTCTGGTAGCAGAAATGGATATTTTATAGCAATAAATAGATTATATTGAGAAATATACATAGCTAGATATATGCTATTATAAATAATATATGGCAAAATAATAATTCCTTATTATATCAAGCATTATATAGCAATCTAATACATATTCCATAATCAATATATCACTATATATCAAGCACTATAAATAAATATATCAATGTGAATAGATCCTAATCAACTCCTGTAATGCAGGATTACGCCATGTAGTTATTTAATTATTTATAAATATTTGTGTGTTACATTCACTCATTACAGGTTATATAACAACGTTATGTAGCAAACATCTATATAATATTATTTATGGCAATAAATGTAATTTATCAGTATATACACAGCAAAAAAAAAAAAAAAGAAACAGAAAAAGAAGGAAGCTTTTTGCAAATTAGCAGCAATTTAGAGAAAAAAACCATTTTTAAAAAAGATTTTGGGGAAACCCCACTCCAAACCCGAGCAAGGCTGCGAACACCCGGCACCCAAACCCCACTCCAACCCCAGCACACCCGGGCAAGTTACCCCAATAAGATAAAAGAACTTGCTTAAATCTCTTCTTTTTTAATCTTTTTTTTTCTCTTTTTTTTTTTTTTTTTTTGCCCACAGAGCTGGAGCTGGGAATCCATTAGCCTTTAATGAAGTGAAACCCTCATCTTGCCGGAGCCACCTCATTTAGCGCAATTGTTTCGCAGCCATTACGGAAAGACAATTACAAGGAAGCGGCGAGAGTAATTGGAAATGCTGGCAGGAGTTGGGCGAAATGATAATAAATAAAAATATTCCCCCTAATAAGCTTGCCAGGAGGGGGGTGGGCTGGAGAAAATCAACATAATTAGAACTGAACCTCGGTGAGGAAAAACAGACAGCGGGGTGGCGAGCGCTCGGCATGGAGGAGTGGGGGGAAAGTGGAGAAAACTTTGGGTTTTTACTCAAAAACCAGCAGGGAAAAGATTTCCCTCACCTGTACGCAGCTATCAGGAGTTAAAAATTGCTGGAATGGGAGATGCTGTTCACAGGGATGCTTGATCACCTGGTCCAGGCTGGAATTAAAGCCAAAAAAAAGCTTAAAAGTGAAATGGTTTTGCTCACAGGACGTCATGGAGGAGCATCATTGGGTAGCAGGAATTTCTCCTCATCAGATGGGGGGAAATACAATTATTTTTGCAAAATACAATTATTTTTGCAAAACCTGTATTATTTACATTAAGACCAGAAAGCATTAAAGACGTGGATTTGGCGGAAAGGGATCAATCATATCCAAAACCCAACACAGGCAGCTGTTGGTGAGTTCCTTCTCTGCTCCTAAAATCCTTTCTCTTTCCACCAAATAATCCCTGTCCCCTGCAAAACCATCCACACTCTGTTCCCATTCTCATCCCAACCCAATGGTGCTTTAGCAGTTCCTCCAAACCAGTTTGTAAAAAAAAAAAAAAAAAAGCCATTAAAATTGGGGGTTTGCACCCAAAAAAGTCATTGAAGCAAAGGTTTGCAGAAAAAAAGGTCCTTCAAGCAGGGAATTGTACCCCAAAAAGTCCTTAAAATAGGGGCTGGCACCCAAAAATGTACTTTTAGCAGTTTTCAGCAAAAAGTAAGTTCTCAGAGCTTTGCAGAAAGGAAGTCCTTCACACAGGGGTTGGAACTACAGGTTGTCCAAAAGGGGTTTGTACCCAAAAAAAATACTCCCTCAAAAAAGGGTTTGCACCAGAAAAGCACCCTTAAAATAGAGGGTTTGAATCAAAACCAGTCCTTGCATCATAAAATGTCCTTTCAATGGGTGTCTGCACCACAAAAGTCTCTCAAACAGAAGCTTTGCACCAAAAGCCACTTTCAATAAGGGTTTATAGACAAAAAGGATTTTCAGGCAGGTACTTGCAGCTAAAAACGTCTCAGATTTTATACCAAACACTTCCCCAGGATGTCTCCCCTCTGCAATATCTGCTACAAAATCCTGCTCCAAAGGGCTGGAATAGATCCCTACCCCAGCACAGCAAGGGTTTTCCCAAATCTAGAAAAATTCTGCAAGGGGAATTCTATTTCTCCTTAGAGTAGGATGGCTGGGGCAGGTGGGAAAAGCCAAAAATGCTGGGAGCAATCCCAAACACTGACCAGGATCACCCCAAATATAAAACACCCAGCAAAATAATAAAATAGGCCCACAAATTCATAAAATATCCTCCCCAATGATAAAAACATCCCAAAATATAATAAAACACCTCCAAATGGGGGTTTGCACCCAAAAAAGTCATTGAAGCAAAGGTTTGCAGAAAAAAAGGTCCTTCAAGCAGGGAATTGTACCCCAAAAAGTCCTTAAAATAGGGGCTGGCACCCAAAAATGTACTTTTAGCAGTTTTCAGCAAAAAGTAAGTTCTCAGAGCTTTGCAGAAAGGAAGTCCTTCACACAGGGGTTGGAACTACAGGTTGTCCAAAAGGGGTTTGTACCCAAAAAAAATACTCCCTCAAAAAAGGGTTTGCACCAGAAAAGCACCCTTAAAATAGAGGGTTTGAATCAAAACCAGTCCTTGCATCATAAAATGTCCTTTCAATGGGTGTCTGCACCACAAAAGTCTCTCAAACAGAAGCTTTGCACCAAAAGCCACTTTCAATAAGGGTTTATAGACAAAAAGGATTTTCAGGCAGGTACTTGCAGCTAAAAACGTCTCAGATTTTATACCAAACACTTCCCCAGGATGTCTCCCCTCTGCAATATCTGCTACAAAATCCTGCTCCAAAGGGCTGGAATAGATCCCTACCCCAGCACAGCAAGGGTTTTCCCAAATCTAGAAAAATTCTGCAAGGGGAATTCTATTTCTCCTTAGAGTAGGATGGCTGGGGCAGGTGGGAAAAGCCAAAAATGCTGGGAGCAATCCCAAACGCTGACCAGGATCACCCCAAATATAAAACACCCAGCAAAATAATAAAATAGGCCCACAAATTCATAAAATATCCTCCCCAATGATAAAAACATCCCAAAATATAATAAAACACCTCCAAATAAATAAAAAAAAATTAAGATTTGAATTGAAAAAGACCCCAAATAAATAATATACAGAAAAAATAAAATGCTTCAATAAAACAAAATACACCCAAAATAAAATGCTCAAAATAAGTAACAAAATACCCCCAAAATAATAAAATACCCCAAATAAATAACAAAATACCCCCAAAATAATAAAATACCCCAAATAAGTAACAAAATAACCCCAAAATAATAAAATACCCCGAATAAGTAACAAAATACCCCCAAAATAATAAAATACCCCAAATAAATAACAAAATACCCCAAATAAATAACAATACCCTCTTAGTTCCATAAGGATGAACCCCTTCTGCTGCTGCTTTTCATTTATTTGTCAAACTTTCACAAACAACCCAACTTCTCTCAAGTTTCTGGCTCTCTCTCCTCCCACACACATTTTCCATGATGAGCAATCCCCACATTAAAGCATCTCCCCTCCATTTTGGGGTGCACCGTGCTGCCAAAAACAGCTGTTTCTGGAAATGCAGCAGGTGGGACTCTGCAGAAAACAAACTGGCCATTCTAACCTGTTTTTCCAAATGGTGGGGAAGGCTCTGGCTCTGAGGGTTTCACTCCACTGTGAATTTTGCTTTTTTGAAGGGTTTTCCCTGGGTTACCAGCTGAATTTCCCTTTGCCATGAAGCCCCACTCCCACATCAGTGCCAGGATGTTTCAGCCCTGAGCACCATCCAATGGCCAGGGCTTTGAAGTTGCTTTTCAAAATAAAAAATCCCCCCAAGAAACCCAAAAAATAAAGGTCTTGGGGGAATTGATTTTTGTTTCATATTAAAAAAAAATAACTTCGCTAAGCTGTGGCACTCCACATGGTACCATGAGGGACCCCAGGTCCATTCCAGCACCTGAAACACATCCACATCCCACAAAAGAAGGGAAAAGGAAGAGGAAGGATGGGAAAAAATAGGAGAAAATTCAAAATCAAGAGGTTTTTAGAACTAAAAATAACACTGAAATGATATCTGCAAAACTAATACCCAGTGAGACTCCAAAATTCAACCAAAACCCCCAAAAGCTTTGTCTCCACCCCTTCCTGTTGGGCCAATTTCTGGTAGCAGAAATGGATATTTTATAGCAATAAATAGATTATATTGAGAAATATACATAGCTAGATATATGCTATTATAAATAATATATGGCAAAATAATAATTCCTTATTATATCAAGCATTATATAGCAATCTAATACATATTCCATAATCAATATATCACTATATATCAAGCACTATAAATAAATATATCAATGTGAATAGATCCTAATCAACTCCTGTAATGCAGGATTACGCCATGTAGTTATTTAATTATTTATAAATATTTGTGTGTTACATTCACTCATTACAGGTTCTATATCAACGTTATGTAGCAAACATCTATATAATATTATTTATGGCAATAAATGTAATTTATCAGTATATACACAGCAAAAAAAAAAAAAAAGAAACAGAAAAAGAAGGAAGCTTTTTGCAAATTAGCAGCAATTTAGAGAAAAAAACCATTTTTAAAAAAGATTTTGGGGAAACCCCACTCCAAACCCGAGCAAGGCTGCGAACACCCGGCACCCAAACCCCACTCCAACCCCAGCACACCCGGGCAAGTTACCCCAATAAGATAAAAGAACTTGCTTAAATCTCTTCTTTTTTAATCTTTTTTTTTTTTTTTTTTTTTTTTTTTTTTTGCCCACAGAGCTGGAGCTGGGAATCCATTAGCCTTTAATGAAGTGAAACCCTCATCTTGCCGGAGCCACCTCATTTAGCGCAATTGTTTCGCAGCCATTACGGAAAGACAATTACAAGGAAGCGGCGAGAGTAATTGGAAATGCTGGCAGGAGTTGGGCGAAATGATAATAAATAAAAATATTCCCCCTAATAAGCTTGCCAGGAGGGGGGTGGGCTGGAGAAAATCAACATAATTAGAACTGAACCTCGGTGAGGAAAAACAGACAGCGGGGTGGCGAGCGCTCGGCATGGAGGAGTGGGGGGAAAGTGGAGAAAACTTTGGGTTTTTACTCAAAAACCAGCAGGGAAAAGATTTCCCTCACCTGTACGCAGCTATCAGGAGTTAAAAATTGCTGGAATGGGAGATGCTGTTCACAGGGATGCTTGATCACCTGGTCCAGGCTGGAATTAAAGCCAAAAAAAAGCTTAAAAGTGAAATGGTTTTGCTCACAGGACGTCATGGAGGAGCATCATTGGGTAGCAGGAATTTCTCCTCATCAGATGGGGGGAAATACAATTATTTTTGCAAAATACAATTATTTTTGCAAAACCTGTATTATTTACATTAAGACCAGAAAGCATTAAAGACGTGGATTTGGCGGAAAGGGATCAATCATATCCAAAACCCAACACAGGCAGCTGTTGGTGAGTTCCTTCTCTGCTCCTAAAATCCTTTCTCTTTCCACCAAATAATCCCTGTCCCCTGCAAAACCATCCACACTCTGTTCCCATTCTCATCCCAACCCAATGGTGCTTTAGCAGTTCCTCCAAACCAGTTTGTAAAAAAAAAAAAAAAAAGCCATTAAAATTGGGGGTTTGCACCCAAAAAAGCCATTGAAGCAAAGGTTTGCAGAAAAAAAGGTCCTTCAAGCAGGGAATTGTACCCCAAAAAGTCCTTAAAATAGGGGCTGGCACCCAAAAATGTACTTTTAGCAGTTTTCAGCAAAAAGTAAGTTCTCAGAGCTTTGCAGAAAGGAAGTCCTTCACACAGGGGTTGGAACTACAGGTTGTCCAAAAGGGGTTTGTACCCAAAAAAAATACTCCCTCAAAAAAGGGTTTGCACCAGAAAAGCACCCTTAAAATAGAGGGTTTGAATCAAAACCAGTCCTTGCATCATAAAATGTCCTTTCAATGGGTGTCTGCACCACAAAAGTCTCTCAAACAGAAGCTTTGCACTAAAAGCCACTTTAAATAAGGGTTTATAGACAAAAAGGATTTTCAGGCAGGTACTTGCAGCTAAAAACATCTCAGATTTTATACCAAAAACTTCCCCAGGATGTCTCCCCTCTGCAATATCTGCTACAAAATCCTGCTCCAAAGGGCTGGAATAGATCCCTACCCCAGCACAGCAAGGGTTTTCCCAAATCTAGAAAAATTCTGCAAGGGGAATTCTATTTCTCCTTAGAGTAGGATGGCTGGGGCAGGTGGGAAAAGCCAAAAATGCTGGGAGCAATCCCAAACGCTGACCAGGATCACCCCAAATATAAAACACCCAGCAAAATAATAAAATAGGCCCACAAATTCATAAAATATCCTCCCCAATGATAAAAACATCCCAAAATATAATAAAACACCTCCAAATAAATAAAAAAAAATTAAGATTTGAATTGAAAAAGACCCCAAATAAATAATATACAGAAAAAATAAAATGCTTCAATAAAACAAAATACACCCAAAATAAAATGCTCAAAATAAGTAACAAAATACCCCCAAAATAATAAAATACCCTGAATAAGTAACAAAATACCCCCAAAATAATAAAATACCCCGAATAAGTAACAAAATACCCCCAAAATAATAAAATACCCCAAATAAATAACAAAATACCCCAAATAAATAACAAAATACCCCCAAAATAATAGCCAAAGTAAATGATCAAATAACCCTAAGTAAATAACAAAAAGCTCAAATAAATAACAAACTACAGCTCAAAGATATTAAATTACTCCCCCAAATAATAAAATACATTGAATAATTATTAAAATATCCCTCAAATGGTCAAGCAGTCCAAATCTCTGCCCAAGCCTCTGGAGTGAAGGCGACTTTCATTTAAAAACCACACACGTTTTTTTCCTTGCCACTTCCCAACTCCGTTAAGATCATTATCACAGAATGGGAGCAGAGATAAAACATTTTTATTTTCTTTTCCTTTCCTTCTAGTGGGATTTTGTAGCAGAGCATCCCCCATTCCCAGCCCTCATGGAAGTCAGCTCATGTTGGGAGTTAATGTTTCGTTAATACATAGGTTTTTTTGTTAATTTATTTTACTTTATTTTACTTTTCCATATTTCTCCTTGGTCACCAATTATTTTGCTCCCAAAGGGATTATTACAATTCTCCCTGTGACTTTTTTAGCCTTGGTGCCTTCCATAAGCCACAGGTGATGCTCACGCCACAATAATGTGTTATTAAATAATATTAAATTATTTTAAATGATGTAAAATTATTTCAAATACATTAAATGTTATCGAATAGTATAAAATATTACCAGATCTTATTAAATATTCTGCAAAGGCACGTGCACAAATATTTAGGAGCTGTGAAATGCCTCCACCACCGAGCTGGGCTGCTCCAGTGGGTACCAGCAGCTGAGTGGGCAAAGGTCTGGGAAACTGGGGGGAAATTGGGCTGTTTTGGGGCTTTTTAGACAAAAAAAAAAAAAATTACTAGTGGTGGAGGAGTAGTGGAGTGTGGTGAGAGCGTGTGTGGGCAGGGGTGTGGGAGGAAAAGAGGGAGATGGAGCTGTGGAAGAAGTGTGCAAGGAGTGTGCAAGGAGCGAGCACGCGACGCTTCAAGTTTTAGCTTTTCTATTTTTCAGGTCCTGTACTGGACAATTCCCAACTCTAACTCCATACAGAGTGTTAGTAAGCTCTGGTCTCAGTTTGCTCAGCCAAAATAATCCTGCCAGGTCTGAGAACCAAGGACACCCAACAGCCTCAGGCCCAGAAAATGATAAACAAAAATAAACTGGGGAGGAGCAAACTGGGGGAATGGGACTTCATTGCCTGAAGCTGTAATTGGAGAATTAACCCCTGATGTGTAAATGGACCAAACTCAAATCTGCCTGAAAAACTCGTGAGCACTGTCCAGCCTGGGTGCAGCCTCTGGGAGGCTCTGGCTGCCCAAGGTGTGTCTGTTAAAGGCCTTTAATAAATTCCCACTTTATTCTCCTGACTCTGCCTGGCCTCTGTTCCAGGCAGCCACTCCAAGGCATCACCAGAGTGAGCAGGGAGGAGGGTGTAGGAGCTGGGAGTGTGCAGGAATTGTGCATGGGTGCTGGGAGCATGCTCCACCTTCCCATTCCTTAAAATCCCATTCGATTTCCTGAAATTCACTTTTTTCTCGCAATAAAAAAAATAAATTAATATCTAATATTTAAATATACAGTTATAAATATTACACATATATGACTATGTATTTATAATTTATTATGTATATTATATCTATTATATATTACCTATATGTTTAATGATATAATAAAATCGTATATAGAATTTATTTTATATATTATTTTATTATATTATATATTATCTATTTTATATTATTTTATATTATTATTTTTATATTTATTTTTATATATACACACACTATATAATTGTTATCTGTATTATTTATTATATAAAACAGAGAAAACATAGCTTACTCTATATCTAATAATACTGTATACATATAATAGGGGTATCTATATTCTATATAGTCTATATTATATTCTGTATTTTATCTTTTATAGCCTATATTATCTGTTACTGTCATTCTTATACATATTAATTATATTCTAAAGCTGTATTAGATATTTTACATCTATTATAATCTACAATATCTCATATATTTATGATATCATATATCACAGATATTATATACTACATTGTATATTGCATCATATAATTATATAAATCCATGCATGATATGTAATTTATTGAAAACCCATGGTTCAGCCCCTATTTTATATAAAATATATGTATTTTAAATCCCAACCCACAATTCAGCCCCTAAAAACACCCTGTAAAAAAAATCCCAAACCTGAAAGATCACTTCTGGTTGGAGAGAAATGTGGAATATAACACCTGGGGTGGAATAGAACACCTGGGATGGAATAGAACACCTCCTTTCTGGATCTCAGGTGAGATCTATTGAGAAATAAGAGGATTTGAGGTATTTGGGAATTTCTCATTTACAAGGATCTGTTCTAGTCCATTCAATTCCATTTAATCCAAAGTGAATTTGCTCAGAGGTTCCCATGGAGGCTGGCAGAAACAGGAATCTTTAGGAGAAAAGCCGACACCTTGACACAGGGATGCACAACCTGGGAGTGAATGGGACTTTCCAGAACTGGCAAGAATGTCCTTCCTCAATTTCCTGAATTCGTTTTCCTGATTTTCCTGATTCTGCAGGATTCTGCTACCCTGGCATTGCAGCTCTTTGGAGAAAATCCAACTGATTCTTCAACAAATCCACTTTTGCTGCAACGCCACAAGACACCAGTGATGATTTTGGGGCCACTTTGGATCCTCAAAACCCCACTGTGCCTTTTCCTGATAAACCATCCCAGGTAAGCCAAACCCCTCTGGAATTTGGTACTTTGCACCAGAAATCCATCTATTTTTTGGTGCACAAATATCCCAATGTGTGACCACAAAGGGGTTGCAGGGAGCAACTCCTCTAAATTTTTTTTTGGGGGGGGGGGGGTGGAAAATAATTTTCAGGGTTGCAAGAATTAATTAATTTGCCAAAGCAATGTTTGCATCCCGCATTCCCAGCGGGAATTTTTCAGTAGCCAAGTGGAAAGGTTTATTTAGCCGGGAGCAGCGCTGGCTTCACAAACATTTCCCCTTATCCAGCAGGGAGAACCTCACCAACCGAAAGGAGATTTAATTAGTGAAAATCTCGTTAGGCAAACGAAATTATCCGTAAGACAATCCTGCTCTGGACAGGGGGGTGATTAACCAGAGCCATTAATGGAGAGCGGGGCTCCAACAGGCAGCTCTGCTCCGGGATGGGGGGACGGGGGGAGGACACCCCGCCCCGCCCCCACCCCCTCTGTGCTTGCCGAAAAGCCCTTGAGCATCTCATCAGCCCACCTTGATTGCATCATGCAAATTGCAATTAGCTTTTCGTTTCATCACCCCAGAAAACAGAAAAAAAAAAAAAAAAAAGTGTTTTGGGGGTGCGGGCGCAGCAACCCCCAAAATTTGTGAGTGGTACCCACGGGATGATGTGCCTGCATCCCACCACTGAGCACTGAGTGATGCAAATGCCATTTTTAAAGTAATTTTGAGCGATTTGGGCTCTGTTTTGAAGGAAAAACGGACGGGAATTACAGACCTTGGGCATCAGACGTGCTAAAATCCATTTTGGGATGACATGGAAGTGACCAGCCCAGCAGTGCAGGATGTTTGACGCTTGTGGGGTTTTGGGGAATTTCCTTCTGGGTGAGTTTTGGGGAATTTCCATGATTTCCAGCTCTTACAGGAGGGTTTTTTACCCTAAAGCTGTGGGTGTTTTCACACTGGTCCCTAATGATGCCGAGGCCTGCACACCAAGGGCATTGTTGAGGCAGCTCAGAACGGCAGGGAAGGCAGAAAGAGCCGGGAGCACAGGCTGGGCTGCTTCAGAATTCACCAGGACTGACCTCGGAGGGGATGGCACGGCCAGAGGAGTGGGAAGGGACCCGCTGGTCTTTAACCTCCCACTACAGCAGGATGTCACAGAGCCACCTGTAAAAATCATCAATTCAGGGCAAGAGAAGCCTTCCCTTTGCCAGGCAGTCCTGCAGGATGCCATAAAAATGGGGGGAAAAAAGCCAAAACCTCATCAAACCAATTTCCAGCAAACACTCATGGGTTTTGTATCTATAATTACATTTACATAGCTCTTGTTCAAGAGGAATCCCTAGGGACCTCACCCCATCCAGCTCCCTAAAATGATGATTCCCACCCCCATCAGCTCCCAAGTCTGGAGGAAGGACACAATATTGCCATCACCACCTAAAAAACTGGGAAATTTGGGAGTTTTTAGATGCAGAGTGAAGATGAGCTCACTGAAAACCGGCCAGGGATGCATCAGGTTCCAGGTGGAGTGAGGTGATGGAGCAGGGGGATGATGGATGCTGAAGGAATGACACACCTGATGTCACACAGGTAATTGAGAAACACAAATTAAATCCCAGCTGGCAAGACCCAGTATATATATTCTCCATATATTACATTCCCAAATATGTTCTTCCACTATATTCTCCAATATACCATGTTTATATACATACAGATGCATAAAACATTGCATTTCCCAATATATATACAGGGAATATTATCTAAATTTCTTCAATATATACAATATTTCTCAACATTTTCTACTCCTAAATATGTTCCCCAACATTATATATTTTATATTCCCATATAAATATATATATGTATGTTATATACAGATATAGATATGATAGATAGATAGATAGATAGATAGATAGATAGATAGATAGATAGATAGATAGATAGATAGATAGATAGATAGATACATATATTTTATATTCCCCTATAAACATATATATGTATGTTATATATAGATATAGATATAAATATATGATTGATAGATAGATAGAATATTATTTGCACTGCTCTTAAAATTGATTCAGAGGCTGCAATTAACACAATTCTTTGAAATTTTTTGCAATATCCATCAATTTTTTTCTACATCTTGGACTCAATTTACTTTAATCCAACTTCTGCCACAAATTTGCTATGAGTTTTGAGCAAAACCCACTTAATTTTTGGCGGGGAAAAGGAGTTTATCCTTTAAAGATCCTCACCAGATCCCACTCTCAGGACACCAAAAATGCCCTGAAAAATGTGGTTTTATTTAAAATCTGGTTTCACCTGAAGGTCAGATTTTACTGAAAAGCTCTGTTTTTAAGGAAAAATGGATGGGAATTACAGACCTTGGGCATCAGACGTGCTAAAATCCATTTTGGGATGACATGGAAGTGACCAGCCCAGCAGTGCAGGATGTTTGACACTTGTGGGGTTTTGGGGAATTTCCATCTAAAAGTGAGAATGGGTCTGGAATTTGGGTGCTCTGCACGGACCTTTGAGCATGGGAGACTTTAATTGAGGTGCCCTGTGAGCACCTTTGCTAATTAGGGTGCTCCATTGGGACCTTGGCTGATTGGGGTACCCTACAAGCCCCTTTGCTAATTAGGGGCCTGGCTGCAGTCTTTAATTTGGGTGCCCTGCAAGCATCCTTGATGACTGGGGTACCAACTCAGTCTTTGTTAATTAGGGTGCCAGGTCAGGGTCTTTGCTAATTAGGGTGCTCTGTGAGGAGCTTTGCTGATTTGGGCACCTCTGATGAGGCCATTAATTTGGGAACCCTGCAAGGACCTCGGCTCATCCTCACACCCTGAGAGCTCCTTGGCTAACTCGGGTCCCATGCCACCATCTCTGCCATGCAGGTGCCACACCAGGCTCTCTGCTAATTAAAAGGCCCTGCCATGACCTTTCCTGATTTGGGTGCCTGGTTTGCATCTTTATTTTTTGTGCCCCATGAGCATCTTTGCTAATTAGGGCGCCCTGTAAGGGTCTGTGCCAAGCAGGTGCCATCCCATGGCCTCTGCCCCCTTGGGTGCCCTGCTGAAGCCCTTCCCTGAAGGGGTCTCAGGTGCCTCGGGCACTGAGCACTGAGTGATGCAAATGTCATTTTTTAAGTTATTTTAAGAGATTTTGTTATTATTTCCAGCTCTTATAGGAGGTTTTTTGCCCTAAAGCTGTGGGTGTTTTCACACTTGGCTCTCCAGGTCATGAGCAGCAGGTGACACAAAACAGGACAGAGGTGACACAAAAAGCCAGGACAGAGGTGACACTGCTCCTGCCTCGCTCTGGGATGCTCTGTGGGCAAGGCCAGCCTGGACAGGACGCAGGAGCGGGTACAGGACATGGCTGCATCAGCTACAGGAATGGCTGTACATCCCAAAATCCTGCCAGGATCGCGTTCAGGACATGGCTGCATTCACCCTCAGCTCAGCTACACCCCAAAATCCTGCCAGGAACAGGTTCAGAACGTGGCTACATCCATCCCTCAGCTTATCTGCATCCCAAAATCCTGCCAGGATCGCATTCAGGACATGGCTGCATTCACCCTCAGCTCAGCTACACCCCAAAATCCTGCCAGGAACAGGTTCAGAACGTGGCTACATCCATCCCTCAGCTTATCTGCATCCCAAAATCCTGCCAGGAGGGGGTTCAGAACACGGCTGCATCAGGTGCAGGAATGGCTGTGCATCCCAAAACCCTGCCAGGAGCAGGTGATGCACATCCCTGTAGGATGTGGGGCAGCTCCTGGGATGCCTCACTGCTGTCAGAGCATCCCCAAATCCCATCTGCAGCCCCCACGCCGCATTAATGGCTCGTATTTTGCTAATTGTACAAACCTAATGGGGGAAGGAGCTGGCGGGGGGGAAAAAAAAGGGTAATGGCCATCAGGGCAGCAATAAAGCAAAATTAATGGGCTGTGGGAAGAAATCATGTCCACTTAATCCCAGCTTTGGAGCTCTAACAGAACGCTGGAAGCCAGGGGGGTTGCTGTGTCCCGAGGTCACTCCGGAGCCGCAGGGCAGCGGGGAGGGGACAGGACAGAGCAGGAGCATCTTCAGGGCCCTGGAGTGCTGCAGGAGGGGAGAACTCCCGCGGGAGAAGGCAGAGATGCAGAGGAATGCTGCTGAAAAACACCGGGAAGGGACTCCACCTCCAGCTGGGGACAGCAGCTTTTTATCCCCTTTTAATTTATTTTTTTTTCAATTTTCCTTATTTCCTTTTTCCGATTTTCTCTTCTAATATTTTTCTATTTTGTTTTTTCACATTTTATTTTCTTTTACCAATTATCCTTTTTCATTTCCTTTTTCTATTATTTTTCCCTTTTGTTTTTAATCCATTTTTTCTTTTTTTCCAATTTTGATTTATTGCTTCTTTTTAACCAATTTTTTAATTTTTCCCTTTCCTTTTTATTTTTGTTTTCCTTTTTCCCCACTTTTTCTTTTTTATTTTTTCACCAAGTTTCTTTTTTTCTTTTTACTTCTATTTTCTTTTTTTGTCCTTTTTTGTTTTTCATTATAATTTTTCCTTCTTTACTTCCTTTTTTAAACCAATTTTCTTTTTATTTCCCATAGAGAAAGGAAAACAATTTCCCCACCACAACGCTGGAAAAACCCCACCCAAACTTCTAACCCAGCAAGACAGGGATACTGGTGTAGGACACCTCCCAAAGATTCCCAATCCCTATTTTCACTCTCTCCCATCCAACTTTTTCCCCAGCACTGCTTCATCCCAGTAAAAATTTAATTATTTTATGATTTTTGCTTGCCCTGGAACAAAAATGCATGCACAAATATCCCTGTTCCTAAAGGGATGGAGATAAGACTCATCCCAAACTTTCCCTTTGGACTAAAAAAAAAAAAAAAACTAAACAAAACAAAAAAATCAAAAACATCACAAAAAACTTTAGCCCATAAATTTGGGTAGGAGTAAAGGTATTTATTCTAGGAAAACTGGGATTAGAAGTGGATGTGGAGTATTTCTGTGAAGTTGTGCAAATATAGATGTGAGTGGACAACACCAACGCTTGGAAAAATTCAAATTATCTGCATTTTTCAATCAAATGGCCCTGCCCAGGAGCCAAAAAAAATCCAGTAAAATCCCAGTAAAACCCCATGGTTTGTATTAATGCCCCAAATCATTCTGGGATTGAGAGGCCAGGGGCTCTGCCAGCATCCCACAGCCTGGCCCCACGCCCAGCTCCTGGTGGGGATGGCTCCTTCCAACCACCCCAATCCCCACTGGAGGCTGGGGAGCTTTGTCCTGTGGGAAAAATCCCCTTTTTTTTCCTGAAAATGCCATGGGGGGATAATTTTTTTTAAAAAATGCTCCTATTGTTGAGAAGCCACTTAGGGCTGGGGAGGATGGGAGTGATGGATTATCCCAGGCTGGAGCAGGAATGCTCAGGGATGCTCCAGCACCCTGTGTGAGAAAGGATACAGGGAGCAGGGATCATCCTGGCTGGAGCAGGGATGCTCCAGCACCCTGTGAGCAGGGATACAGGGAGCAGGGATCATCCTGGCTGGAGCAGAGATGCTCAGGGATGCTCCAGCCCCCTGTACATAAAATGAGCAAGGATACAGAGATCATCCTGGGCTGGACCAGGGATGCTCCAGCTCCCTGTGAGCAGGGATCAGGGATCAGGGATCATCCTGGCTGGACCAGGGATGCTCCAGCTCCCTGTGGGAGCTCCAGCTCACTGTGGGAAAGGATATAGGGATTATCCCAGGCTGGGCCAGGGATGCTCCAGCCCCCTGTGAGGAAGGATACAGGGATCATCCCAGGCCAGACCAGGGATGCTCAGTGATGCTCCAGCTCCCTGTGCACACAGTGAGCAAGGATACAGGGATTATCCCAGGCTGGAGCAGGGATGCTCAGGGACACTCCAGCTCCCTGTGCACAGGGCACCAAGCAAGGATACAGGGATTAACCCAGGCTGGAGCAGGGATGCTCAAGGATGTTTCAGCTCCCTGTGAGAAAGGATACAGGGATCATTCCAGGCTGGACCAGGGATGCTCATGGATACCCCAGCTCCCTGTGAACAAGGATACAGGATCATCCCAGGCTGGACCAGGGATGCTCCAGCTGTTTGTGAACAAGCATACAGGGATCAGGGATCATTCCAGGCTGGACCAGGGATGCTCCAGCTCCCTGGGAGCAAGGATACAGGATTATCCCAGACTTGACCAGGGATACTCCAGGTCCCTAGGCACAGGGAGCAAATCAGGCACCCAAGACAGACATACTGAATTCCCCGATTTTTCCCACAAGGATTCAAGCTGTTCACGTGGGAAACTCCACCAGGGCTGCAGGCACGAGCTGTTTTGATGGCCCGACAGCAAAGGGAGGAGCGAGCTCATGTAAATAAAGGCGGGATGTCACCGAGGGAGGCGCTGGCCCGGCCGTGCCCGAGGCTGCCGGGGCTCAGGTTGCAGCATCCACCGGGGACTGCGGGAACGCGGCTATTTTAGGATTGGGGATATCATTTCACCAACAATTCCCCTCAGTTTCATGTGACACGGAGCCAGCATCCCTAAAATAAACGGGGACTACACCCCGTCTTAAAGGGAATGGAAATAGAAATGTTAAATGGAATAACAGGCAAAGCGTTGGTGTTAATGATTTGCCTGATTTTATTTCTAGGAAGGAGAATAAATGCAAACCAGGAGCAAAAAGCACTTTGGATTTCGGCAAATATTTGGAAATCTTGTTAATTAATGGTACAGTGGACACAAAGCTGCAGCTGAGATCCAGAGCTTGGGATCACAGAAGGATTTGTTGGATGTTTATATTGCATTTGGGGAGTTTTCCCGTGGACATTAAAAATAAATAAATAAGAACCTTGCACTTGGTCCCTGCCAGTGACGTGCTCAGGGTTCCTTACCCAGAGCAGCAAAAAGATGTGATGCTCCATGAGCCAAAATAGCAAAATAATTTGGAAGAAAATTGTTATTCATTGGCTTTTTTTTTTTTTTTTCCTACTGTGCAATGAGTTGAATGGGGATTTTTGCTGTTTGGGGCTAAAAATCTCTGATTTAGGATTATCCCCACTCTCGCAGCCATGTCACTGCTTAATTTTATTGTACATTAAAAGAACTTTTATATTTATTTATTTATATATATATTTTATATATGTATATAGAAATATAATTATTTCTATTTATTGTATTTATTATTGTTATATATGTTATATACATATATATTTATTCTATAAAACATAAAATATAATGCATTATATATTATATATTATATATTATATATTGTATATTGTATATTGTATATTGTATATATTATATGTATATATATAATATTAAATATTTTGTATATATTCTACTATACTACATCATAAAAGTTCACTGACATATCCCAATGTCTTCATTGAAAACTATCATTTATCACCTATGAAAACCATCTCCGTCTCCTGTGGAAGATCAACATCGCTTTTGGCAGCTAAAACTCACTCAGCAGCAAGTTTCAAATTTCTTTTAGACTCCACTGCTGCAGCTTCAGAGAAACCAACTCCGAGTTATTCCCCTTCCTTGCTTGCAGATGAAATGTAAAGTTTGAAATTTAAAGTTTGAAAAAAAAATCCAGTACAAGGAATTTTCCAGGAAACTGAAAACCCATCAAGCTCACGCACTCAGGCACTGGCAGGAGGAGCAGCAGGAGGGTGAGCACGTGGATCCAGGTGGGGTTTTTGCCCTGGAAATCACCACTGGGATGTTTAATTTGCATCAGAAGAGTTATTTTCCTTCAGGAATGCATGAACAGGTTGAGCACCAGCTGCACTTTGCTATAGGGGACAAGATTTTCCTCCCCCAAAACTGCCCAGCACTCACACTGCTCTCCTGCATAATAATTCCCTCTTATCAATCAATTGATTGATACTTTTCTATTATAAATCAACTACTGTTTTTTTATATATCAATAATTTTCTGCTACAACCTGATCAACCCATTACTTTATATTATAAATCCATCAATAATTTCCTAGTATAAATCAATCCACATTGTTTTACTATTAACCAACCCACTATTTTCTATTATGAATCAATCGACATATTTCCCATTATAAATCAATCAACTCACAATTTTCCACCCCAAATCAGCCAATAAATTTTTATTAGGAGCAAACCAACTCCTGACTCTCTACTCCAAATTGATCCATCGATGATTTTCTATTAGAACCCAATCAACCTTTGGCTTTCGAGTACAAATCAATCAATCAGTTTTATTCTGAGGCAATTAATTGGAATTAATTCGATGCCGGTTGAGTTGCTGCTGGGCTGAGAGCCCCCCACACCCCCCCAGCAGGTATTTATAGCCTCCCTGTCTCATCCCCAGTGCCCTCAGCCCCGGCCATTAATTCAATTAGCACAAAGAGGGGCTTGTTGAGCGCTCCAGCCTCCCAAAGGAGCAGGAAACAAAGGGTGGAATTCTGTCTGCTCGCCTCAGGGGTGCTGCAGGGGCCATGGGGTGCCCCCACCCCACAGCAGCCATGCCAGGGGATGGGGGAGCAGCCCCCCAGGGCAGGACTGGGGTGTGGGGTGCACGGCTGGAGCAGCTGGGTGATGGGAATCCTGCTAAGGGAATTAAATCCCACCTTGCAGCGGGCGTCTCAGCCCATCCCTTCCCAGATTTACACCAGATTTAGACCAGATTTGCACCAAACCAGAACACCAATTCAACCACTTCCCAATCCTTGAGCCCTTCCCAACTTATCACAGCCCTGCTGCCCTGAGCCCCTCTCCAAGCACAATTAAGTCAGGGTGAAAACGCTCCCAGTAATTCCTGCAGGGATAACAGCACTGGGAATTTCTCTGGCTTTTTGCCTGTGGAGCCAAATCCCTGTATAAATGGTTGCAGGGAAAATAACCCCCCTGATGTCTCTACCTTGAGATAACCTTGGCCACTTGCCAGGTACTCAGCTATTAAAGATGCTACTAAATCGCTTTATTTAGTGGTTTTAGCATAAATATTCTCACCAGGACTTTCAGCTCCACTGTTTGGGATGTTAAATTTAAAAGGGAAAGAAAAGGAGAAAAAAAAAAAAAACCTTCTGGAGGTTGTTTAGGCAAGGAGGAATGATTTAGCATGGTACAGGGTGGGATTAAGATGGCAAAGGTCATGTTGAAAAGAAGGAAAAGCTCCCCAGCAGCAAGAGGTGGCTCCTGGTATAAGGAGAAAACACTGAAATGCTCAAAAAGAGCGAAAAAAACACTTGATAAAAAGTGATGGCTGAGACAGGTTTGTATGGGGGGAAATAGTGGGAATGGGGAATATGCCCATGGGGGTTCCTGGTTTTGGGGAGTCACAGCCAGGAGCTGGAGGAGCATCCCTAAAAATGGACAAGTGTTGGAAAAAATGCATCAGAATCCCTGGAATTGCACCAGCAGCCTCAAATTTGGATAAGCACCCACAAAACTGTAGCAGCATTGCTAAAATCGGATGAGAGACACTTAAAAATGGATAGGCAGCCCTAAAATTGCAGCAGCATCCCAAAAAATGCACCAGCGTCCCTAAAATTGCAGCAGCATCCCTAAAAATGCATCAGTACCCCTAAAATTGGACCAGCGTCCCTAAAACTGCACCAGCATCCCTAAAATTGCACCAGCATCCCAAAAAATGCAGGAGCACCCCTAAAAATGCAGAAGCATCCCTAAAAATGCACCTGCACCCCTAAAACTGCACCAGAATCCCTAAAAATGCACCAGCAGCCCTAAAAATGCACCTGCACCCTTAAAATTGCAGCAGCATCTCTAAAATTTCACCAGCATCCCTAAAATTTCACCAGCATCATTAAAATGAGATCAGCATCACTAAAGGCAGATGAGCATCCCTGAAGTTGAACCATCATTCCTGAAACTGAAGGAGCATCACTAAAACTGCATCTTTAGAAAATTGCCCTGGCATTCCTAAAACTGGCACCAGCATCCCTGAAGTTGGATAGGGATCTAAAAAAAATCTAAATCTAAAAATCACATCAGCATCACCTTATAGGAAAACAGCCCTTTGATACAATTAATATTTAATTCATGTTATTATCTTTAATTATTTACCATTTACTTTTTATTGGCTGTTGAGTATGTATTTTTTTTTATTGTTCATTTTTTATGATAGTTAAGTTTGTTCTCTACTATCCCACTGACAAAGAGCCCCACTTCATTATTTTTTGTTTTAGAGCAATTAATTAATTGCAGGAGTTACGAGACCTTGGATCTGGCAGCAAGATATAAAGAAACCAATTTCTGCCCATAAATGCATTAAAAGACCTTTGCAGGCATTTTATAGAAATGTGATTTTCTTGGGATTGAGATCAAAAATAATAAGAATTTATTTTTCTTTTTTTTTTTTTTTTTTAACTCCTCCAGCAAAGTTCACCTCCTCAGAATCCAGATTTTGGGGGGGTTTGGAATAATTCTGTCTAAATTGGGTGAGTCAGAGCAAGGTCAGGGGGGGATGCAGGATGCAAGAGGTGGGATGGAGAGATGGGATGCAGGATAGTCTGGAGGGGAGACCTCCACCCACCATGCCTGAGCCAATTATTTATAATTATTTCTTATGAGCTGATGAAGGGGATAATAAAATACAAGACCTGGAGAGGGCTCAGCTCATCAGCCTCACTCACCAGGAGCCCCCCTTTGGAAAGAGGCAGCAGGAAGGTAGTGGAAATAGGGGGAAAATAGAAAATAGGGGGAAAAGGAGAAAAATCAAGAAGGGAAAAGGAAAAAAATCAAGCAGGCAAAAGACTTTTTTTTCTGGGATAGCATCAAAATCTCCATCCAGGCTCCCAGCTCGGCATCAGCACCGGCAACAGGCATTGGGATGGAGAAATTAGCAGCTTGGAACAATAAATTCCCTTTTAAATTTATTGCTCAGGAGCATTAAAAATGTCTAAAGTGGTTTACATCCACCAGCACCATGGGAATTCGCCCAGGGATCCGGGAGCTGGTAATTGCTATTCTCAAACTTGCCTTGGAAGCTTCAAGTAGTGTTTAAAAAAAACATTTGAAGGGTTTTATAAAGCCATAAAGTGCCCTCCATGTACCTGGGAGTGATGGAGCTGGGAGAGGCTCCACCAAAAAATCCTGGGAATAACACACTGCTGATCTGGTGACGGGAAAGGAAACTGCTACCACTAAATATTGAATTTTTTTTTCATTATTTGGCCAAGTTTTGCCTTGCTGGTGGCAGAGCGCGTGGCATTGGGGGGATATCAGAGAGTCTGGGCTGGGGAATGTTGGGTTTGCTGCTTGGACAGGGCTGGGCTGCCAAAAATGATGGGGAAAAAGGGGGAACAAAGAGGGAAAAAGGCAAAATAGTAAAGGAAAAAATAGAAGTTAAAAGAAATAAAAGAAGAAGAAAAAGGGAAAGAGGAGAAGTTAAAAAAGAAAATTTAAAAGGGCAGAAAAGGGAAAAAACAGGAGTGAAAAAGGCAGAGGGGAAAAGGGAAAAAACATTAAATATTCCTCTTTTTTCAGAGGGGAAAAAAGGAAAAAAAAGAAAGGAAAACAAAGCAAAGGGGAAGAGAAAAAAATTTCAAAGGAAAAGAAGGACAATCAAGGAAAAAATAAAACGGGAAAAGGAAAATATTTTAAAAGAAGGAAAAAAAGGAAAGAAAATAAAGGAGAAATCAAAAAAGGAAATACTGAAAAAGGGAAAAGGGGAGAAATGAAAAGACAGGGGGAAAAAAGACAAAGGAAAATAGTAAAAAAAAATAAAGGAGAAAAGGTGAAAAAGGGGGAAAAAAGGAGAAAAGTGGGGGAGGAAGAAGGGAAAGGAGGAAAATTTGGGGAAAGGGGGGGAAATGGGGGGGAAAGGAAAACAAAATCAGCTTTTCCTGCCATGGAAAAAATTCCAAGCTCTGAGCCAAGGCTGAAGGAGCTCCCGGGGAGGCTGAGGCTGCTCCTGCTCCCTCCCAGGATTTTCCCTCAAAACCCCACTCCCAAACACATCTTCAAACAAACCTGAAATGGGGGAAGACATAAAATAGAAGCTTCCCGTGGCTGGGCCAAAATTGGGATTATTTTTAATTGGCTTTCTGAGATTTCTGGCAGGGCTCCAGGCAGCCAGCACAGCCAGGCAAGGGAAAACCTGGCCAAAACCTCTGCGTTCAGTAATAACATTTTTCATAGTTTTTGTAACACCTTGTTAAAGCCAAAAGCTCCGGATTGAACATCAACAGGGAATTTTTTTTCCCCTCGACACAAGTTGGGTTTCGCTCTCTCTACTCCACCTGCACCAAAATAATCTGATTTTTGGGGAGCATCAGCAGTGCTGCATAGCTAAACCTGAGGGTTTATGGATTTCTGGTGAGGCTACCTGGGTATTTGGGTTTTTACTTTGTATGGGAGGGATGGGACAGGTGGCACAGAATGCTGAAAGTTGGGGGAAGCATGGCCTGGAAAATGAAAGTCAAGGTAAAAAAAAAATCAAATAGTGATAAAGCAGAAAAAATTAAATACAAGGTTTTAAAAAAATTAAGATAAAAAATAAAAGAAGAATAAAAACAAAACTAAAGCAGTTAATCTAGAACAAAAAGAAAACAAACAAAAAATTAAATAAGATGAAATTATAAAAAGAAAACAAACCAAAAAACTAAATAAGATGAAATTAAAATAAAATAATAAGTAATGAGTAAATAACAATTCTTTAAAATTGTAGACATGATGCTTTGGGAAGTGGTTTAGTGGTGGATTTCACAGCTGGACCCAATGGTCTTGAAGGTCTTTTGCAACTCAACTATTTAACAAACACCAAATAACCAGAGTTGGGACTACCCAGGGTTTGTGTTCCACCTTGGAAGAGGAAAAGCCAAAAAAATAGGATCTAATCAAGCAGTTGGGAAGCACTGAGGCCAAATTCCCTTCTTATTTATACAGCTGCAAATCACAGCTGGGCAAAGGCAACCTCATCCCAGTGGGAGCACGGCTCCATCCCACCAGGACCGTGGCTCCATCCCATCAGGGTTTGCCCATGGGCATCACCTGGAGCACCCCCTCAGTCCTTCCAAGGCTGGAGGCAGAGATAAACCCGAGTTTAAATTTAATTGAGGATTAATTCCCATCCTTCCGGATTATTATTTGGAGCTGGCATCTTAATGATCTGACTAATGATGCTGGGAATTAATTTATTTTGGGGCTAATTAGAGGGCATTTGTTAACACCCTCTTTGGTGGTGGCAAAAATTATTTGGGAATCAAGTTATTTGACGGTGCATGGGATATTAAATGGAAGTGGGAATTGTCTGGATCCAGTAAATTATCCCACTAGCACCCCAAAAAAGCAACTTTCCACATGCTGGAGTGAAGGAGGATGGGGAACAACTGGGGACAGGATGCTGGGATGCATCAGCCTAAAACAAAGATGATCCTGATGCTTGATCTGGCTTTCCCACCGGGACTGCAGGTGCCAAATCTCCCTTAGTTTATCCCTAACAGTGGCAAAAGTTTCCTCCTGACTTCAGCAAGTGTGGGCTGTGCTCCTTGCTCCCCTCCCATCACTTCACTGATTCCTTCAAGCCACAGCAGCTCCCAGGAAAACCAGCTGTGCCAAACTGGGCTGTCCCAGCATCCCAGGTCCATTTTCCCCATGTCTTCAGGAAATATCCCAAGAATCCATCACACAAACCCAAGCAGGATGCAGATGGTACCCAGAGGGGCAGTCCTGCATCCCTGAGGATGAGGATGGATGGGTGAAGGATGCTCTTCCCAGCAGCACCAAGCCAATACTTAAGTTTTGTGGGAGGACAAAAAAAAAACTCTTATCACTCAGAGATTTATAGGTGCTGTCCATCAACTTGGAAAAAAGACAAGAAGTAATTCAGAAGTTCCCTGGAAAAGCCAAAATCACCTGAAATCCAAAGCTGCCCCGTGAGGGTCTTGTTTTATCCTTGAGTTGGAAAAAGAGTTATTCCTGATGTGCCAGAGGGGTAAAACATAAAATACTCTTCTCCCAATACAACTTCAGGCATTTAATCCAAAACAGGAGATATCCTTTAAAAAAAAAATAAAAAAAAAACTTAAGAAAAAGATGAGCTTTCCTTAAAAAAGGTGACTTCTTAAAGAAAAAAAAAAACACTATTCCCTAAAAAAAAATGTTTTCCTTAAAAAAGGTGTAACTTTTTAAAAAAGACAATTTCCTTAAAGAAAGGGAGATTTCCATAAAAAATGAGATTTCCTTTATTTCCCCCTCCCAAAAACGATGGAGGGAAAATGGAATATGTTCCTGCAAGCTCAATGGGGAAGCTCAGCATCACTTTCCTCCCTTTTTTTCCCCTCATCCCATGACATCAGGGAGTATTTAATGTTATTTATAAATAAATATCTAATATTATAAATATCTCAGGTTAAAATGAAGGGGCTTATGGGCTGGCTTTGGGGGGCAAGGGCTGCAAAGTACCTTAAAAAGCCCAATTTTGGGATGCTAAGGAACACAGCATCTCCTTCCCTTCCTGACACCACCAGCTCCCCTATTAACCTCTCCTGTAATTAGCCTCAAGCAATTAACTTTTGCTCCTAACGAAGGAATCTCAGTGCAGGGAGTTAAATAAAATAGGAGGGAGGAGGGGAAAAAAAATAAGGGGGAATCCTAATCCCATCATCCGCCTGCTCCATACAGCTTAAACCCAAAACAAGGCACTACTTTTTCACCCAAATCTCCCAAAATCCATTTGATTCACCCAAACCCCACCCCCCATCCACATGAGGCTGGAAAGAGCCCCCCAAAACATCAGACCCCAAAGGTTTTGGGGTGTTTTTTTTCAGGGAGCACCCACTTTTCCACAAGGGGATGATGCCAGCCACACCGAGTCAGCACTTTTGGAGGCATGATGTCCAAAAGTTTCATCAAAGCCAGGTCCTCTGAGCCACACTCTGCTTTTCCCCACTCCAACCCCAAAACCTTTCAGGATTTAAAGGCAAAATAAGTTGAAAAAAGCCAAATTAAGCCATTTCCTCTTCTATTTTCTGCTTCTCCCCGGCAGACAGCTGTCCCGCATCCCAGCCAAAAATAATCCATCCCCCCCCCTCTCCTCCATCTAATCTCCCCGGCTGGGAGTTTGAAAATATCCTGCCGGGTTTAGGGTTTCCCGTTACCCGGTGGGCGGCGAGATAGTGGGAAAAAAGATCCTTGGGAGGGAGAAAAACCGGGAAGAGCCCAAACAAAGAGCCGGAGCCCAAGTTGAGCTTGGACACCTGGCGAGGACTGGGCTGAAGTGGAGGGACACCCCAAAGCCTCGGCAAAACTTCCCGAGTTGCACAATGCCAGCGGCAGAGCCACCCTCCCGCAGACGGAAATGCAACAAAAAATTCCAGGATAAATTTCAAATCATTATAATAATAATAATTATTATTATTATTATTGAGAAGGAGAAGCCCTCCCTGCATTGCTGCAGAGGCACTAAAAGGGATTTCTGGAGTATTCATCCAGCCTTGCGGGACGGGGGGAGCTGCCAAGGGGTCCCGAGCAGGGCTCCAGGGGAATGGGGTGTCCTGGGGGAAAGGGGGTGCGCCAGGAGAAGGCGGCACACGGGGATCTCGGGGTGCACGGGGGTTTGTCCCGGGAGAGCCGGCGGGATGCGGCATTCCTGCCAGGGCCACGCTGGGGCACTGGCGCTGAGCCCGCGGGAGGCCCTGCGAGGTGGCACCGCTGTCCCCGGCCCCAGCGGTGCCCCGGGGGTCCCGGGGGCGCCCCGAGCTCAGCGGGCGCTCTGCACGGCTGGGATGCCGCAGGCAAACGCCCCCCACCCACCCTGCACGGGGGGCAACTTCCCGGCCGGCAGCGGCCCCGAGCGGGGGCTCCAGCCCTCCCCGGGGGGCGTGAGCAGCTGGGGGGCTGCGAGCCCTCCTCGGGGGAGCCGGGGCCAGCTGAGGGGGGCTGGCAGCGCCGGGAGAGGGCTGCGAGCAGCCGGGGGGATGGCGAGCGGCCGGGGGGCTGCAGCCCCCGGGGAGGGCTCTGCGAGCGGCCCGAGGGGCCGGGGCACCCCGGGAGCGCTCCCGGCGCTCGGGGCTCCGCGGCCGGCCCCGCTCACCGCAGCGAGCACGGGGGATGCGACCCCCGGGGAGGGGACGGGGGGTCTGCAGCCCCCCTAAAAGCACGGCAGGCGGGAGGAGGCTGCAGCCGGCCGTGGGGTACGGCCCCCGAACAGCCCCGCCGCCCTCCCGGGCTCTGCGAGCGGGCAGCGGCGGCTGCAACTTGGATGGGGGGGCTGCAACCTTTGGGGGGTCTGCGAGCGGCCGGGGGGGCGCACCCCGCACCCACCGGACAGCCCCGATGGCCGCGGCCGGCCCGGGGGGGAGCAGGGGGCGCGCCCGCCCCGCTCGCTGCGTGCCCCCGAAAGCACCGCGCCCGGCCGAGGGGGCACGGCGGGGAACCGCAGCGGCACGGCCGGCCCGAGGGCAGCCCGCAGGGGGAACCGGACACCGGGGACGGACAGCCGCGCTGCCCCGGCCCCGCTCGGCCGGGGAGGCGGCGGGAACGGCAAGTTACTTCCCACACCGGAGGGGATGGGGGGTGGGGGGGTGTCCCCGCCGTCGCCGCACGTGCCCCGCCGCCCGCGCCGCTTTGTCCGCCGGGCTCCGCGGCTCCGCCCGCCCCCGCGCGGCGGCCCCGCCGTGAGTGACAGCCCTACCTGCCCGCCAATCTTCATCACACCGACACCGGCCTGACAGCGCGGCCGCCGCTCGCCGCCCGCCCGCCCGCCCGGCCCC
>NW_024526822.1:1758416-1846017 GCF_017590135.1 Pyrgilauda ruficollis | reverse complement strand
CCCCGGACCCCCGGGTGTCCCCAGGACATCCCTCGGACCCTCCCCGGCCAACCCTGCCCCTGCTGCCCTCAGCCAGATCCCCAGCACCACACCTGCCCCCCCAGCAGCATCCCTCCCCCGGTTTATTTCCCAAATATAGCGCCTCGCACCCTCCACATACTGCCCCAACACATTTTCTACCCCCAACACATTTCACACCCCCCCAACACGTATTGCCCCTCCAGCAGCATGTGCTCCTCTCCATATTTCCGTGCACCCCTCCCCCCCGAACGCTTTTGCCATCCCAGATTCAGAGCCAGCCTTGGTGGCCTTGGTGACACCACCCCGGACACCCCCGGAGCCCCCCTCCATCAAGCCCCCCGGGGGGGTACCAAACCCGTCCCTCCCCCAGCACAACCTTGACATTTAGGGTACCCAGTGAAATCCCACCCCAAGCCCCTCCTGTGGTATTATCCCCCAGGAAAACCTTTCTTATTTTAGAAATATCTGTTAATTACTGTTAATTTGGGGGGGGATGGGGGGGTTCTGACAGAGCTCCCCCAACCCACATTTTGGTCTGCATGAAACATCAACTGCCCTTCTGTCTCCCAAAGACCTGAAGATGAGGTTTCCCTGGAATCGCAGTCATGGGGAGCACTGGGTCCTACAGCCAAATTTTCCTACATTTTATTGCTAAAGCCACAGGGACAGATTTTTCTGGATCAGTCTGGCCATAGTTTTTCTCTCCCAATTTTCCATCCCCTTCCCTAATGAAAAATGTCATCAAGGATGGATTTAACGAGAAGTGCTGAATTTCTGCCCATTTCCTAAAGATACTGGGTGGGGGTCAGAGACACTCCAAAGAGCTCCAGAATTCCTTTGGAACAGGTTAATAGGATAAGGAATGGGTTAAAACTGGCTCCAAAGAGTTACAGAGGGATGCCAGCCAGGGGCACTAAGTGGTGTGTAAGGGATGGCCATGGGGTCAGGGATGTGAGGGGAAAGGTGGACAAACAAATTAAATTTAAGGCCAGAAACCCAAAATAATTTTGGGTTTTCCAGAACAAATAGCCTCTTGAAAAAATCAGCATTCCTAAATCCCTCCTTCTAGTTTATCTCAAAAATAAGTCTGTCCAGAAAATATTTGCTGCCCTGTTTGTACTTCCTACTTGAGAGCAGGCTCTAACACACCCTGATGTCCTTTGGGTTGGCCAGTGAAGAGCAAGGGAAAATAGATGGCTCCCACTTGGAATCCATCAATAAAATAACAGAGAGATGCAGTGGCTGGTTGGGATGAATCTCACCCACTCCCCTCCAAAAAGAAATAAAAAAAATCACTGCATTGCATCACTGAGAAAACCAGCAGGAACTCAGAGCATCCCCCCAGTCCTTCGGAGATGTTGGAATGATTTATAGGAATTTCTTGCCTTGTAAATCAGCCAGCAGGACGTTTTTCCCCTCCCTTATTACTATTCCACAGAAGCGAGCAAAGATGAGGAGCCATAAAGCTGTCGCCGGTTGTTTCAACCAGCTGGGGATGCCAGACAGAAAATATTTTGGGTTTTGCAGAAGCTGGAGAAGTGGAAAGGAAGAGAGAAGGGGAGGCAGATGGAAAAGCCATCACCGTGATATCAAAGGACCACTGGATCATCCACGCTTGGCATCTCATCTTTCTCGTGTCTCATCTTGGAAAACAGGGATGTAAAAGAGCAGGCACATGTGGGGCGTATTTTAAGCTACACCATTGCCAAAAATATCCAAGAGCTCAAAATTTTAGGGTTCTCGTGGTGCAGGGATATTTCTTCTGGAACCAGCAGCAACGAGCTCCTCACATTCGTTCCTCAAGCATCCCAAGTTCATTCCTCAAGCATCCCACATTTGATCCTTGAATATCCCACTTTTGATCCTTGAATATCCCACTTTTGGTCCTTGAATATCCCACTTTTGGTCCTTGAATATCCCACTTTTGGTCCTTGAATATCTCACATTTGATCCTTGAATATCTCACTTTTGATCCTTGAATATCCCACATTTGATCCTTGAATATCCCACTTTTGGTCCTTGAATATCCCATATTTGATCCTTGAATATCCCACTTTTGGTCCTTGAATGTCTCATATTTGGTCCTTGGATATCCTACATTTGGTCCTTGAATATCTCACATTCACTCCTTGGGCATCCCTCATTTATCTTCCCCAATTTGCTGCCAATTGCCAAAGCAATTCCTCCGCTGCTTTTGGAATCTCACTTTTAAACTCCAGGGAAAGTATCCAGGCCCAGATTTTTCCTTCACAAAGGCAAAAGCTGCTTCTTCCCTGGAGAGTTTTTTCCAGAGGTTAATTATCATCAATTATTATGCCTGGTTAAAAAAATACATTTCCCATTTGGATTGGCCACTTCATCACCCAGCCGTGGGAGCTTGTTGAAATTTTTTTGGTGATAAATTAAAATTCTCTCGCACTCAATCTCGTAGCTCTTTTCCCCAGGAAAAAGAAAAAAAAAAAAAAAAAAATTATAAATATTATTTTAAATTAAAAAAAAAAAGATAAAATTATAAAGAACTGTAGAACTAAACCCCGTGCAAATACTGCACAAACAAAAGCAGGGCTGGTCAATAGGCTGAGCCCCCTCCAATTTATGTTCCCCTTGGATACCTGCAGCACCTGACAATTGGCAAACACAACGTGGAGGTGCTGATCCTGCCCTTTTAAATTTTTGACTCCACCTGAGCTGTTTCTTCACCTCGGCTGGGCTCTGTGCTCGTTCCCCATCCTCTTTTGGGTTCAGCCCACGGTGGGAGTTCCACCTTCACCTGCAGCATCCTCAGTGAGCCATGCCAGCCCCAGCCTGGCTTCCCAGGAGCTGGTGAAGGGAGAAGCAGAGAGATGGTCACAACTCTTTAAAGATGCAAATTGAGAAGCAGCCATCATAACAAGAGAGCTCTGCTAATTCTTTTACAAGTATGCAGATTTCCATGCTGACTTTTCCTAGGCTTATTTGTTTTATTTAGCAATAAATTTAATACCAGCTCCCTGAAGCAAAGAGACAGATGGACTATAAACTTTGAATTTTGAGTAGTTTTACTTTCTTAGGTTCATGCAATCTTTGATGTCTTCTGAAATTACATCTTGGAAAGTTTGCAGGCATTGAATTTTGCTTTTTTACAGCCCTCAAAGCTATTTGATTAGCCGCCTTTTAATTTTTTTTTCTTGTACAGGTTACCTGAAGGATCTTAAATACCATCTCAGTGATTCATATCCTTGGCTGCCAGAGCTGTCTCAGGGAGTTGCCAGTGGACCTGAGAAAACCAAAGCACTGCATAATATCTTCTCCGCAGGCAAAGGAAAGCAAAATAAGTTTTATGCATCCTTAGGGATGGAAAACTTCTGAGATCTGAGACCAAAACCCCTGGGCTGAGATAAAATGGTGCCCTTGCAGAACACAGGGCAGCTGGGTGGGGTTTTGGGAGGACCACAAAGTCACAATGCAGCAGGAAGGATTCATCTCCTTTTTTCTTTTTTTTTTTTTTGTTCTTTTTTTTTTTGCCATCCACCAGCAATGAAAAAATCAGTTTGGAAATGAGGAGAAATGAGAGGCTGGAGCAGCCTGGGGAAGCCCCTGGCAGGAGGGTGGTCTCCACCCTTCAGTTGTGCACAGGTGGTCGGGTGAAGCCATGGGTTGATTGAACACCATGAAGGTCAGATACACAAGAACACCATTTTTACCGACAACTCTGAGGTGTGGGAAAATTTAAAATTTAAAAAAAAAAAAGCATCCCCTGTGCTCAGGAGTCAGGGAGAGGTGAAGTTAAGGGTAACACTGTGACTTTTGAAGTTAACTGCTTCAGCCTGGCAGAGCTCAGCCCAGCCAGGTCCCATCACGACTCATTTCCCTACCATCACACACAAATAGGGGAGGAAATTAAATTTTTAAAAAATAAATAAATAACGACAAAAAACTCACATGGTTTCCAAGCTGCAGCCCAGGAAACAGCAGAAAAAAAAATCAATATGTGCAAATGAAAAAGGACGAGAACAAAGGTGTTGCAAGGAGCAAAGAATAAAACCCGAATGAAAACTGCAAACAGGCTTGACTGCCAAAAAATCCACCTGCCTGAAAGTCCTGGGGGTCTCAGCAATAAATTTGGGTGGTTTCAGCAGTTTTGGTCACTTTCAGTCACCCAACATCCCACCCTGGGCAGACGTTGCCATTGCTCAACCCTTTCCAGTTCTGAGACATTATTGGCTGCTCAATTGCAATGGAATGAAAATGAATTATTATCATTATTATTATGGGACATTAAAGTCTCATGAGTGGCCAGTGATTGATGTCATTGTGAAGAAAACCAAAAGAACTAATGATGATGAGCCACTTAAAATGAAGTGTTGTGGGTTTCCTTACCAGTGGCTCCTTGGTTTCTCACCTGGAACCCTTGGGTGGGAAGGAAGAGGGGTTGGCACAGGTAAAGGAGCAAGGATTCCAAAGAGATGATGCAAGGAGGACCCACACAGATACTCTTTAAAGTAAGATTGGTGGGAAATAGCATTTCTTGGGGAAATGGGTGGGAAATAGGAGTTTCTTGGAAAAACATTTGACTGTGGGCTTTAGAGCCTTTGGGAATGCCATTAGAAAAGCAAGTTTTAATTGTTACCATCTCCCCAGAGCCTGTTCTTGTCTTTCTTTTTCCCTTCAATTTTCTTATTTTCCATGGATTCTTTACCTCTTTCCTTTAGCTTTGCCTCTCCATCCCTTGCAGCACTCACGGTGGTCTCCACAGCCAAATTTCAGGTAGGTTCTCTCCTCCTTCCTCTCCTTGGTTGGAACAGATTTTGCCACAATGTCATCCCATGTTGACTCTATAGGGACATGTCATCCCATGTGGGCACAACGACATTAAAACATCCCCAGAAGACAACTACAGGAACTTTCTTTTTGTAGGGTTTTTAGGGAAATTGCAGCAGTTGCTTGAACTTCAGAGAACCAAGTAGCAAAAACCTTATTTGCACCAATTTACTGGACTGAAACAAAGTTGCATTTACTATAACAAGTCACCAAACCCAAATAATTACCAACTTCCTCCCACTTGGGAGTGATGTGAGCCATAAGAGGAGCCATAAGGGGCGTGATGACAGGGACACCCTCTCCTCCTCCATCCACCTTCTCCAAGTGCTTCTGGATTGAGGTCAGCCTTGTCCCCAGTGGGAAATATTTTCTCTCCTCCCACCAACCAGGGCCTTTTAGAGGCATTTCCACTTGCTGGGATGGGATCTTATTTTTTTTTTTTTCCTTTTGAAAAGTGACTTCATATTCCATTTTATTATTTTTTTAATGTTGCAGGATTTATTCTGTTTGAAGTCTTACATCCTCATTTCCTGTCAGGATGATTAAAATTGATTTCCGCCATCAGCTAGAAAAAGATAATCTGAAGTGGGTTCCTGTGAGACAGAGCTCTATCCCCACTGGAGACATTTCTAACCCTCTCCTATTATTTTAACTTTCTTTTTTGGGGGGATGCCTCTTTGCAAAAGGACAACTCAATGCTTCTCAGCCATGTGTGTCCCCCAGGTAAGTTGGGAAGAGTAATTTAACCTCATTTTTCCCATCACAGAGAGTGGACTGAGGGATTTAAATAGCTCTTGTTTACCACTGCCACCCTCCTGGCAGTATTTTTAGAGAAGTAATTGGATCCTCCTGATGCCTTTGCTTTGCTTCTCGAGCTCCACATCCTCTGACCCCACACCTGCACCTGTCCCAGTTTGTATCTGGGCAAGCTGAAATGGGATGGGTTTTTCCCCAGCATTAAGCTGGGTGGTTCCTGGTGCACCAGAGACTTTGCAGGAGGAGGAAGGAGGGATTTGGGCTGGAAAACCAGCCCAAATTTGGGTTGGCAAGCTGTAAAACATCTGGCCAACAAAGAAAACATGGAAAAAATGAGTACAGAGGGCAAGTGGCACTCAGGGATACAGCGGTTCAAACCATTACCCATCTCTTAAATCAACTAAACCTGGAATATTCTAAATAAAAAATCAATTAAAATAATTTTTTTAATCAAATCAGTACATTTTTATATTTGATTAAATAAATTTTAAAATTAACAGAATCAACTAAACACTGGATATCCTGAATAATCTCCAAAATATCCCTAAAATATAAATAACATCTTTCCAGGCTGAAGGATCTTGGGGCCTCATGACCACGTTGGTTTGCAGCAAAACCCCATAAGCAAATTTATGCAAATGAGGAGGACTGGTGATTCCTATCATACCAAGCACAAAATGATACACATGTACTGAGAGTCTTTTCCCCAACCACCATCTCCAGACTCCCAACCCACGAGGAATCCCCCCAAAAAAGGGGTCCCCACCATCCAACAGGTCCCCATCCCAAAGCTTAAACACCTTACAAGAGAGTAATTTAACGCCATTCCCAGCTTAAGCTCCATATCTACCGGGCGTGAAATTAGTTCCAGCAAGCTGCAAATTTGCCACTAATAAAAATATTTAGCAATTCGCTAGTCTTTAAATCAGGAGCAGAATATTTTCTTTCCTGCATCAACGCCTGTTTCTTTTTAATTCTAATGTTGGAGCGCCGGGGAGCTCCAGCCGTAAAACTGGAAGTCTCACGACTGCGCGAGCAGTTTTAAATCAGTTCCCTCAGCGCTTCCAGCCCCACCACCAAGACTCTGACAATTTATTATCATTTGATACGAGGCCACGTTGGTTATTTTGGCCACTGGGATGAGCTGGCCATGGTGGATTTGCAAGTTTTAAGCCAAAATTTGACCCAAAGCCACCCTGTTTCCAGGGGCTGCTCCACTCACAGAAGAGCTTTGATCCATGTGATCCCACCTTGCAGGCCTTGGAGGAAGGTGACCTCTCCATCCTCCTGTGCCAGGCATTTAATTAGCCTCAGCACTAATTGTGTCTCTCTGCCAAGCCCATTTCATCCAATGCCAGCCTCAGGATCTTTGTCACGCCTTTGCCAAGAAATGCCACAATTCCCTGATTTCTTCCTTGGGAAAAACTATCTGCAGCGATGATTGAACACAGCCTTCAAATCATTCCTTTTCCTTGGCAGGACAGCAGCTCCCATCCACTGAAGAGCACTGATTTATTTGTGCCCAAATAAATCCTTTGAACTGGGTTTTCTGGGCCACGAGCACCCAACAGCATCAGTATGACTCTGCTTCTCCTTATTTAAAGCAGATTATTGCTTAGAGCCTTGCCAGGAAAGGCTTTATGGTACCTGTATTATGGATACCAAGCACACTGGAGCTGGAACTGCTCATCACCACATCATCTGTCATCACTTTGATGTGTCCTGTCCCCAGCACAAGGGTTTGGGTGCAAACACCACACGGTGCAAATCAAAAGTCTTGGAGGAACCTGAATGTGTGACACCAGCAGACATCCCTACACCAGCAGCTATCCTGGAAAAAAACACCACAGATATGAAGCTTCTCCCAGAGTCATGAAAACAACACAAAAATCCTCAATATTTGCTGCTCTCCCATCTGTTTTAATTCACCTTTTATACCCAGCATTGCCTTTCTCCCACTTTCTGTAACTTCTTTTTTCCAGCTGCAATGCAACCCTGACACAAGCAATAAATGGGACCAAATCCCAGCAGGTAAAATCTGGAAGGAAAAGTTATTTTAGGCCAGCAATAAATGATTCTTTAGCAATAAGATCAGATCTTTGCATTCAGCTGGTGGGCTGATGGAGCAGTTTGCAAGGCAAATCCCCAGCAAGGCATTCCTGATGCTGGGAGGAGGCTGAGATGCAGAAGAAGGATGGGTTTAGGATGATGAGCTTTGCTGCAGATGGGTTGAAGAAATTTCTGGTGAAGGTTGTGCTTGGAAATATCACACCAATGGGGTTGGTTTTCCCAGTTTCCCTCATCTGTGGGTTTACCATTTCCCTTCATTGTGCTCTGAGAAACCTGCAGCCTTGCTGTGATACCGTGTGGGCTGGGCAAATAAATATTGTTAAACGTCATGTATTAGATGTAATACATTATATATAAAATATAAAATATAAAATATAAAATATAAAATACTGTATATAATATAGTATTATATATATTATATATTATATCTATTATTAAATATTGAATGCAATTAATATTAAAGGCATAAATACATAAGTATTTTGGAGGGTGTTTGGCTGCATTTCAACTCATTTCAACTCCAAATCTTGTGCTTGAGTCACCATCAACCCTATTGCAATGGTGGGGTTAAAACCAACAAGCAGCAAGGCTCAGAGCTGGCCATTGGATGTGTTTGCTGGGCTGTAAATTGCATTTATCCTTCAGCCTCTGGCCAGATATCTGGGATGTGGTGTGGTCCACCAGCAGGATCAACAGCTGCATGATTCAAGCTCTCTGCTTCAACCTCTTGAACTGGTTTAACATTGCTGTGGTTGAAACTGCCAGGCAGCACCAAGACATGGAGATGAGCAATAAAAACCCAATCAATATGGGAAGAGGTTAACGAGGCCATTGGTAAAGCTGTGTACAAGAGAAAAATAAGCCAAGGAAAAGCCTTATTGGCTGATGAATAGAACGTTTCACTTCCAGATGAAAAGCCAAAGGATGCAAAAGAATGGCAGAAGGAGAAAGCTCCAGCAGAAAACAGCGTTATGAAGAAGAAATTTGGGGGTTTAGAAACTACAAAAATGCAAAGAAATGGCAAAACAGAGCAAAGCAAATGGAGATTCCCAAACAGCAGGAGCAAACATTTAATTTCTCATGGCCAGCAGGACCAGGAAGCAGAGGGAACAGAAGAGGAGGAGTGGGAAGAGAACGGCAGAGATGGACACCAGCAAGGCAGGGGCTGCAGAGGGGGAAAGCCCTGCCTGGTGGGGCTAAGCCAGGGAGCAGAGCAGGAGGGAGTCTGCAGGCAGACACAGGGTTTTGATGTGTTGGCAGCCGGGGGCTGCTCCATGCCAAGTGAAGGCAGGTGTCAGAGGCAGTTTGTGTTCTGCTTGCTGAAGCATTTGGTGTCATGCTGGCGACTCTGATTTCATCACAGGGAAAGGCAGGTCGCTGCTGCACGGAATAATTAACTGCTGCTTTATTCCTCCCCTTGGAAGAGGCGACAGAAAACGCCCACTCAGGTGACATTTTGTGCAGCCAAAGTATTGCAGACTTCAAGCGGCTGAGACAGAAAATATCAGTGTTTAGGGTTTTTTTGGGTTAACTGAGCCCAGAGTGCCTGGGGTTGGAACAGAATCTTCCTTAAAGTCCTTTCCAACCCAAACCATGATGTAATTCTGAGATTCTATGATAAAGTCATGATCAAACCACACCGACCTTGATCTGATGGGCAAGACGTGATGGTGAGGAGACAGGATTTATAAACAGGCTGAAATATTCATTTTAAAAGGAAATTCCTCTTGTCTTGATGTTAGAAGATGCTTACAGCATTGAGAAACCTCCCTAGTTTGGCTTGGCTGTCCCAGACCCCCAGTGTGGCTGTTCCAAAACCCGTGTCAGCATTACTGTATTAACGAAATCTGCCTGATTTTGGCCCTAAATATTATTGAAGGCGTGCACAGCTCAATTTTTAGGGTGTTGGGGTGAAAGTGTGTTCAGAGGTGCTCCCTGCAGCGGGGAGGGCAGGAGCTGGGTGGCGCCGGCCGAGGCGAGGTAAGGAAGCACCGATCGCCTGCACCGGGAGGGGAGCGGATGGAAATTCCCGTTCCACCGGGAGCAGCCGGAGCTCTGGGACGGGGTCCAAGGCCGCGGGACGGGGAGCGGCTGGAGCGGGATCCTGGGATCCCATGGGGCCAGGAGGGCCGGGATTCAATAGGGACCGGGTCAGTAGGGCTGGGATTCAATAGGGACCGGGTCTGTAGGGCCGGGGTTCAATAGGGACCGGGTCTGTAGGGCCGGGGTTCAATAGGGACCGGGTCTGTAGGACCGGGATTCAATAGGGACCGGGTCAGCAGGGCTGGGATTCAATAGGACTGGGGCCGGGATGGGGGCTGGGATCAGGACCGGGACCGGGACCCGGACCCGGATCGGGCTCAGGATGGGGGCCGGGATCGGGATCGGGATCGAGATCGGAATCGGGATCGGGATCGGGATCGGGCACTCGCCCCGCCCCGGGCGCGCCCCCGCCTCCGGCGGCGCGCATAAAGCCCCGCCCACCCCTCCACCCTTAGCCAATGGGAAGCGCCGAGGGAGAGCCAGGCGGGGCAGGGAAAGCGGGGTCCGCGCCTCCTCCCTCTGCCCCTTAGCCAATAGACAGCGCGGACGGCGCTGCGGACAGCGCTGATTGGTCGAGGCGGCGCGGTTGCTAGGCAGAAGCGGCGGCGCGGGGCGGCATGGCGGGCGCGCTGGGCGTGGGGCCGGGGGTGCTGGCGCTGCTGCTGCTCTGGGCCATGGCGCTGCTGCTCGTGATGGCGCTGGGCCGCGCTGGCCGCGCCCGGTGAGCCGGGGGGATGGGGACGGGCCGGCCCGGTGAGCCGGGGGGATGGGGACGGGCCGGCCCGGTGAGCGCGGGGATGGGGTGGGACCGGCCCGGTGAGCGCGGGGACCGGGCGGGACCGGCCCGGTGAGCGCGGGGTTCGGGCCCGCCGGTGCTGAGCTCGCCCCGCCGCTCCGCTCTCGCCCAGGCTCGGCGCGGTGCCGGTGGTGCTCGGAGCCGCCGCGGTCACGGCCGCGCTGCTGCTGTTCCCCCGGGAGAGCGAGAGTCCGGCCCCCGCCGGCGCTGAGGAGGTGAGCCCGGCGGGAGGGGAGCGGCGGCGCCCCGGGACGGGCCCCGGGGCTGAGCCTGTTCCGTGGGCACGGCCCCAGACGGGTCTCTGGGCCAGGGACGGGCCCTGCGGCCATCCTGGAGCCCTGGGAATGGATCCTCACCCCGGGATGGGCTGCAGGATGCTCTGGGAATGGTTCCTCACTCGGGAATGGGCTGCAGGATGCTCCGGGAATGGTTCCTCACCCCGGGGATGGGCTGCAGGATGCTCTGGGAATGGTTCCTCACCCCAGGGATGGGCTGCAGGATGCTCTGGGAATGGTTCCTCACTCGGGAATGGGCTGCAGGATGCTCTGGGAATGGATCCTCGCCGCAGGGATGGGCTGCAGGATGCCCTGGGAATGGATCCTCACCCCGGGATGGGCTGCAGGATGCTCCGGGAATGGTTCCTCACCCCAGGGATGGGCTGCAGGATGCCCTGGGAATGGATCCTCACCCCAGGGATGGGCTGCAGGATGCCCTGGGAATGGTTCCTCACCCCAGGGATGGGCTGCAGGATGCTCTGGGAATGGTTCCTCATCCAGGAATGGGCTGCAGGATGCTCTGGGAATGGTTCCTCATCCAGGAATGGGCTGCAGGATGCCCTGGGGATGGTTCCTCACCCCGGGGATGGGCTGCAGGATGCCCTGGGAATGGATCCTCACCCCAGGAATGGGATGCAGGATGCCCTAGGGATGGTTCCTCACCCCAGGGATGGGCTGTAGGATGCTCTCGGAATGGTTCCTCACCCCAGGGATGGGCTGCAGGATGCCCTGGGAATGGATTCTCACCCGGGAATGGGCTGCAGGATGCCCTGGGGCCCCAGGAATGGGCTTTTAGCTCAGAGCGAGCCCCGGTGCCATCCCCGTGCTGCCTTTGTGCTCTCCCCCTGGCACAGGCTGTATTGCTGGTGGAGCTGGGAACTATTAATTTCTGTGACTAAATTGCTGATTTACACACTGGCCCGGGGGGTTTGGCTCCCCTCCTCCCGTCCCCAGGGGCTCTGTGCAGGGATTGCCCTCCTGCCTTGGTCCCTCCCGGCTCCAGCAGCCTCTGCTCCCTCTGCCATTCCCTTTGCTTGTCCTTCTCCTTCCACTGTTCCCTCAGCTCTGATTGCTAATTAAAGCCCCATAACAGCTCTTCAGCTCTCTTGTAGGTTCTTGCCGTGCTTGAGCACGAAGCCATCTGCCTTGTCAGGCCCAGGGATCTCCCCCAGTTTTTGGATCAGGCTGTCTGAGCTGCCACCTTGAGCTCTCCCAGAGCTCTTTGGCCTTTGAATACACAAAGTTTTGTGGCCTTTCAGGTGCCATTTCCTCTGTTCTATTATTAATGTGTGTTAATTATTGCTTTTCTGGTTCTTGTTCTGTGTAAATCCCTACTAAAAGATACTTGTAATGTTCTTTTCTTCTCTCTGTCACATCTGACCTGCTCCTGTGAAGGTTAGGAGTGAGATGAAGGGCAGCCCAGTGCGTGTTTGTTGCCTGGGAGGCAAATGGAATTGGAAAGCTTTTTTTTTTACAGATCTTCAATTGGACTGGACCTGCCCTGCCTATCAATAATACATGACCTGGGCTTTCTGCACCAAAACTCTGCTAATTGGCTAATTAAAAAGTGAAACGTGCAGAAGGAGCCGGCACTTGGCTCACCAGAGACTCTCTGCAGGAGCACCAGGGCTGAGCTAATGCGATGGATAAAGCTGAGCTGGGGCTGAGCAGAGCTCTGGGGGGTCTGGGGAGCAGAGAGGGGATTTCATAAACAGCCTCCTCGCCGTGGGCTTCTCTTTGTCTTGCCTAGCTACCATGGCTTTTTTTTCATTGTTATTTTTCTCTTTTCTCGCTGTCTCCCTTCTGAAAGGGAATCAGGGCTGGAGGTTTGTGGCTGGGGAGAACTGCTTCAGGGCTTGACTGCTGCTTCTTCCCTGTGCTCAGAGCTGTGCTGCTCCACATTAACATTCCCAGCAGCTTTTTGCAGGGATTCTTGTTCTCATTTGTCGCCCACTGTGTATTCCAGGGATGGAAAGCAAGGAGAGAAATCTGGGGGAGCCCCAGAGGTTCCTTTTTCCAGGATGTGGCGTTCTCCCTCCTTTTTCCTTTTCTTTCCTTTTTCCAGAGGTTCCTTTTTCCAGGATGTGGCGTTCTCCCTCCAGGCTCCTGGAGCAGGCTGGGGCTGTGACGTGCTGGGATCTGTGTGTTTCTCTTCCCTGCAGGTTGTGGACACCTTCCTCATTGGCCGCTTCATCCTCCTGGCTGTGATGAGCCTGGTCTTCCTCGGCTGCCTGTTCCTGTTCCTGATTTACCACCTCATGGAGCCTGTGTATGCCAAGCCACTCCGCAGCAGCTAGAGACAGCAATCTCTGCAAAGAGGAGATCCTGATTTCATGGCAATAAACCAGACAGAGACACCAGGAGGCTGCTCTGGAGGTGACCTTGATGTTCTGAAAGAGCCAGCGAAGCAAGTGAAGCCTTTGCTTCATCTTAAAAAGCAAAGTTTGGTCTGAGCATGAGCTCCTTCCTCCCCAGGGGTTCAAGCCTCTGCACCTGCAAAGGTGTGTGAACATCTGAATGCTGCTCTGCTTTCAGAGAGCTGAGATCCAGCACTTGTGCTGCTCCTGGTGCAGTGCACTGAACTGAGCTGAGATGGTTGGTTATTGTTACCCACAAGACATGGGTAGAGCAAACAAACAAACAAGTAACAAACAAGAGCAGTTTGTTACTGCTCCTTTTTCACTGTGCTTTAATAAAACTCTTTGAGAAATCCCTGACTCAGGCTTTATTTATTCCACAGGGATGTCACATTTGGCCACACTGTAGTGACAGTGCCCATGAGAGCTGCCTTTTTTTGGGGCAGACGTGGGGGTTTGAGAAAAAAACCCAAACATCAGTGTGTGGCTGTGGGTTGTTTGGGATGGTCCCCTGGACTGGAAATCAGAGGAAATCAGAGTGGGGAGTGAATGCCAAGTGGTGCCAGAACAGCAGAAGGAAAGCTGCCCTCCCAGGAGTGAGGGAGAGGCTGTGTCTGCCCTCGCTGGTGCTGGGCAGTCCTGCCAGCCATGGAAAGCCCCTTGCTGATACCTGAGTGTTCCCTGCCTGTGCAGCCCTCAGGTGTCACCCTGGGTGCTGCCAAAGGCTCACAGTTGCTGCTACCCTAAAACTTCAAACCTTTGCTCAATTCTAGCACAGATCCTGCTGGTCACCTCCAACCCTCTTTTCCCCACTTGCGGGAGAAAACACCCTCTGTGTTTTAGAGGAGCAGCCATGGGGTTGAATGCCATTTTTGCTCCTGTTTTTGGGGGAAGCCAGGGGAGCAGTCCTGCTGCAGCAGAGCCTGTGCTGAGGGGGAGCTGTGGGCAGCAGTGTCTGCACAGCCACTGCTGCTCTGTGCCCTCCGTGGCAGCAGTTTGTTTTCTTGCATGAAATCTCAAAAAGCTTTAAATTGCAGAAAAAAAAGCATTTTTGGTGGCCTGGAGCATCCTGTGACTGTTTCAGCAGGGAAGAAGCCTTTACCCTCGCTGCTGTGTGGGGAGAGGCTCCCACAGGTGCCCAGGTCACGGGCTGAGGTGGGCTCTGTTGTGGCTCATGTTCTCCAGCCCACAGGGATGGAGCTGCTCAGCCCTCCGTGGCTGAGCAGGCAGCAAGAATTGCAGTGAGGTCAAAGTGTGAGACACCCCTGAGCAGTGGTCAGGGTCAAAACAGCCAAAAACTTGAGGGCAGAAACTCTGATTTTTTTTTCCCCATTTTAGAGATTTTTTTTTCTTTTTAATTTTGAACTGATGACGGTAAATTAAAGAACCAACTGGCTTTTTCCAGCCCTGTCCTGACAGCTGCCAGTCACCAAACATGAAGGATTGATAAGGCAGAGCCAGTGGGCGTGGAGGTGATGCTTCCCTGGCAGAAAATGCCCCAGCACCCCGGAGCACTGACTCAGTCAGCTAAAAATTGTAAGTACAGTCCCAAAAAAAGCAGAGATGAGGCATCTCTGCTTTCCAAACTGCAGCCACGCTCAATCCCTTCCTGTCCTGAAGCCCGTGTCCAAGGGAGTGTGTTGAGGAAATGCTGAGCATTTATGCATCACAAGCACATTGGGGTCTCCTGGTGATTTTGATGTTACACCTGAAATAAAATTCATATTTAATTCATTGTGTTAATAACATTAATGAGCATGGAGTTTCTCTGGCAGCTCCAGCTCTGTGCCTGCTGTGTTGTTATCCCTGTGTTTGTGGGATGATTTGGGAGCCTCATTGAGGCCACAGTTTCACCAGGGCTTCAGTCCAGCTAATGGGAGGGAAACCACAACAAAAGCAGCTGGGGCACTAAAAACCCAACTCTAAGAGCAGAAATGTGAAACTTCTCCCCATTTTGCACTGTCATTAAACCCAAATAAGGGCTTTTTCTGTCCCCTTAACTGTTTGTGACTAAAATGAGTCAAAAGGCTGATAGAGCAGCAGTTATTTTGGGGAGAGCAGAAAGTCACGCTGCAAGACAGACACAGTAGCTCCTGCTCAAGGAGGTGATTTCAGCATTTTCCCAAAAACCCCATTAACTGGAGAAAGCCTCATGTGCTCTCACCCCCACTGAGACATTCTGAGCTTCATCCTCATCCTTCACAGCCCTGGGCAGTGGGGAGCCACCAGCTGGATGAACTCAACCCGGGCTCTCTGTGTATTTATTTATTCTGGGGAGTTCTGCTCCTCCCCGCATAGGGGCTTTCCAAACGGTTCCTGTTTATTTTTGGAACAGGAAAGACCACGTCAAGGAATTGGTATGAGCCAGAGCTGCTTCCCAACCAGCCCCAAACGGCCATTTTTTTGCTTCCATCCACATCCCAAAGCTCCAGCTCCTGGAGGATAATCCCTTCTAGCACCTCTGCCTCCATCTAGCAGCCTGATCCTTTCTTCTGGAATTAACGTGCCACAGGAGGGCAGGTTTGTCTTAAACCCCAACCTCTCTGTTGCAGGTGAGGATTTTGGGACCTCAGAGGATGTTAAAGCCAAGGAGCCCTGCTGCAGCCCAAACTGATCCAGCCCTCCTCCTGCAGGATCAGAGAACCAGATCTGCCATGTCCCGAGGTGCAGGCAGAAAATCAGGCTGAATCTCATCTCAAGAAAGCTGCTGTGCTAAAAGACCCCATGTGTGCCAGGATGAGGGCAGGCTGGTTGCTTTCAGGTCAGGGGGAAAAGCAGCCCTTTTCTCTCCCTAAATTCTCTGCCTGTCTCAGAAATGAGCAGGGATGCCCTGCACAGGATGCTGGTGCCCAGGTAGTGCCAGGCTCACCAGCCCGAGGGCAGCTGCTCCCTCCTCCCTGAGGAGGGCAGGGAGCAGTGCCAAAGCAGAGATGGAAGGAGCAGGAGTGTCTGCAGGGGAAACTCCTCTCCTTGATTTAAGGTCCTTGAATGACGGCAATTCCTCATGTCTCACGCTGCTCTCTGCTGGCACTTAATTACCCTCACTGGAAAAACTGCCCTCAGATTTCCACCTTGACTTTGCTGACTTCAGCTTCCCTGCTGTTGGATCCTGATTTGCCTTTGGCTGCTAATTAAAAAGCCCTTCAGCCTTTGCCAGCTGCTCCTTGCATAGGTAATTACAGACCGTGCTCCAGCCACCTCCTCACCTTCCCAGCAGACCAGCAGCATTCCTCCAAAATCTGTGCAGCCTCTTCCCCGTCTGCCTCCAGGGGGATGGCATTGCTGTGCTGTGGGACGGTGGGGTCACCTACAGAAAAACCCAAACACTGCGTTTACCAAGGCCAAAGAGCCCGTTTGGGGTGGGATTTGTCCCATCACAAAGGTGGACACGTGTCCATGCTCTCAGTGCCACAGGGGCTCATGGCAGAGGAAAAGCAGCAGCTCCTTATCCAGCAGAGGAGGAACAAGGCAAGTTGTCTTCCACATTCCTCCCAGAGGAGCTCAGCTCCATTTTAACAGTGTTTTTGGCTAAGCCAAACCCAGGGGATCCCCTCTCTGCCTTCCTACTCACTCTTCAATTCCAAAGCTTAGTAAGACCTGGAGTTTTCTTTGGCATTTGGCTCCTTTTTTTTTTTAAGTTTAAAACTGCCATGGGCTGTGTGCCCTTTCTCCTCGCTCCTGGCAGTGGAGCCAAGGCTGTTCAGACTTTCCAAACATAAGTGGGACACGGCCCAGGCCTAAATTTGTCCCAGAAAAATTGTAAGCAGCTGAAAGAACAAGCAGGAGGGGGGAAAGACAAAAAAAAAAAAAAAAAAAAAAAAAAAAAAAAGGGGGGGGGGGGGGAAACCCCAAAACGTAAGAAAGGCGAGGTGGGGGGAAATCCCCAAACCAACTTGCTGTTGGAATAAGCCCCCATGTGTGTCAGGACTTACAGGATTTTTTGCTTGAAGGGGTATTTTGAGGCCCCCTCCCCAGAGGATGGTTTTAGGACACACAGCAGTGTCCAAGCTCCATCACACTGGCAGGGCCATCCTCAGCCCAGCTCATGGGTCTCTGCCAGCAGCAAGGGCCTTGTGCCCACAGGGTGTGTGTGCCACGAGCCTGGGGACGCTGCAGGGTCACCCCGAGGCCCTGCTGAGGACAGACCCGTTGTGACACCTCTCCCTGTGGCTCCATCAGGGTGTAGCCCAGTGGGGTTGATGTTTTCCTGGGGAAAAGGGCAATTGCGGATTTTATTTTTCTCTGCCTGCTCCATTTTTCCTGTTTTTTTCCCCAAGGCCCATTGAGCACCAACAGTCAGAGTGGAGGGGATTAAAGGCCATCACTGCTTGGCCCCCCCAAACCTGCAGCTGCCACTCTCCCAGCTGCCTGGTCCCCTGTGCCACTCCATCACCCTCAGAGCTTTACAGGGAGCTGGTCCAACTGGCTAGCAAGTTTCCTCCTTTTTTTCCCCCCACCCTTTTTTCCCCTTTGCTGATGAAATCAGCACTTAATAAAATCGCATCAGGCCCAGATGTTTTCTCCTCGGGTCAAGATTCAAGGAGGTGAAGTCAATTAGAGCTGCAATTTATCCCAGGCACACACGGAGCCCCCGGCACCGGGCACTGCTCTGCCCTGGGCAGAGCGCCGGAGCCAGGCGCCCTCCCCGGGTGGCGAGGGGATGCAAACACATCCTAGGGGACAGAAAACACATCCCAGGGGATGCAAATACATCCCAGGGGACAGAAACATCCCAGGGGATGCAGTCACATCCCAGGGGATTGGAAACATCCCAGGGAATGTAAACACATCCCACGACACTGCAGTAACACCCCAGGGGACAGCAAACACATCCCAGGGGATTGCAAACGCATCCCAGAGGACAGCAAATGCATCCCAGGGGATTGGAAACATCCCAGGGGATGCCAACACATCCCAGGGGACAGCAAACGTATCCCAGGGGATTGCAAACACATCCCAGGGGATTGGAAACATCCCAGGGGACAGAAAACATCCCAGGGGGCTGCAAACACATCCCAGGGGATGCCAACATATCTCAGGGCACTGCAAACATCCCAGGGGATGCAAACACATCCCAGGACACTGCAGACACACCCCAGGGCACTGCATTAGTTTGGGCTCAGCCCAGGGATGTTCCCTGTGTAAAAGAAGCAGCTTTTTGTTGGTGAGGCAGTGCCTAAAGTGATTTGGCATCATCCTCCTGATCCAGACCCTGGAATACCAAGCAGGGTCTGGATGGGCCAGGCTCACAAACAAGAGACTGCACGTGGAGGAAAGCAAGGACAGGGGTGTGATCGCTGCCCCCAGGTATTCACAGACTTGGCCGAGCCTGTCAGGACATGGCACGGAGCGGCCACACGGATTTTCCACGTTTTTATTAATAAAACGGCCGATGGTGCAGAATTGACCCAGAAAACCGCTTGGCCGGGGCCCTTTGACCACTCCTCGCCCTTCCTCCGGGGGAAGCCAAGCCGTGGTGGCCCCGAGCCCGCGGGCCGTGCCCGGGCTGCGGCTTTGCCCGCGCTCCCTGCCGTGTGCCCCGGCCGCTCCTCGCTCCGGCCTTGGGGCGGCCGCAGGGGACGCGTCAGAACTCCTTAAACCTGCGGGGACAAAAGCGAGCGGCTCAGGGCGGCGGCAAGGCCCCGCGGGCGCTGGGAGCGATGCTGGGCACTGCGATCGATGCTGGGCACTGCGATGCTGTCGGAGATGGAAAGGGAAAAGAGCTGTGCCGGGAGAGCCCAGCCCCATCCGCGCCACCAGGAGGAGAAGCAGGCGCGAGGAGGAGATGCAGCCACTGTTGTGTCTCCGGCCAAAGCTGAAATGTCCCCAAAAATCCTACAGCGTTTGTGCCTCTTCTCTGCAAGCTGCTCCAGAGACACTCCCCAAAGCGCTGAAGACACTGCAGCATTGCCACATGAGCCAGCCGCTTCCCCCAGCAGAAACCAGCCAGTGTTTGGTGCAAACGCGGCTGCTGTCATCCCCTAGGACAGTCGTCACCCTAACCAGCCCCGGCACCAGAGAGCAGAGCCTGGCAGCCCTCCACCGGCAGCCGGAGAAGGAGATTTGGGCCGCACTTACCGCAGCACGAGGCCCAGACTATTGGTCTGTCACCTGCAAACACAAGACATAAGGGACGGAATGTCCGCAGGGGTCGGGGTCCGGCAGCCCCACTGCCAGGACCGGCGGTGGCCCCTTCCTTTAGATGTCACATGGGGATGTTGGTGGCAATCGGAGCCAGGGCAGTGCTGATTTGGAGATTATTTATACACTCGCTGCAGTGATTGACCCAGATTTGATTAGCCAGCCCTGGCTGCGTGTAATCAAGCTCAGTTGCACAGGTGGGCAAAGCCTATAAATTCAGTCATTTCAAGTGCATTAATCAATGCCAATCGATTGGGCATCTGGGCCAGTATCTGCTAAATCAGCCAGATTTAAAGGATGCGCTGCCCAGCCACATCTCCCTCTCCCTCCTTCCTCCCACACTCTTCCCTGGCCATTGCAATTTGATCTTTTGATTCCCAAATCTTGATCTCGGCCCTAAATGATTGGAGCAGTGGCTATTTCTAGGCTGAGCCTGCAAAGTGAAACTCAGAATCAGAATGGATCAGGCTTGTGTTTGCATTTAATCCTCAGGGCTCAAGTGAAGATACTTACACCGACCTACTTCCCATCCATCACTGACTCTGTTAGCTGCACACTAGAGCTACAAAGACACAAGGACACTGTGTTTAGCACCCCAAGTGTTTTCTGAGGTGCAGCTGGCTAAAATCCCCCAGGTGCTGCCTCGGCTTGAGGTGGCAGCGTCTCAGTGGCCACAGGGCACGGGGCAGGCGGGCTGGCGATGCCCACGCGAAGGTGCAGCAGCGACAGCAAGGGGTAACAAACATCCTTCTGCAGCAGCAGCAGCGACAGCGTGCCCGGGCGGCGCGGCACCGGGGGCCGCTCCGGGCTGGCAGCTACGTACCCTCTCTGCCTCGCCATGGAGCCACACCAGCCACGCGCCTCCTTGACCACCACACGAGCCAGGAGCTGCAAGAGCAAGGGTGGAGGGTCGCTGCAAGGCTGGGGCACTGCAGCCTCCAGCCCTGGCACGATTCCCACCACCAGCAGATCAGTTCTACAGCTCTCCCCAGCAAAGGTTATGAACTAAACCTGTGCGAGGAGGAAAAGCCAAGTGAAAGCAGAGGTCTGGAGTCTGTGGGGAATAGATTTGTAAAGAATTCTCAAAACTTGACAGAAAGTTTACACAGTCTCGTGTATTTGTATGTAAATACTGAGATAAGGTCTGTTGACTTAGGAAGGTTATGGAATAGAGATGACATTGTTGAGAGAGAGATTGAAGTACAAGTAAGTTTTAATAGGTTTCAAAATATGATTTTGAAGAAAGATTAAATATTTTAGAGAATTAGAATTGTGAAAAATGTATTGTAGTAGAACTATGTGGGGAAGAAATACAGGTGATTAGTGTTAAAAGTAATAGTAATATTGTGTAGTAAAAGTTAATAGGTTGAAAAACATTTATAAGGTATTGTAACTAGAAAATAGGTTAGTTTCTGATGGAATGGTGTTGAGTTTTTTGTGACTCACTATTTATTGAGACTGATAATAGAAGAAAATCTTTTAAAACATTTCTCAGTTACCCATCTCTGTAAAAGTTGAGAAAACTAACAAAACAGTGCCTGGTGTGAGGAAGGAATAACTCAACTATCTGTTTAAAACACCTCTCAGTTACCCCATCCTGTAAAAGCTGAGAAATTCAACTATCTGTTTAAAACACCTCTTAGTTACCAATCTCTGTAAAAGCTGAGAAAACCAAGAGCCAATACAGGCCTTTGCACTTTGCCCTGTGCCTGGATGTCTTCTGAGAACCATCTGAGCCCTCCAGCAGTGAGCAGGCAGCTAAAAGGGAGCCTGTGACACCCCAGGGCAGACAAAGGAGTTCTGCCCAGGTGACACCTACCAGACAAGCCAGGACATCAGCTGCTATCAGCATGTAGAACACGTTATTCCAGCCCGTGGGAGAGATGAGCCCTGCCAGCAGCGGCCCCAGCGCAGCACCTGGGGGGCACACGAGCCCCGTTAGCCCTGTTCACACCTGAGAGGGGAGCAGGACCCCCAGCACCCCCCAGGACACACCAACAGATCCCGTGCCGTCGATGATGGCCGTGACAGTCGAAAGAGCTTTGGCATTTCCTTTGAGAGACTCATGGGTGCCCTGTAAGGATGGAGGGATAAAACATAAGGAGCAAAAGCAGCTTTGGGGTGCACAGCCAGCATTTTCCAGAGTGAAGCCAATGTCCCAGGCAGCAATTTCCATGTGTCAGACCCAGCCACAGACAGGAAGACCAAACTCAAATGCTGCCTGCAGCCAAACCGTGGCAAAACTTGGATTGTCAACAGGAGGCAGAAATTCCCAGGGAATCTGCCACCAAATATTTCCACTCTGCTTGTGCTCAGAAAAAGATGCAGCAGAGCTGAAACACAATCATGTGGCCAAGGTGAAAAAGCAACAGGAAAAAGCCCTGTATTTAAGGGAGGGTGTGGAGAGCAACACCAGGTGTGACAGCTCTGCCCTTCTCCAGTGGGCTTCAGAGGCATTGGAAAAGAAAGGTAAAGTGCAAAAATCCCAGCAAAACATGCCTCTGGGAAAGAGGGAGCAGGCTCTGGGTGTGCAAGGGCAGCGTGGCGGGGTTGAGGTGCACCTCTTACCAAATCTGCCGACACCGCTGTTGTGATGAGCGCGTAGGGCCCATTAACCAGAGCACCACAGATGATCAGCATCGCTGCAGAGGAACCCGGGAAGAGATGAAATCTTTAGGTGCAGGGAGCAGCAGGACATTGGATGCATCATCCCCACCCCACGTGTGGACATTGCTGTCCCACACATCCTCTCCTGTGCATCTCCACTTTCCCATGAAGATCCCAGCCAGCAGGCAGTGAACACTCATCCAACACCACCCTCCCCCAAATTCAGCCTGGGAGCCTGGCTCAAGAGGAGGAATAAAGGCAGGTGAATCCTCAGTATCTTCCAGCACCACTTCAGTGACAGGACCAAGCTGCACCATGGAGCTCCTTACCTATTGATATGCCAATGCCGTTCTGACCCACATGGTTATACAGGAACAGCTGGAAAAGAGAAAAAGGTGAACTAGTTATGGTTACTTCAGCTGTTTTACCAAGAGTTTTCCTTGCAGCAGTACCCTGGGAATGGGATGGAGAATGTGGGGACCTGAATTACTGCTCGTGCCAAGCACCAGCTGGGATGGGGGGCTGAGTGCACCCTGACCTCTGCATCCCACTGGCATGATGAAATACCTGGCAGCTGGCAAGCAGAGGTGCTGCCACGATTTATGGCCAGTGAGGCTCTGCCACGTCCCACAGCTGCAGCCAGACATAATTTGTCCCAAAGGTGCTCTCGGGGCCGCGGACGTGACGCAGCCCCTCTGCTTCCCAGCACGTGCCAGCTCCTTCAGCAGGAGAGGCTCCCATCCCAGAGCCAGCCAGGATTGGATTACAGCTAATTAACCATGCTGTGGAAGCAAAGCCAAATGAGCTCTGTGCAGGTGCCTGGGAAGGACGTCCAGGCCAAGTTCCAGTGGAGCATGAGGCCGTTGGCATGGGGGCTTTTGGGATGAAAATCAAAGAGACAAAAGCTGGACTGGATCGGTGGGACCCCTAAGGCTTTGAGAAGAGTTATGGCAGGATGGAAAAACCTAAGGGTGTTTTTAGTTGTCAAGGTCTCTGCAATCCCTCCCCAGCCCCTAGAGCTGGACATCCTTCCCAGGAACATCTGGGCACGTGAATCAATCCCAGCTCTCATCTCAGCCGAGCGCGTGACCAGCCTGTCCCGGGCGCTTGGGAAGAGGAAGGCAGCTGTGACTCAAAGGAGCCGGAGCGAGGAAAGCCTCGTGATGGGTTTTGAGCCCATGTGACAGCTCACCATGGGAGCAGCGACCACCAGCATCACGCAGCACGTGGTGGCTCTGCCGCCAGTGTAGTCAGAGATGAGGCCAGCGAAGATCCCCCCTACAAGAAAGAGTCACAGGTGTCACTCACACCGCCCCAAAGGCAGAGCTCTGCCCTGGCTCAGCCCAAAATCAATGTGATGCTCTTTCATCCCCATCTTCTGACCAGTATGCCCCCAAGGTTAAACATAATAATATCAGAGTGAAGAGCTTTGATTTATCCCTTCCACTTCCTCCCTGCAGATGGTTTCTCTGCACTTCCATGCCGCCCTGGTCTCTTCCACACTTGCAAACAATAGGAAAAGGAGCCTGAGCAAGCGAGACCTGAGGAAAGAGGCTGTGATGGTTGGCAAAACAAATGGATGCCAAAATAAAATGGATGGGTGTTTGCTGCCTGCTGAGTGCTGTGAACACTGAATAAACCTCCTGGGGGAAAGAGATGGTGTTGCCTGTGGGGGGCACCAGCCAAGGCTGGTCAAGGCCAGGATTGTCCCTAAATCATCCCAGACCCATCCCTCCATCCCGGTACGTTGACGAACCTAAAATACCCCCGACATCAAAGAGGGTCGACAGGTCCCCGGCTTCCTTGGCACCAAAATGAGCTGTGGGGGAGAGGAGAGGGGTGAGGAGATGCTTCCCTTGCAAGGCTCACTCCCACCTTGCTGTCTCCAAAACTCACCGACGTTGACAATGTAGAGGGGCAGCCAGTACAGGAAGGTGTAGCTCACCAGCTTGGCAAAGAGCAGGCACAGGGAGAACTCCACTACGCCCTGGGAGGAGAGGAGGGGACATCAGAGGAGCCTCCTTACCCCTGCCTCCTCTGGATGGTGGGTTTGTCCCATTTTCTGCCCTGTGGATGCTCTGAGCTGCTCTGGATTTGCTCTTTCCTCCATCCCAGCACTCACAGGTATCCGAAGTGCCCCAAGGAAGCTGATGGCTTCAGGCTCCTCAGCTGGCTCCTTGGGGCTCTTGGAGTGATCCACACTGCTCTGGCCTGAGAGGCTCAGTGGGCCCTCGTTGGAGATGACTGCTTCAGGATCCTTCTCACTCGTGGTCACTCCTCCAGGATCCTCATCAGCAGCCATCTAAAATCAAGCCAAAAGCAGCACATGTGGCTCTCGTGGCTGGAGGAGGCTGAAACATTGGCTCTGCTGCTGGGGCATGACCCAGAGGATGCTCCCAGTGGAAGAGCAACAACCATCCCCTGTGACAGCTGAACATTGCTCTAATTCCTGCCATTACAACCTGATGACCCTCTTGTTTCACCCAGCCCAGGACGGGCCCCCTGGGAATCGGCGCGACTCACGTGATGCAGAGGTGGATTGCAGTCAACATCCTCAGGATCTGCAGGGAGAAAGAATACCCTGTGAGGAGAGCCTGGAGCAATCCCACTCCACCTGCTCTCCCTCCAGCACCTCACAGGGGCTGGGAACCCCCAGGTCTAGGCTGCATCTCTGGGTACTCTCTTCCCCAGTAAAAACCCAAAAGACTCCCCTGGTATTTCCTAGAAAGGCAGGCTCAGAGGAGTGACTGGTATAGGGGATGAGCCTGCCTGGACAACCCCAAAATGATGCTGAGCATCCCCATGGTGGTCAGATCCACATCCCTGCTAGCCACAGGCTGGAAATAAGTTTTTGGGATTGTCAAAAATGCTTAGAGATGGGCAAGGTGGAAAGTTGTTTGTATTATACTGGTTGTCTGCTGTGCCCCAGATGACAACACTCACACTCCACGAGGAAGAAGAAGCAGATGATGCCCACGACGGTGATGATGATGCCAGGCACAATAAAGGACAGGCCCCAGGCAGAGGAAACCCAGGCACCGGCGATGAGCGACCCTAAGATGTTGCCAACGGAGGTGTGCGAGTTCCAGATGCCCATGATCAAACCTCTCCTGGTGGGGACACAGCCGGGTCAGTGGCACTGGGGTGGCTGCCAGGGTCAACAGGGACCAGGACAGGCATGAGACACATAGGAGAAAAACTCACTTTCCTTTGCCAAACCAGTTTCCAACGCAGGCCACGACAGCAGGCCAGCCTGTTGTCTGCACCAGCCCATTGCAGACCTGGCAAGAGATGGGAGCATCACCCAGCACGCACCGACCACAGCCACGCAGCCCTGCACTGTTCTGGGCTACTGGGCTGGAAAATAGCCACCCCTATCCAAAGCTGTTAAGAAAACACTTGGTTTGTTTGTTTTTTCCCTGCTGGGGCAATCCTGGGGCCGTTGGCATCACTCCCATGGCTAAACTGGGAGTGGCTGGGGTTGCCAAACCAGCTGCCCGCAGCGCTCGGAGGCGGGCACGCCCGGCGGTTTCGACGCCCACGCCACGCACAGCCAGGTTTTGCGGGGAGTGGAAACGCTCAGCGCTGCCCTGCTCAGAAACTGGGCCACCCCAACCCCTTGAGGTCACTGAAAGACTAAGATGAGGCCGTGGTGATAAAGGGGACAACACACACAACACACCTGCACGACGATGAAGTACCAGAGGACGTGGATGTTCCAGAAGTAGCCGAGGCCGAAAAGGGCGGTGAAGAGCCCGCTCACCACCATTCCCCCCGACAGGTAGTAGCGCAGAGGGAGGCGCTCCCCAAAAATGCCACTGCAGAGACAGGGGAGAGCACAGCAGAAGCTGAACGGGTGATGCCAGCAATGGGCATCATCACAGCGAGCCAGTACCCGAATCCTGAGCGGATCCCTGGCTGCTTTCCTGTTAGCATGACCCCATCCCAATGGAAACCAGTTTCCACCAGACTGGTGCAAACTGGTGAGTGGAGGGGAAGGCCCTGGGTACCTGATAAACATCCCGATGGCGTAGGCCACCAGGAAGGCATTATCCAGCGCCCCAAAAAGTTCCTTGTAGTTGTCCCCATCTGGAAAACAAATATCAGGGCCACCTCAGGCTGGCCCCCACCTTGTGTCCCCTCCCCGTGGCTGCTGGCTTCATCTTGTTCCCCCTTCACCAAAGCCTGGTCTCCATGGGGGCTTCTGAGGGCATGGCCAGGTGCCATCGGCACTGGGACCTGGTCCTGTCCTGGACTTCACCACCCGCTGCTGCCCTTTGGCCCAGGGGCATGGGACAGATCTTCATCACTTAATTACCTCCGGGTGCCTAATGAGCAGCTCCCTGCCAAACCCTGGCCACGACCTGGTATTAGGGAATGGAGGAGCCCAACTTGGCTGCCACAAGCGTGGGTTTTGGGGTGCCTGGGGGAGCTCAGCCTTACCAAAGGGGGCCCAGCTGCACCAGGTGGTGCTGTTGGAGTCATTGTGGGGGTTCGGGCCCAAGGCTGAGCAGTTGGGGTGCAGCTGGCTCTGCAGGGAGAGAGAGGGGGATGAAATCAAAGTGCTGTCAGCACTCTCCTCCCCATGTGCCCTCTGCAGGCTCCCTGTCCCCACAGCAGGGGTGAGGCTGGAGCTCACCTTGACGATGCTGATGGGTTTTCGGGAGAGGTGGTAGCTGGTGTAGGAGAGGAAGGTCAGTACCAGAGTCAGTCCTCGATAGCTGTGGGAGGAAGGAAGCAGAGAGGTCAGGGTTTGGTGGGACAGGGATGAGTGGCCTCAGAGGCCAATGGGATTCTTCTACCGGATTGGTGACCTGAACCAGCTCAGCTGAGCTGGTTAGGAAGTGAGCAGACCCCCCAAAAAAGCCCAGGATGTGGCTTAAAAAGATCAGCTGAGTTTTGTGGGGAACATCAAGCAGTGTTTCCACCTCCTCAAGCAGTTACATCCAACCGAAACACAGGGTGAGCAAGTGCCTTCCTGGTGTCACGAGTGGAAACTGTGCTGATTCATCATCACTGCCAGGGTTAATCAAAGACAAGCTGGAAAAAAAAGCAATACCAGCTCTCCTTCCTCCACCAAAAAGCCATTTCATCCCCTTTGCTTGGATTAAATGCAGGGAAAGGGGGAGTCTGGGCTCAGGAAATGGGGATGCTGCACCCATCAAAGCTAACAGATAAAGCCTGGAGAATCCCAAGTAGGATCTAGCACTCTCTGGACAAGATGAGTATCTCTGCAGGAGCTATCCTGCCTTCAGGAAGAGTTTTATGGCAGCACAGAGGATGCAAGTAGTCAGGGGCAGCTGCAGCACACAAACATGTCACGGGGTTGCTCCAAGTTAAAAAAAAAAAAACAAAACAACCTTTCCTTTGGTGGTTTTGGCCCATTATGCTCCTCTTTGCAGTTTCACTTCTCCCTGGAGCTGCAGCAGTGACGGGTGTCCTGCAAATCCAGTGCAACTCCCTGCGCTGTGGTGCCAGCTCCAAGGCTGCACTGTGGCTGAGAAACTGCTGCTTCCCACCCCAAAAAATGAATAAACCACCCAAAATCGCTGCTAGTGGCTGCAGGGCTGATCCAAGAGGAGCAGAGAGGCCACAGTAGGGAAGGGGAAGATAAACTTCACATGCAACACCCCCTGGGTCAGACACTTGGGTGTAGAGTTTTTTCTTTTTACCCTACACGTTCTGGCAGGGAAAATTCCAGCAGATGGAAAAGCAGGGGGGGCGTCTGGCAATGGGCTTCCAAAAAATCCAACTATTACTCAAAATTAAATGGGCAGCAGTCCCATCACCTCATCAAAAGAGAAGGCAGCAGGCAAGGTTTCTGTTTTGGCCACATCCCACTGAATTTTGAGTGTGAGGACCTGAGACATCTGGAGGCTGGTGGGTGCTGCTGCCCATCTCGAGGTTCCCCCTCCCAGGCCAAGTCCCAAGCCCTGGGCTGCAGTCGGTGTGAGCTGATCCCATCTGGGTCCAGTGCCTGAAGGCGATGCTGGGCTCTGGGGGAGTGACCCCTCATCCATGTCCCCAGCCCAGGTCTCATCCCTGTCCCTGTCAGTCCCCAGACAAGTGGTCTCCAGTCTGGTGCTGGTCCCAGTGCTCATGCCAGTCTGCTGGTCCGGGGCCAGTCTCCATCCCAGTGCCAGTCCCTATGCCCAGGGCCAGTCTCCATCTCAGTGCCAGTCCCTATGCCCAGGGCCAGTCTCTATCCCAGTTCCACCTCCAGTGGTTGCCAGTCCCCAGTGGAATGACACCCCCCCTCCCTAACCTAACAGGGGCTGAACCCTGTGCCGGTTCTGGTGCCCATCCTGGTGTTGGCTCCAATGTCCAGGGCCACTCTCTATTGCAGTGCTGGTCCACGGAAGAGTGAGCCCTGTTCCGGAGACCGTCCCTATCGCGGTGCCGACACCCTCCCTGCCCGATCTCAGTCCCTATGTCCAGGACCAGTCCTGATCCCTCTGCGCAGAGCCGATCCCGCTCCCGGCGCCGGTCCCTAGATCCAGAGCCAGTCCCGATCCCGCTCCCGGTCTCTATGGCCAGACCCAGTCCCGATGCCGGTCCCTGTATCCAGGGCCAGTCCCGATCCCGCTCCCGGTCTGTATGGCCAGAGTCAGTCCCGCTCCCGGTCCCTATATCCAGAGTCAGTCCCGCTCCCGGTCCCTATATCCACTGCCAGTCCCGCTCCCGGTCCCTACAGCCAGGGCCAGTCCCGCTCCCGATCCCTACACCCACAGCCAGTCCCTCTCCCGGTCCCTACACCCACAGCCAGTCCCTCTCCCGGTCCCTACACCCACAGCCAGTCCCGCTCCCGGTCCCTACACCCACGGCCAGTCCCGCTCCCGGTCCCTACACCCACAGCCAGTCCCGCTCCCGGTGCCGTGCCCCCATCCCGCTCCCCGCTCCCGCTCACCGGCTGTCCCGGGGGAGGGCGCGGAGCAGGCGAACCCCGGGGGCGAGCGCTGCCCTCATGGCGGGCGGCGGCGGCACTCGGGCACCCCCGGCTCCTTTTCACCGCCCCCGGGGCCGCCGCTCCCGCCCCGCCGGCCCCGGTCCCGCCCCGGCCCTGCCCGGGCACGGCCCCGGTTCCTCGGCCGCGAGGGGTGAACCAGGCTGCCCTCGGTCCCTCTAAAACAAATGTCGCCTTCAGATCCGGCTGGAACGAGGGAACGGCCGCGCTGGGCAGTGGGAGGCGGCACAGGCCCGAAGGGACCGGGCAGCCCTTTTCGTGTGCCCCCGGGGCTCTGAGAGCTTCCCCAGATGCTGTATTTTCCAGCAGAAAAAAAAAAAAAACCCTGGATTTAACTTTTTCATTCCCATGGCAGCAACCCCCAAACAGGCTTCACTGCCCTGCGGGTGACTGAGCTACCCCAGACACGGCTCGGGTTACGGCCAGGGATGTCGGGAGTCCTTCTCTCCTCCCACCCCCTTTCAAAGTACCCCATTTATCTTGATAGGGGCAGATTGAGGATGAGGAGCCACAACAGCTGTATTTATTCCTTTAACTAAGCCCCGAATCAGCCCACAGCCCCTTTGGGAATCACTCCAGAGAGGTAGGAACAGGGGTCCCCAGGGCCTGAGCAAGTTCCCTGGGGACTTGCCAAGGAACTGCTTGTCCTCAGCTGCCCTAGAGCTGAAATCAGTTACAACAAACCCATTTACAGCTTTAGCCCTTTGCTTCCTTGCCCCCTCACGGGGCAGACCCTGCCCTTTCCAAACCCACTCCAACACCCTGAATTGGGGCTGCAGCACTGACGCAAGCAGCTGTTAATAAACAGCATTAGCCACCACAGATCCCTCAGTGAATGATTCTCCAGGGGGAACCGAGGAGCAGTCCCTGGCTCTGTGCTACCTCTGGACCAGAGGTGGGTTTGCTTTGTGCCCAATGGGATGGGAACAGGGAAAAGAAATGATCCGGCACGCTCGGCCACCCATCCTTCCTGCCGTGGTTAATATTGGAGAGGGAGGCCAGCAAGGAGTAAATATTAATGACAGGGTATGGAGTAACCTCTGCCCAGCACATTACCTCACCACAGGCAGTTCTGGGAAAACCCATCTTGCTCCAGGCACTCCTGCAAAGGTCTGAAAATTTTTTTACTAGAAAAATGCTCCTTCCTTTCAGGAGCAAAGTAGAGGCTAGGGGAGTGTGGGTCAGGTACAAAGCTGTGGGGGTGTTTCTGGAAGAGAGGGCCTCACCCAGAAAAGAAGGAGGGAACAATATATACCTGGCTCTGGAAGGTGATCCAAGTGGCAGGCAGAAGCCCTAGGAAAAGGGAAGGAAGGGAGCAGGGAAAGGTTAAAAAACCTCCCCTAAGAGATATGACCCCTGGCACCTCATCTCTCCTCCTTTCACACTTCAAATGAGACAAACAATCTTTGAAAGCAGTTTATTCCACAATAATGATTAGTCAATAAGAATATGTAGTCAATAGCTACTGGAATGCAAATGCCTGCCATAAACCAACTCCACAGAGCAATTGCTTCCTTCACCTCGACCATCGCCCCGGCCAGCTGCACCCCTGGGGCAGAGTGGGAGAGGCACAGCACAAACTGGGAGAACAAAGGTGACACCGGCCTGGCAGCTGGCGTGGAGGGGCAGGCAGGATGCAGCACAGCCCCCCTCCCTGCTCACCCCAGGTGCTGGGACATGGAGCTCCTCGGTCACAGACGCTTCCCAGAGCGAGCACAGAGAGCAGCCAAGTCCTGGAGAGAGCGTGTGGCTGCATGGGCACAGGAGGAGATCACCGAGTGCAGCGCCTGGCTGTAGGCTGAGCAGAACAGGGACACAAACACTATCAGGGCATGAGAGTTGCACTTATGGCCCGAAACTGGGCTTGGCTCTAGCCTTTCACCAGAGCAGAAAGGCAGTGATTGGGGTTTAAGGTAAATCGACATGCTTGCAGTTTTCCACACACCCATTTGCACGCTCTGCACACTCCCGAACATAAATCAGTACACAAGCCAAAGATCATTTTATGAACCCAAATATCTCTATTTTCCCTCCCAGATAACTCCCAGTGGCCCAGTCAGGTATTTTCCCAAGCTGTGCTCAAAGTCAGTGCACTCCATCACCTAAGGAAGGCCATTTCCACAACTTTATGCATCCTCCTAGCAGAAGATTCATCATTTAAGGCAGAGGGCTCTGTGTCCCTAATGAGATGCTTTGCAGCATTTTCCTCGTGGCTGTGTCCATAGCCACACGTGGCTGTGTCACAGCTGTGTAATTTAACACACTGTAGGGGCTGGTGCCTTGCTGAAGATGCCACTACACTCCCTAAGGTACAGAGGTTGGGTCAAGCAGCAGAGCTCCTGACTTGCCCTCTCCAGAGCATATTTGGAGGAGCATCTCTGCACAGCAGCCCAGGAGCATGGAAACACCTATCCTGGTTTGTGTTCTCCCTGTATAATCAGGCCCAGGTGTCTCTTCTCTGAAAGCAGGAGCTCCTACCTTTATGATTTTTGTAGAAGACGCAGTTATTGGCACAGGTGTCCGGGTGGGAATCCCAGAAATCAGACCCACAGGAACACAGTGGGGGCAAGTCAATGTTACAGAGTTTGACTTTCTCCCTTATCTGGGCTCTCAGAGCTTCAACATACCTGCAAGGGATCAAACATTCACCTCTGGCACTGACACCTGTGACACCTCTGCACAAGGAGCACAGACTGCCTGTACCTCATGTGCTCCTTATCCCGCTGCTGTCTGTCCCTCACTCTCCTCTCCTCCAGCTGGAGCTGGGCCAGGGCTACCCAGGTTCCCTCTCCTGGGGAGGGCTCTCTCTGCTCAGCCATGTCTTGCATCCTCTGCTCCTCTGCCCGGCGCTGATTCTCCTTCTGCCTCTTAATCCTGCAGGGAACACACATGCTCAGAGAAGGAGCTTTCCATCCCAATCTCCATTCCTGGCTCTGAGGTCAGGGCACAGGAATCTGGGTGATGCTGCTGCTTTCAAAGGCAGAAGTAATTCTGCACTAATCACAGCATTAAATATAAATAAATATAAACAAACATATTGGCTTAAAACATAGAATGGTCATAAAAGCTTCCTGAGCCTCCATTCTTCCCCCCATATGGCGACACCAGACTGTGAATGGTTTCCTGCCCTCAAACTCTTCCTGCCTGCCTGTTTTCTCACCATCCTGGACTTCCTCTTCCAGCTCCTTCCTGCAACACATCCACACGTGCTCCTGCCACACACAGTTCCCCAAAGCTGCTCTTCTGTCCTTAAACAAAGCCTGCAGGCTGGGCTCTTTAATACCCCCCAGAAAGGACCAACACCTTGGCTTTCCAGCTTGCCCAATGTTTCTGATTATGAGGCAGCTCGGATCCTTCTGTAAGCACCTTCCAGGACAGGGCAGCATGACAGGGCTGGGTACAGCAGAGACATTCCAAGGATCCCACCTTTACTCCAAAATAGTCTTTAAAATGTACTTTTAACCAAGTTTTCCTCTATTTCCTCAGTCTCCTTTCCACCTGTGTGGCCCTACAGCCCTTTAGTGGGACCTGGGTTGTGTAATTTCCGCCAAACACAACACACATTCCCCCGACAAGCAGCAATTGCAAAGCACAAACACTTTACACAAAAGTATCTGACATTTTGTTCCCAAATGCAACAAGTGTCCCACGCCACTCCTGGCCAGGGGGCATTAAAAACAAAATGAAGGCTGAGAAGAAGCCAGAAGACATTTCAGACCTTACTTCATGTAGGGGGTCAAATCTTTACATCCAGAAAGAAAATGCTAAAGGTGATCTTCTCTGGTTGAGTTATAAAATTGGAAATGTTTTTTAAATGAAATGTAGAACCTTAAGTACAGCACTATAAATCCACTCCAGAAATTGAGGCCAAGGCCAGCTCGGGCTTTACACCCCGTAATTACAAACCCAGCTCCCCTCTGCACACAATCCAAGCTAAAAATCATAATAAAAAGGTATTGCACTAACTGGGAATCCCTGGGGCCTTGCCAGCATTCACAGGGCAGGACTAGCTCTCCCAAGCTCCCAAGTGCCACTGGAATGTCAGGATGTGGCTCAAGGAGCACTGCTTTAGACTGGCAGTTTTTCCCAAAAAATGCCCAGGAAATCCTGCCCTGTGGTGCCTGTCCCACTCCCCCAAAGCCTGACAACAGAAGAGCCATGATGGTCAGATTTAGGTCAGCTCATTCAAAGGAAAGCCAGGGAAAAAACAAAAATTAGAGGAGCTTTCCTGTTTTGCTGTGAATTTGCAGAACTTCTCCTTAATCAACCCCTTCACAGGAGAAGCTGAGAAAAGTCCACCACAACCGATACTTTTACACAGATACCAAGTGTTCAACTCCAGAACAAATGCCTGTAAAATATTTTATTACACTGTATAAGTTTTTATGGCCACGAGGGTGAAGGGTCTGATATTAAAAATGCCAGGGATGGTCACAGCTTAGCACAATGACATAACCTCACCCCAAAGTTTCTAAACACAGGCTTAGGTTCCCAGAGTCATGTTTTGGGAAGTTGCACCTCTTCCAGCCCCATGATTTGGCTCCCAACTCCTAAACAAGCTGCACAGGGAGTTCCAAACTAGACAGAGAAGTGCTAAAGGACTCAACATGGCCCAAGGGTTTCTGCTGGGGGTTGGCTGTGTGAATCCCACCCCAGGGCGGTTACACATCAGTGCCTGCTTTACACCACACAAACTCACAAGACTTTTCCAACCTCCTGAAGGACCCTGATGGAGGAGGTGACCCCACCACCTGCACGGACTCACCGGGCAACTCTCTGCTGCCTCTGGTGCTGCCGCTGGTGCTCCCGCACTCGCTCGCGCTCCAGGGCCATGAAGAGGCGCCGGCACCGCAGGAACTCGCTCTGCCGCTTCGGAGAACAACACAGGGACATTTGGGAAGGATGCCTGGGATGAATATCCAGTGATACCAGTGTTCTGCTTGATTTCTGGAAGATGGAACCTCGCTCTTTCCCCAAAAGACCCTCAACACCTCTGAGTGCACATGACCCAGCACTGGGAAGCGGGAGAGATGGCACCAAGGTAGGAAAGACCAAGTCATCTCAAAGCATTGGGGAGCTTTGTACCAGCATCCCTCCACTGACACTGCCTATGGATGGCAGCTCTGCCACCTGGCAAATTCCTAAATTCTCGCTTTGCTGAGGGGAAAAGAGCCAATTCCAACTTCAGCCTGCTTGAATTTGGAGCCACCTGGATACTGGTGTTCCCCTGCAGTGCACTGGAACCCTGTTATCTCCTCCAAAAGATGAAAGTATGACACCAAGCTGGATTCTCTACATGCAGAGGAGCCACCAAGGTGGCAAAACCATAGCTGAGACAAATCCAGGGGACCTGCAGGGAAGAACTCCCATATGGATACTGAGGGTTTAGTGTCTGGGCTTTGGCTGATCCCACTGATGCAGCAAGGGCAGGGAAACCTCCTGGCTAAAGCTCAAATCAAAAGCCCTCCTGCTGTGGGGTACAGAGATAGTTTGAGCTCCATGACTCCCAAAAGTTTAATGCATAGATTTTTCCTCATGAATGCCAAAACCTTTGGGCTGAGTTTGTCCACCTCACTCGATGGAGAGAGCCCAGCACAGCTGGAGATAAAGGAGGAGGAGAAGAGATCACCAGGCTGCCAGTGAATAAAACCGGATGGAAAAAACCCAGGCAGAGGAGAGTGCTGCAGAACCAGTTATCTTGGATGGATCAGAGCCAAGGAGATTAAAAGCAAGAGGAAAGGGAACAGCAGGGTTAGGAGGAGCAGCCTGAGAAGGCCCAGCTGTTGTCACACTGGTGAGAAACCACAACCATATTTGGGATCTGTTGGGTTGAAAACACTTGTAAGAAACAAAAAACATGCAAATTGTTCATAATTTTACACTGCAAACTGCAAGGAAGTTGACAAAAGGAGAGAGAAATGTTCCTCTTCATGGCAGGAGGAAGCAGGAAAATCGAAGTCACGGGCTTTAGGCATCCAAGAGAAACACCATCACTCTATAACACCGAGATTAGCACGAGCCAAACTGTCCAAACTGTCCAGGACACAGGCTGTAAACCCTCACTGTGAACTCATCCACTTGGCCTGCAGGCTGAGCTTGAGGCTATTCCCAAAAGCAAAGAAACCTTTATATTCCAGTCTTGTATTTAAACAAGATAAAGTTGGCTTTGTTCTTTCTTCTTCTTTTTTTTTCTTTTTTTTTTTTAAAGCATTTTTAGCAGCTTCTTGAGCTCCTTACAACTACAGCAAGCACCCCATGGTTTTGCCAGGCAGAATGAAAGGAGCCTGTTTCTCCTTCAAATTTCTGGTGTTACTGAGATCCCAGATTTTGTAGGAGGAGTAGATAACAGCTCCACTTAGTCATGACAGATTTTAAAAAATAACCTGGTAGCTTTGCCCAAGCCCTGAGACCAAAAGCTGACAAACTAAACCCAGTAGGAGTTTCATACACCAAAGCTCCTCTGAGGTTTCTTATTAGAGCCAGCAGCATTCCTAACACCCAATTTCTTTCAAACAAAACCACAAGGGATTGGCTACCCTGGACAGACCTGCTTCCTGGTTTCCTCTTGGTCAACACCAGCCCAGAGTTTGAGGGGAGGTTGGCATTCACTGTGTGGCCTCCCAGGAGGCCCAGGCAGGCTCGAGTCCTTCAGTGACCCACCACAGACCTGAGAGATAATGGAAGGGAGCAGCATCAGCATCACCACAGCTCTTTCTCATCTTCCCCAGCAAAATGCTCTTCACTGGAGGCAGGGCCCCTGTGTGATCCCTCCAGACCTCAACGGGATGACCTACCCGAATGGGCTTTATCTGGGGTCCAGGTTGGCCATGAACAGAAGAGATGTGCCACAACTCAATACAGGAGTCTGAGCACCAAAGCTTTGTCAAAATACCTCTAAAGATATCCTTGGAGGAGGGTTCTGGTTTACTTTAATATGGATGCACATCTCCCCATCCCAAATTTCTATTATGAATTTCTTGAAGTGTGAAAAAAAATAACTAAATGTAAGGGGAATTCCACAGCCAACATGTCCCAAAACCTCAGTGTAAACCTCAGCAAAAACTTCCGCTGTGTCCCCATCTGCCCAGCCAGTATTTCTGCTCCAAGCTGGACTAATCCCCAGCCAAGGCTGGGCACACACTGCCACAGCCATAAAGCCTCTGCCAACCACCCCAGGCAATCAGGATGAACCATTTCCACCCCCCAGATGCTCAAAAACAGCTGCCTGAAAACAAAAGAGGAAGCGTAAGTACATCAAGCCCTCCTAAACCCGTCCTAGGGCAGGGCCTGCCACCCCCAGGCATGGACACAACCATCTCCTTCACCTGATAAAAAGCTCTTTCCCCACCCCCCTCTTTTCAAGGTTTCTGACTGATTTGATCTCTTTTGATCTATTCCACCCTCTGGTCTTTCGGCATGGTCTGAGCATGGCCCTGGGTATGATGTGACTGCCCTGGTTTCAGCTTTCACCTGGGCAGCTGCCAAGTGGCATCACAAGCTGGCAGCAATCCAAGGCCATGGAAGCAGGGGATGGCAGTGCCGACCTCACTGAGCTCCAGTACTGCTCCCGAGCCCGCTTTGAGGATGGTGGGTTTAGGAGTTAAGCAGGCCTGAGGGAACAACTGCTCTACTCCAAGAGCAGCCTCTTCCAGACACCAAAATAAATCTATGATCTGGACCACTTAAGACCAACTTTGCATGAGTCTTACTTTTTCAAACTGAATTTTGATGTAGAAGCCATCATCCTGCTCAGTGCCATGTGCAGCTGTGCCCTGCTCCAGCAGCTCAGCAGGCAGATCGTGGTGTCCTGCCAGCAGCAGCTCCTCACTCTCCTCCATGGGCACTGCAGCTGCCAGGCAGGGGTCTGGGTCCTGGAGAAAGGAGGACATGGGTGTAAACATGGAATTGAAATCTGGCTGCTTTGGTGCCAAGGGAAAACTGAACCCCCTTGGAGCAGCTTTAACACACAGGAGGCTGTGCATGCTGTCACTTGGATGTGATCTGGCAGCACCATGTGTTCAGCAGCACCATGGGCCACCAGAGCTGGGAAACAGGAATGTAGCAGGGTGACTGTGACTCCCCAACTGCAGAGGCAGTGGGACTAACATGGGGTGAAGGGAGAGCAAGGCAGAAACCTCTCCAGGCACTATTTCACAGTGGCACGGAGCTGGAATCTCTGAGCGACACCGAGTACGGAGTACACTCCTTCAGATGGGAAGTGGGCAGGCTCCCCAGTGGCAATCCACAATATTTTGAGAGGCAGCAGATTGTTTCCTACAAAATAAAGAATTAAAATGCCAGAAGCAAGCTTGAAGCCAGGATAATTTTTTTCCCTTGCTTTCTTTTTTTCCTTCAGCGTGGTGGGAAGGGAGGCACAGGACTGCTGACAGAGGGAAAGGACGGATCAGTAGGAGAGCAGATGATGCCAAGAATTCCTTGATATGGCTCTGCTGATGTTTGGGAAGGACAGAGAACAGCCTGGAATCAGTCTGAACATGGAATTATTTGATAGACACAACAGGAATCACTCCATCAACCCCATTATGACAGAAACACCACAGAACAGTTGCTTTGGTAAGGCTAAGGGAATAGAGGGAAGGGTTATTGCTTTGGAAGTTGCTCTGGAACACTGAAGGCAGAAAGACATGACACTGTGGAAAAACAACACCAATTTGGTGGAATGAGACACTGGGGAAAAGCATTTGGGTGCTGCCATGCTGGGGAGCTACAGCTGTCCACCAAAGCCTGAAGGCAAAACTCAGTAACAGGATGAGCTGGAACACTGGACAGGTCATTTCCAGGCAATTACCACTCTGGTATCTGCTTGGGAAAGCAGGCAATTAACTCCTTGGATGCTTTTAAGCTGAAAAGAAATCTTGGGGGTAGAGAAAGAGTAGCAATCTTAGGAACATGGATTATTATCACAGGGAATGCAACACTTTACAGGGAGAAAGGAAAAAGAAGAAGAAAAATGCAGAAAACAGGAGCGAGGGAAAGGAACCCCCAACTTTTCAGCCAAAGACTTGCTTTGAGTTAGCAGCAGCAGGGAGAAGAATGCTGGGACTATTATTGGGAAGAAAAAGTCAGGTTTATTCCTAAAGCTGAAGTTTTTAAGGAGGATGGACCTCCCCCGGGCTACTGTCAGAAGCAGCAGCTAAGGTGCAAACAGCTCCCTGAAATCTGTGGAGGTCCAGATTATCAGAAAAGGGCCCAAGGAGTGTCTTTATTCAAACGGGAGGAAAAGGAAATACCAAACAGAAGATTTTAGCCTCAAGAGTTTAACTGTGACTTTTGAAAAAACAAGAGGAAATCACCTTGCAAACTAGCTGCAAGCCACAAGAAAACAAGATAAGCAGCAACCACCATAAATTTGTCAGGAGTCAGGCCAGGATAAACTGAATGTCTCCTACAATAGAAGGAAGAGGCCTCAGGCAAAGAGCAGCAGAAGACTCTGGGGTCCAGCTGAGCTCTTGACGTGGCCTAATTCAACGCTGGGGTAAAGCAAAACCTGTTAGATGGAAGTCTGATGTGGGATGCACAAAACTGATTAAAAACATGGCCCAGATTTGGTCTCAGGAGTTCACTGCACAGAAATAGGGTAAGAACTAGGTGGGCTCTGTTCTTTGATTTCATTATCAGCCTGGATGAAGGAAGAAAGAAGCATCTTGATTAAGCTACTGACCCCACTTGCCTTGTAGAAGTATAGGGTGAAAAACCCTTGGGATACAATCAAAGAAAAGGGCTAGAATACAAAGCTCTAGGAAATCCAGGGAGCACAAAAGCAGAGGCAGCACTACCAAGGGGGTCAGGTCCACGGTTATGTCTGTGACAGCTTTTACACCTGAAGAGAAGGGAACATGCTGCTCTCCTGCCAGGCTGGGAACATGCCAAACCTTCATACAGGGAGAGATTTAGATTAATATGGGAGCTTTTTTCTCCTCATATATCACGGAGTAATAAAACAGAGCAATGCAATAAATCAATATATTCCTCCCAGAATAAATCAGGGAAGCTGTTAAACTTCCTTATGTAGATTAACTGTAGGTGCAGTGAGGCTGGGATGGAGGATGGCCCCAAACCCCTCCCAGTGTTTCTCACTGCTGTGGATGACTTGATCAGGACTCCCACGGATCTCCTGTAACCCTCTGGCTCACCTGGGCAGTGGCTTTATTATTTATGCGAGGTCATAAATCAGTTTATCTCACTGAATGCATTAGAAGCTCAAACTAGAAGAATGTTTGCTGTTGGAAACAGGTAACAAGGTTCTTGAGACCATAATTATTGTGTTTCTCTGAGTCCTATTTGCAGAGCTGACTGACTTCATCAGAAATCCAAGAGTACAAAGAAAGGGGAGTTTCTAGATAATCAGCAAAGATCTACTTCACCTTTGGTGAACCTGAAAAAGAGAAGAGAATGAGGATTTACAGGATGGGCAGGAAACTGGCTCCAGAGGCAATAAGTCAAAACACCAGGCTGGGTTGCTCCTGATGTTCTGTACATCAGTTTAAGAAAGGTCTTGGAAAATAGCTACAACACAAAAGTGGTCTTGAGAACTGAAGGAGCAAAAGCAGGGTGAAATTCAGCATAGGCTGGGTTGCTCCTGATGTTCTGAACATCAGTTTAAGAAAGGTCTTGGCATAGAGACCGGGAAAATAGCTACAACACAAAAGTGGTCTTGAGAACTGAAGGAGCAAAAGCAGGGTGAAATTCAGCAGAACAAAAAGTGGGACTGACCTCCTTCCATGCACTGCTTTGAGGAAAGCAGCTGCATACCAACCATTCTCTACCAGAAGCCAGCCCGGGGTGAGGAAAAACCCTCCAGATCTTCACCACCCACACAAAACAAGCAATTGATGCAATGGAAAGAGTTGTTGAGGTTTGAAGAAATAAAGGCACCTGAAGGGAAGGCTGGTCATCACATTTCTCCCAGATACCCAGATCACAATCTCAACGTTTAAAAGTCTATTTTGCATTCTTGAGTTCATCTCAGAGATGTTTTCACACACTTTATCCTGCTGCCTTCTCTGAAACGGGCTACCCACAAGGTGCATGAGTAAAGCAGTTTATTTCATTCCTGCTGGAGAAACTTCCTGAATGATGTTTTGGATTTGCTAATTAGAGACAAACTTACAGCAGTTTGCAAGGTGATTTCTCTGCCCTCAGCCCAGCCAGCCCTCCTCACCTCCTGCCTGCAGGCACCGGGGGAGACGTGGGACACGATCCTGCGGGAGGCCAGCCTGCGCCGCACCTGCTGCACAGCCCTGCTGAGCTGAGCCCGGAGGAGAGGCAGAGAAAACACAGCACAAGTTCAGCTGCATGGAGACATCTCCCAGTCAGTCTGCTCCAGCCAAGGAGCTCCATCAAGGCAGCACAACCCAACACACAATCAAGGTCTTTCAGAGCTGCCCCAAGGTACCAAAATTCTGATCCAGGCAACTCATCTGCTCCCAAAACATGTTGCTGAGATGCCAGATCCCAAATTTTCTTGACTGGGATCCCAAATTTTCTTGACTGGGATCCGGCTCACCTGGGCAGTGGCTTTATTATTTATGCGAGGTCATAAATCAGTTTATCTCACTGAATGCATTAGAAGCTCAAACTAGAAGAATGTTTGCTGTTGGAAACAGGTAACAAGGTTCTTGAGACCATAATTATTGTGTTTCTCTGAGTCCTATTTGCAGAGCTGACTGACTTCATCAGAAATCCAAGAGTACAAAGAAAGGGGAGTTTCTAGATAATCAGCAAAGATCTACTTCACCTTTGGTGAACCTGAAAAAGAGAAGAGAATGAGGATTTACAGGATGGGCAGGAAACTGGCTCCAGAGGCAATAAGTCAAAACACCAGGCTGGGTTGCTCCTGATGTTCTGTACATCAGTTTAAGAAAGGTCTTGGAAAATAGCTACAACACAAAAGTGGTCTTGAGAACTGAAGGAGCAAAAGCAGGGTGAAATTCAGCATAACAAAAAGTGGGACTGACCTCCTTCCATGCACTGCTTTGAGGAAAGCAGCTGCATACCAACCATTCTCTACCAGAAGCCAGCCCGGGGTGAGGAAAAACCCTCCAGATCTTCACCACCCACACAAAACAAGCAATTGATGCAATGGAAAGAGTTGTTGAGGTTTGAAGAAATAAAGGCACCTGAAGGGAAGGCTGGTCATCACATTTCTCCCAGATACCCAGATCACAATCTCAACGTTTAAAAGTCTATTTTGCATTCTTGAGTTCATCTCAGAGATGTTTTCACACACTTTATCCTGCTGCCTTCTCTGAAACGGGCTACCCACAAGGTGCATGAGTAAAGCAGTTTATTTCATTCCTGCTGGAGAAACTTCCTGAATGATGTTTTGGATTTGCTAATTAGAGACAAACTTAGAGCAGTTTGCAAGGTGATTTCTCTGCCCTCAGCCCAGCCAGCCCTCCTCACCTCCTGCCTGCAGGCACCGGGGGAGACGTGGGACACGATCCTGCGGGAGGCCAGCCTGCGCCGCACCTGCTGCACAGCCCTGCTGAGCTGAGCCCGGAGGAGAGGCAGAGAAAACACAGCACAAGTTCAGCTGCATGGAGACATCTCCCAGTCAGTCTGCTCCAGCCAAGGAGCTCCATCAAGGCAGCACAACCCAACACACAATCAAGGTCTTTCAGAGCTGCCCCAAGGTACCAAAATTCTGATCCAGGCAACTCATCTGCTCCCAAAACATGTTGCTGAGATGCCAGATCCCAAATTTTCTTGACTGGGATCCAGCCAGAAGTGATTTTCCACCCCGTGGTGCTTCAACTGGAATAACTCCAGATCCTAGTTGAGCACACAGGCTTTCTAAACCACCAAATGCACCATAAACATCACTATTAAAAAAAAAAAAAAAAAAAAAGGGCTTAAACAGTCCTGAAGGCAGGTTTCCCCAAATTTTGGGCTGCACGAGACAAGTTGCAATGAGGTGGCACCACCTAGTGCCTGCCAGCAGCCAGACCAGTCCAGCCACAGCATCTGGGAGGAGCCACCCAGCTGGATGCTCTGAGGAGCACCACAGCGTTCAGGGTGACAGTGCAAGCTAACGTTTAACCCAATATCTAAACCCAAATAGTAGGGATGTGCTGTAGAAAGAAAAAGGAAAACATGGCCCGTTCCCCGTTTCAAACACTGAGGATCCAAAATGCCGAAGCAGCGATGGAAGCGCAGGAGGGCAGGGCTCACCTCGGCAGCTTGCTGCTGGAATGGCTCCCTGTGCTCCTCTTCTGGCTGGGCTGGGCCAGAGCCAGCGCTGGGTGCACAGATGATGGGAGCAGGGAAGCTCTGGAACAGGCATGTGTTCTTCCAGGGGGTCGAGTACTGCACAGCAGCACAGCTCTCCCTTTCCACCTGCCAGGAAAAAGCCACAGGGATCTCCAACCACAACCCAGCAAGATGTCAACCATGGTTACATTTCACCACCCTTGGGTGAAATTGCTTGGGAGGGAGCTCCCAAGTTTGGCTCTCCATGCTGAGAATACAAAGAATCATCAGGTTCTTTGGGGCTGAGGGCATTTGCGGGCTTCCCGCTTGGAGCTGGCAGAGTTACATGAGGACATCCCTAGCCAGCCATGGAAACAGCCCAAACACCCCAAGGGTGGCCAAGGCTGGTGACATGTCAGTGCATTCTCTTTTCTGCCACAGTCAGATCCTGGCAAGCCTCCCCAGCACTTGTTTGAGAATAGAAAGAATTAAATATATTCACAGGATAATCCAAAACAAGCCCACGGGGGAAAAGGGAATGCGAAGACAGAGGGAAAGTGTTGTTTGAAAACTGCTTGGAAAAGGGATCGGAAAAGAAACTGCAGATAAAGTGCTTTACTTCAAAGGCAGCCAGGACACATCCACATCATTCCCAACTCCTGCTTGGCTGTTTTTTAACTCCACAGGCAATTCCACAGGGAGTTTCAGAACTCTGTTCTGCTGTTGCTTGAAGGAGCCAGTAACCTTTCCCTGGGGAGGCTTCAAAGCATCTCCAGCATCAGCCAAAGTGTCACACTGACCCAGCCTGGACACCGTTTGCCACCACAGGGTCTGGAGCCTCAGATTTTCTCATTTTTTCTCATTAACACCTTGACTTAAGGTGTTGACTTAAGCTCCAGTGTTTGGGTTTTTCCCAATTTATGCTGTGTTTGGAGTTTCTCCTGACAGAGCCTCACTTACTGCTTCGTAGGCCTTCTGCAGCTCGAGCCTGCGGCGCAGCCTGGCCTGCCGGTTCACCCGCTGCCTCACCTCGCCCTGGAATCTCCTCAGGCTGGCTGCCTTCCTCCGCTGCTGCTCCTGCAGCTCCTCCTCCACCCGGGATGCCGAAGCCTGGGCAGGTGGAAGCAGATTTCACCAGGGTTTGCTACACTGTAGCATTAGAGCAGCCTGTGTCCTTGGATTCCCTTTTCCCCCACCCGGAGTGACCAGGCAGACAAGCAGCACCCAGAGCAAACTTCATGTTTTGTGCGGAGTAACAGCTTGGACAATATCCACTGGGTTATTATGGGCTGGATTGAGTCTGACTAGAGAAACTCCAGAGCAAACTTCATGTTTTGTTTCAAAGTATGTGGAATAATAGCTTGGACAATATCCACTGGGTTATTATGGGCTGGATTGAGTCTGACTAGAGAAACAGCATGAACACCTCTGCCTTTACCTCTCTGCAACACACCGGGAAGGAAAGAAAAAGGAGACCCTCGGAGCAGCTCCCAGCTCCCGCTCCCATTAAAGGATGCTCAAATAGCCAAAGCCTGGATCCAAAAGGAACAGGCCAGCCCCTCACCCTGGTGATGTTCTGCAAGGCTGGAAGCACATCAGGGAAGCAGTTCACAGAACACAACACTGCTTCAGAATGCCTTTACCCTCTGAAGTGAAAGATTGAGAGCAATGACCTGAAAAACCCAAAAATCCCATTTTGTTTTCTTTGCAATTCTGCCAAGCAACACTACCATGGCTTAAATTAAAACAGCACTGCTCTCCTGGCTGCAAACACAGCAAGAGAAACCAGAGACTGAAGGGAGGGAGGAAAGGGGTGAGGCCCTATATGAACTTGAAACAGCAGGGCCAGCACAGCCCAACAAAACTCCAAGATGGGGAGAAATCTGCACTTTTAGGGATGAAACCAAGACAGTGCTCCAGAGAACAGCCCAGTGCCAGCTCAACCACTGCCCAGCTCAGCAGCAACTCTGGTGCATGAAGCATTACTATGGATTAATTAGAAGTGTATTAAATAAGCTCAGATAACCCTGGGCAGCTTCATTCACCTCTGGAAGCCTCACATGGGGAGCCCCAGGAGCATCCAGACCCCCTGAAGCTGTCAGGAAAAGATCAGCTCCCCCAGAAGTTTCATAGTGCCAAGATGGAAGTCCTGTGGAATATGGAGACGATTGATTTCCATAAATTATCTCAGCCTTTCAGGATTTAAATTACAATATAGAAATAAATCATCTCAGAAGGGCAGGAGATTTTATAATGTTCAGACATTAATTACAGGGGACTGAACTCATCATCCAATATTTAATGCACTTTTAGTCCTCTTAGAATAACCCTGAAAACAGAAATCCCTGAGATAAGCATCCATGAAGATTTCCTTATGTGTTTCAAACGGGGTACAGTAGACATTGGTTCAGACCCTGAAACATTCAGCTCAGTTTTTAAATTTTTTTTTAAATCAGCAACACAGAGTAAAATCTTGACTCCCTGACATCCTTCAGGGATGAGTGGGAAAGAAAAAAGCAGCACTGGCTGGGTTCCCCACCTGATTGATGTTTAAAATGGATGCATTTCTCCTCAAAAAACAGAGTTTTTTGGAGGGGAATCCACTATTAGAGATGCTGAGGGCTTGTGCAAAGGGGAGGTCATACTACATGGACATCACAGCGGCTTCTGACCCCGCTAAATCACATCAATATTATTTTTAGGAGCCATGCTCCTGTCTGCCCTCAGGCTGTGAAAAAGATCCCCTCTGGCTCTGGCGCCGCTGGGTGTTTTAGCGGCACACGGAAGGGCTCGAGATGCCCCTGGGCGCACTCACAAAGGCCGGGCTCTGCTGCCCGGGCGCGCTCTCCACCCAGGCGCCCACGGGTGCCACGCTCTGGTTCCTCTCGGCCAGCACCCGCCAGCTGCGCTGCAGGGATCGCGCCCGCTGCCTCCCCGGGGGCTGCCCGGCCCCCCGGCGCGGCTCCTTCGGGGGCAGCACCATCCCGGCACCGCCGCGGGCCCGGCCCTGGGAGGGGACAGAGCTCGGGGTGAGTCCGCGGCACCGCAACCCGCAGCCTGCCGCAGCTCCCAGCTCCCCGCGCTGACCCCCAGCCCACGGCGGCTGAAAGCCCCTCTGCCCCATCACTGCCCCCCCTTCTCTTCTCCCCACCAGTTACCCAGCCCCGCGGCACCCCACCTCCAGCTCCCCCGAGGGTGGGCTCCGATCTCCCGCTACCCCCACTCCACCGCCCCCCGCCCCAAGCACCCCCTGTGTACCCTCACCCGCCCCTGGGCACTGCTCCACGGCCTCGGGCCCATCCTCCCGCATCCCCCCACCGCCTCCGGAGGCCCCTGCACCTTCATGCCCCGTAATTCCCCGTCATTCCCCGTAGCCCCCCTCGCCGAGCCCGCCGGAGCCCCTCAGGCCGCACCAACCGCCACTTCCGCCGCCACCGCAGCTTTGAATCCTGGCGCCGCTTCCGCCGCACGGCCACGCCCCGGCAGTCCCGGCCACGCCCAGATCGCATCCTGGTCACGCCCACAGAAGGTCCGGCCATGCCCCGATCTCGCCTCGGTCACGCCCCCGGAGTCCCGGCCACGCCCTCAGGCTCCCCGGTCACGCCCATAATTGCCCCGCCTCGCCGCAAGCCCCGCCCCCCGCCCCAGCCAACCGCAGGCCGCCCCCAGCCCCAGCCCCTCACGGTTCTGGGATCCCCGGTTCGAGTCCCGCCTCCGGTGGCAAGGGGGTGGAGGAACCGTGTCTGCCTCAGAGCACCCCCGAAACTGCCCCCTGAGCCTCCCTGGAACGCCCCACACTGAGCATCCCCGTGCCAGTCGCTCCCAAATATCCTGACCGCACCTCTGACCCTCTCCGAGTACCCCATTACAACATCTCCACGCAGCATCCCCCCAAAGACCCCCAAAGCACCTCCCCATAGCGTGACCCCAAAGCACCGGCCTCACCAGCCTGCCTCCCTTAAAGTCTCCCCAAAACTCCCTCAAAGCCTCTTTCTGTAGCATCCCCCAACCCCCCTGCACCATCTCCCCATAACGCGCCCGCCCCAAAGCATCCCCCTCCCTCTGGGACAGGATTCTTGGAGGCATCGACGCCTTTTGGGGGCCAGGAGACCCCCGGGGGGGTGGGCGGTGGCTCGCTGGGGTGATGAGCCTGGCAGCGCTCGGGAGGGGGGTGGGAAATGGCTCCGGGCATCCTGCCTCGCATCCCGCTGCCCTATTCAGCGATGCCCGGGGAACTAGCGCTAATTGGCATGGAGCTGGAATGGAGCCTGGATGCCACCGGGCTTCGTTTTAGAGCCTGGGAAGAGCGGGGGGAAAGCGGGGGGGGCTCTTTTGGGGTGGGGGTTCAGCTTTGCAAAATACCCCTCCTAAAGAAAACCCGGCTTAGCTGAATGGGGTGTTCAGAGCCCAAAATCCCGCTGGATTGTCCGCGGAGGGGACGGCAAACCTTAGCTGGGCTCGATGGGGTGATGCCCCCCACCCCAAGTACGTCCCGGGGACTGAGAAAACATGGAACTGGGGGTCTGTAACCGGGGAAAAAATTGCAAATCCGAGTGGTTTTTCCTGAAATAAATGTCAGCTCGAGGCCTCCGAGGAGGCGAAAGCCACCAGGACACAGGGCTCTATTGAGAAAGGAAAGAACAAAAAAAAAAAAAAAAAAAAAAAAAAAAAAAAAAAAAAAAAAAAAAAAAAAAGAAGGGAAAAAAATAAATTAGCCGGGCGAAACGCCAAGCCGGGAGCTCCGAGGGACGTGCCCGGAGTGGGGAAGCGGAGCAATTCGGGGGGCGAGCCTGCCCGAAATGTGGGGAGCGCCGGCTGCCCCGCGGGGCCACCCCGCTCCCCCCTGCCTGCTGCCCGTGACCTGGCTTCTGGCGCTGCACGCAGGTAGGGAGTTTTCCCTTTTTTTTTTCCACGGTTTTCCCGTTTTTTCCATGGGTCTTGGGGGTATCCAGATGGAGGATGAGGGCCGGGGGGGTGATGAGGGTGGTGATGCCCGATGGGGGGGGTTGGAGGGAGGGTTGTTGCGCTGTCGAGCGTACCCTCTGCCTGGGAGCTGGGAGAAAAAGGGGGTAAAATTGGAATGAAAACTGGGGAAAAGACTTTTCTGGAGCCAAGCAGGTCCCGATGTGGGGGAGGATTTGGCACTGCCCCCAGCCTGAGCTTCTCCCCGGTTTTTTTTTCCTCCCCAAACCCCATTTTTTCTTAATTTTTTAGCATCTCCAAATATTTTCTCTTACCCATTCTTCAGCTTCCCTTAAAAAGTTATTTTTCACCCCATTTCTCAGCTTGCCTCATCCCACTGCTACCCTGGTTTTCTCCATTATTTTTTCTCTAAATTCTCACTTTTTGGATTTTAATGAGCCCCAAACCATCCCATCCCATCCCACATCTGGCAACACAGAAAACTACCTTCAACAATTTTGTTCCATTTTACCAAAGTTTGCACCCAAAAGCAGCTCTGGGGAGGCCCCATTTCCCTTCAGATCGGGAGGATGGATGAAAAATAAAACCAACTGGGCTCTTTGCTGACTTTGATTTAGACCCTAAAAACAGCCAGGGCTGTGGCAAAGACACCCCAAAAAATACTGCAGGGCTTTTTTTAAAAAAAATTAGGGATTTGTGCCACAAAATAGTGTGAAAATGAGGAATTTTTTTATGGGCTTTTTCAACAAAAGCCATTGAAAAGGGCTGGGAGATCTCCATCCCTAAGACAAGGAAGCTGTAGGAAAATTGAACATTTCCTGATTTATTAATGAACTCCCAATTTTTTTTTTTTTTAATCCAGAGTGGAGAAAAAATTAAGAATAAGGTTAAAAAAGGGGGAAGAAACAGTTAAAGTGCAGCGATTTGGCGGCGCACAGAGAGAGGGCAGGGATGCATGGAAGGCCACATCCCCATCCCATGCCTTGGCCTTCCCTGTGGGGTGAGGGTTCCCCTAAATTTGGCGAGTCGGGGCATGTTTGTGGCGCTGCCGGGGAGGACGGACGGACGGACGCTGCATACCAATAGGTCCCATGACTTTTCGGGCTTGTTTAAGGCCTTTCTTGCTCCCGCTTCACCCAGCCCAGCTGGTTTTCCCACTCTGCCCTCCTCTTCAATATGGGGTTTGTTCGCCGTGGATGACGGTATCCGTACGGGGGGCTCACGGATGGGACCTCTGGGAGGTCAGGACGGGGATGCTGAGGTATTTTGGGGAGGGAGAATGTTTTGGGGAGTGCCCTCCCCCAGAAAATCATGTTTTTACACTTTTTCCCTGCCTTTTTTGGCTTAGAACCAGCAATGAGGAGCAATGCACGTGCATAGACTCTCGTGATGCAGTTTTGCATCTGAGGGGGCTTTGTCTGGACAAGAGCATCCCATGGGGGTGGGGGTGGGATACGAAATCCTTCCCCCCCCACCATTTTTTGGGGAATTAAGGTATCTTTGCAAAGCATTCCAAGCACTGGCGTCTCTCCCTCCCAGGCAGTTTTTGCAGGGCAATGATACAACTTTGCCAAGGGTTGCCTCGACTTGCCTCCCACCCCCTGCATTTTTGCAAGTGATGTGTGCATTTTTGCGAAGGGTTGCATCGACCTGGCTGCAGGAGAGCATTTTTGGGGGTGGTAGATGAATTTCTGCAAAGGGTTGCACTGACCCAGCTGCAGGAGAGCTCCTGCCCAAGCCCTGCACATTTTGGGGACACCACATGCATTTTTGCAGAACCTAGGAACAGGAGGTGTGCCATCCACTCCTCCTCCTTGCATTTTTGGGGTGATGCATGCATTTTTGCAAAGGGTTGGTTACATTGACCTGGCTGCAGGAGCACTCCCACCCCCAAGGCAGCATCTTCACAGGGGGTTGTATCGACCCACCTCCCACGCCCAAAGCAATTTTGGGGGTGATTCCTTGATTTTTACAATGGATCTGCAGGAAGGCTCCCACCCCTCATGCACTTTTGGGGTCAGGCGTGCATCTTTGCAAAGATGGAACCAAGCTGGGCACCTTGGGGGTGCTCAGCACAGCTCCAGCTTGGGGTTTCCCTGTTTCCTCCACGCTCGGCACCCCACTGTCTCTCCCCACGCCCCAAGGTCTGCTGGCAGGGGTGAACATCACCAGCCCCACGCCGCTGGTGCGCGGCACGGCGGGCAAAGCGGCGCTGCTGTCGGTGCGCTACGCCAGCGCCAGCGCGGACAAGCCGGTGGTCAAGTGGCAGCTGAAGAGGGACAAACCCGTCACCGTGGTCCAGTCCATCGGCACCGAGATCATCGGCAACCTCCGGCCCGACTACCGCGACCGCATCCGCGTGCTGGAGAACGGCTCGCTGCTCATCAGCCCCTTGCAGCTGGCTGATGAAGGCGCTTACGAGGTGGAGGTGTCCATCACCGACGACACTTTCACCGGCGAGAAAACCATCAACCTCACCGTGGACAGTAAGGGCACGAAGGACATCCGGGGGAGACTGGGTTATCCATGGGGTGGCTTCCCTGAGCACATACTGGGAGGGCTTTCTCCAGCTGGGAGGTGGTTTTGGGGGTTTCAACCACCTCATGCTGGTGGGGTTTTGATGTCTCTCTTCCTGCACCCTGAGCCCATCCATCCCCTGAAGCGTGGCATCACCGTGGTTCCTCTACTTGCCCACAGTTCCCATCTCAAAGCCACAAGTGCTGGTGGCCTCCTCAACGGTGCTGGAGCTCAGTGAGTTCTTCACCCTCAACTGCTCACATGAGAACGGCACCAAGCCCACCTACACCTGGCTGAAGGACGGGCGGCCGCTGAGCAACGACTCCCGCCTGCTCCTCTCCCCTGACCAGAAGATCCTCACCATCACCCGTGTTCTCATGGCTGACGATGACGTCTACAGCTGCCTGGTGGAGAACCCCATCAGCCATGGCCGCAGTGTCCCCGTGAAGCTCACTGTTTACCGTAAGCCACCCTTCTCCCCTCCTGCACTCCCAGATTTGGCCATCCCTTGCAGATGCTTTCAGCTAAAATTTTTGGGGGGCTGTCCCCCCTCATTCCTCTCCTGCAGGCCGGAGCTCTCTCTACATCATCCTGTCCACAGGCGGCATCTTCCTTCTTGTCACCTTGGTGACAGTTTGTGCCTGCTGGAAACCCTCCAAGAAGTATGTGGGGCAATAACATGAGAGACAAAAGAGTTTATCTCATCTTGTCCCATCCTGGTTTTTCCCATTTCATCTTTTCCCATCCCATCTTGTCCTTACCATCCTATTTGTCCTCATCTTGACACATCCTACCCTATGCCACGCCAAGACGTGCCATGCTGTGCTCTGGCGTGCCATGCCGTGCTGTGCCGTCCCATCCCATCCCATCCCATCCCTGCAGTACTTGACCCTCTCCTGGATGAGCCACAGGCAGTTCCCCCACTGCCTCTAACACGATGCCAGTGCTGCCCCATCCATCCCCTTTCCCTTTCCAGGGAGAAGCGACAAGCAGAGACACAGCCAGCCTCTGACTACGCCGAGCAGGACGAGGAGCGCCTGAAGCACGAGGGTGAGTGCCGGCCTCGGCGTGGCGGCGGTGGGCTGGGCAGCACCAATGCTCCTGGCATGCTGAGCAGCACCTTGCTTCCTCACAGCCGAAGGCATCCCGCGGAGCGGCGAGCACGAGCGCAAGAACCCGGTGGCTTTGTACATCCTTAAAGACAAGGTGAGAGCCAGCAGCACCAGTAGCACGTCAGCAGCGTCCCAGCACAGGGATCCCACGTTTTCCTCCTCTTGTCTGTCGGCAGGACTCGCCGGAGGCGGAGGAGGATTCACTGCCTGAACCCCGCGGCACGGTGGAGCCAGGCTACACCAGCTCGCCAGTACCAGCGGCCGGCCGCTCGCCGGGACCAGTGGGGCGCTCGACCCGGCGTTACCATCGCTCGCCAGCTCGCTCGCCCGCCTCGACGCGGACCCACCGGTCACCACCGGGCTCGCCGGCACGCTCCCGCGGCGCTCCGCGGCTGCTGCGGACTGCCGGCGTGCACGTCATTCGGGAGCAGGAGGAGGCCAACGCCGTGGAGATCAGTGCCTGAGCAGGGGGACCGTGCGCGCCTTGGTGGCAGCGTGCAAGCGGGCAGGGACACCAGCACGGCCACCGAGCAAGCGGGGACACCGGCACAGCCCTGCTCCCGCCACTGGGCGTCATTCTGCTCGGCGTAAAGTCACTAATTTCCTATTGATCCCACCCAGAGCTCCCCTCTTCCGTCCCCCGTCTTCCTGGGGCATCGCTTTAATGGCTTTCTCGCCGGGACGAGTGTGCAGGGAGCGTGCAGAAAGCACACGCGTGTGCAGAGAGAACATGCAATCAGTGCACGGAGAGTGTGTGCAGAGGGTGCATGGAGTATGCAGAGGGAGCGTTCGAGCACTGCACATGTGCATGGAGCGTGCAGGAGAGAACATGGACTGTGCACACGGGGGCAGGCACGAGGGTGTGCAGCAGGTGTGCACACTGTGCGAAGAGGATGCACAGAGCTTGCAAGAGAACACGTGGAGCCCATGGAGAGAACACACACAGAGCAGGCAGCTAAGGCTGCACAGGGTGCACAGGGCGTGTGTGGCGTGTGCAGAGCACCCACTGAGCCTGCATGGCCTTTGTGAGCGTGCCAGCCCTGCGTGTGTGTTCCAAGCGTGCACAGAGTCCGTGCAGAGAGCGCCTGTGCAGAGCGTGCAGGGAGCGTGGGGAGGGAACATGCACGCAGCATGTGGCGAGTGTGCAAAGAGGGTGAGCAGAGAGGGTGTGTGCAGTGCTTGCACGAAGCACACACAGAGCGTGCAAGGTGTGTGTGGAAACAGCGTGCACAAAGCGAGCAGCTGAGTGTGCTCGGAGCATGCGCAAGAGTGAACCTGCAGTGCTGGCACAGGGCACGCGTGGAGCCTGCAGTGAGTGTGCAAAGAGTGCGTGTGCTGTGCTTGCACAGGGTGTGCGTGTTGTGTGTGGAGAGAGCGAGCACAAAGCAGCTGAGCATGCTTGGAGCGTGCACACGCACACGGGGAGCACTCACACTGCACGCCCAGCGACCCTGCATGCACACGTGTGTGCAAGAGCACGGTGCCCGCCCGCCGTGGCACAGCCCCCATGCATGGAGCAGGACATGCACTGGCACACAAGCTCGCCCAAGGGCACAACACACAGAGGCCACCCTGGTCAGGCAGTCTAAACAGGGGGCTCCCTCCTGCTCCCCGGCTCCCCAGCTGCCATGTCCCCTAAACGTGGGCTGGAAGCCCTGGTCCAAGCATTGCCCCTTTGCCATGGTAGGATTTTCTGTGAAAATCCCCCGGTTTTGGGGCACACGGCGCTGTCTCTCCCCAAGCCTTCATGGGAAATAGGTTTAGGATGAAAAGCAGAGAGCAGCCGGCCAAGTGAGCCGGGCCCTGGGGCACCTGGGGTGGGTGCCGGGGCACCCCGGAGTGCTCGGGGTGCACTACTAACCAATAAACTAAACATACTACCCGTCTGGTGGTGGCACCTTTGGGTGTCTTTGTGGGACAGGGGTCCCCCAGGGTGAGGGGACACATGAGAAGCGGCTGACAGGTAAGACCACACAAACCCGAGACACCTGGCTGGCACTCAAACTGGCATGGGAGACCTTGGACTGTTCCCTCTGGTGCCTACTGACGGCATCCTCAGCTGAGACCCCGTTTCTTCTTAATTTGTTTTCCTCTGAACATGGCGAAGGAAAAGGGGAATTTATTCTGACTAATTAAATTCATTAACTGCTAGTGTCCCCCACTCTGCTGTCTCCGGGTGCTGCCAGTGCCACCGTGGCCGGCACTCCCACTGCCACAGGATGGCTGAGATGTTTTTGTTCACCGTCCCCTTCCCCCCCCTCCGGCATTTCCCGGCCCCCGCATCCGGCTATTGTACCCCCCCATCCGGAGCCGGATCCAGCCCCGGTGCTGGCGGGGAGGAACCGGGATTTCGGGAGGAAACGGGAAGGCTGGCCAGGGCCGGCATGGCCGGCGGCTGGGAGACAGCTCTGGGCCTGGGGCTCTGCCTCGCCGCCCTGCACCACGGAGGTGAGTGCAGCCCACGGGGGCCAAAATCCACTTAACCCTGCCCCTGCCCCACCCCGGATCTGAGAGCCTGCCCACTTGGGGCACCTGCTGGCATTCCCCCACCTCCTTGTCACCCGACAGGCTGCCGCTTCCCCAGCGTGGCCACGGCACCCCAAACTCCAGCTGGTAAGGACACCTGGTGGGTGGGAGATGCAGGTGGGCAGACACCAGAAAATCCTGTTCCCCCCACCCACAATGTGCCCTCCCCACCGCAGTGCTGCGGGACAATTTCCGCCTGCAGCCGGGTGATTTGGTGACCACAGCGGGACAAGCATTGGAGCTGGATTGTGTCCCCCCCTTGGGGTACCCTGAACCCTACATTACCTGGAAGAAGGACGGGGTGACCTTGGACTTGGTAGGTGGCAGGTACACGGTCACCAAGGGGAAGTTGCAGGTGGCATCGGCACAACGGAGCGACTCCGGTCTCTACATCTGTGTGGCGGCCAATGCGGCGGGCAAGAGGGAGAGCCGGGGTGCCCGCGTCTCTGTGCTGGGTAAGCCAAGGGTCTCCCACCGGGGGTGGGCACGTCACACCCAGCCATGGCGCCACGTCCTTGATGTCCCCCTGCAGAGAAGCCAAGCATCGTGCGGCACCCAAGCGACGCCGTGGCGGTGCCCGGCAGCACCGTGGAGCTGGGTTGCAGCGCCCGAGGTGACCCAGCGCCACAGGTGCAGTGGCACAAGGAGCATGGAGACCTGCCCTGGGGCAGGTAGGTGGTGGCAGGGGGGACATGTCCCATCCCTGGCGTGGGGATGAGGCTGATGGAGAGCTGGTGACCCACAGGCACGAGGTGGACCGGGAGCACACTCTGCGCCTCTACGCCGTGACGTCCGCCGATGCCGGCGCGTACGTGTGCACAGCGCAGAGCCAGCTGGGCACCGCCGCCGCCACCACCTTCCTCCACATCGAGGGTCAGTGTGGGACCTCCGTGGCCTCCACCATCACAGGCACCCAGGCCCATCTTGGGGTTCATGCAAGGGGATCCATCTAATGGGGTTGATCCAAGGACAGTCTGTCCATGGGGGTCCATCCATCATCCATCATCCATCATCCATCAAATAAAGTCCATCCAGCTAAGACATTTGAGGGGATCCATCAAAAAGAGAACTTCCAAAAGTATGTCCATCTAAACACATCCATCCAACAGGATCCATCCAAGAAGGTCCATGTAAGTGGAGCCATCTAAGGAAATGCATTGAGGTGGGAGTCCATCCAAGGGGATTAATTCAGAGTCACCCTTCTAAAGGGGATCCAGCCAACTTGGTTCCTCCAAGAGGATCCATTTAAGGGGATCTATGGAAGGTGGAAGTACATTAAAGGGAGATAGAACAACAAATATCCATCCAAAGGGACATCATGGAGAAGTATGTCATGGGATCCCATCCCATGTCTTCAGGGGCAACACATCAAAGGAGGCCCCTCCAAGAGGGGTCCATTCAAGACAGACCCATCAAAGGGTGTCTATCCATAAGAGTCCATTTAAGTGAGTCCATCCAGGATCTCCATGTGCAGGTATCTGAGGGGGATGTCTGGGCAGGTGCCTGGGGATCTTGGTCCTGCCTGATGCTGCCATTTGCCTTCTCCTGCCTCACAGACCGGCTGGCAACAGGCCAGCAGGAGCCTGCCCCACGGGACCTGCTGGCCGTGCGGCTGCACCTGGACAACGGCACTGCACTGCCCACTGCTGCTGTCCAGCTCCGCTGGCAGGTTGGTGTGATGATCTGCTTCCCCCAGGGGAGGGGGGACGGGACACATCTCCGTGTCCCACCTTAACTTGGGATCCTTCCCATCTCCTTCAGATGCTGATGCCGGTGCCGGTGCCTGTGGGCTACGTGGTGCTGTACCGCAGCCTGCTCCCGGTCGCCACCTCCTGGGTCCAGCACGATGCAGGCAGGGAGCTCAGCACCATCATCCCTGCGCTCCGCAGGGGCTACAAGTACGAGTTCAAGGTCCGACCCTACACCGGAGGGAGCCAGGGCTCAGACAGCAACAGCAGGCACCTCTGGATACCCGAGGAAGGTGCGTCGTGTGTCCCCCGGGATGTCTGGGTGGTGGATGGGGAGGTGGCTGGGGGTCCCAGGGGTCTCAGCATCCCTGTCCCGGCAGTGCCAAGTGCGGCGCCCCAGCGTGTCACTGTCAGCCAGGCTGAGGCAGGGAACGGCACCGTGGTCGTGAGCTGGGAGCCGCCTCCTCCTGAAGCACACAATGGCGTCATCCGGGGCTACCAGGTTTGGGACAATGGGGCAAGTGGGCAGGGCAGGGATCTTCTGGCCAAGGAGGATCAATCCAAGGGGATCCATCCAAAAAGGGAGCCTGTCAAAGGTGGGGGTCTATCCAAGGGGGGCACCATCCAAGGAGTCAGTCCAGGAGGGGGTTCATCCAAAGGGGCCAGCCAGGGTGGGGGTCCCTCCCAGGGCATCTGTCTAGCGGCATCCAAGGGAGCTCATCCAAAGGAGTCCAGCCAAGGGGGTCCATCCAAAGGGGGGGTCCATCATGGGGGTCCATCCAAGAAGTATTCACCCGAGGAGGTCCATCCTTGGGGCATGCAAGGGAGCCCACCCAAAGGGGTCCTGCCAAGGGAAGTCCATCAAGGAGATTCGTCTAAGGGCACCCATCCAAGTGAATCTGTCCATGGGGGATCCATCAGTGGGAGTCTGTCGGGGGATGTTCGTCTGAAGGAGTCCGTCCAAGGGGGTCCATCCACAGGGGGTCCATCCACAGAGGGGCCATCAAGGATAATTGTCTAAGGGGACACATCCTCTTGGTGCCTGCCAGGTCTGGTCAATGGGTGAGGGCTGGCAGCATGCCACCAACAGGACAGTGGACGGAGCTACCCGCCGCCTGGAAACTCTCCTCCCACACCCCGGGGCCGAATTCTGTGTCCAGGTGGCAGCTTTCAACAGCGCAGGGCTGGGGGTTCCCAGCAATGCCACCTGTGGAGTCCTGGGTAGGAGGGGAGCAAGGTGGGGTGCGGGTGGGGGTCAAGGTGGTGACATGAAGTGACACTGATGGGACTCTTGTAGGGCTGACAGCAGGGAGCAGCAGGGTGGTCCAGGCACTGCGGCAGCCTGCTGTCATCGCAGCCGCTGGTTCCATGCTCTGGTTGGCCTTACTCGCCCTCCTCCTCCTCCTCTGCCAGCGCCGCGCCAGCCAGGACGCTGCAGCTCGACACAGGTGAGGCCATGGGGTGGGGGACACAGCAGATCCCTGATGTGGTGGGGACTGATGCACTGACAGCACCTCTTGCCCTACAGGCTGGTGGCTGCTGACTCGCCATGGCTTGGTGGTCCCTGGAAACCCAGCTGTGCCCCCCGAAACCTCAGCAGCAGCAGCACCCTCAGCAGCCGGCTCCTGGGCAGTGATGGCAGGGACCCCCACCCCTCCAGTGAGCCCCATGGGGACTGGAATCCTCACCCACTGCCATGGGATCCCCACCCCTCCAGTGAACACCAGGGTTGGGACCCCCACCTAGTGCCATAGAGCCCCCCACTCTCCCCACCAGTACTATGGGACCCCGTCAATCCCATGTGATGCCACTGGATCCCCACCCAGTTCCATGGAACCCTGACCTGCTGCAACAAGGCCTCCAGCCCAGGCCTAGGACCCCCACAGAGTGCCACGGGACCAGCAAAGTGTACCCAAGACCCCCACCCTATGCCAGGGACCCCCAGTGCCATGGGACCCTCGCAATGGTGTTCCCCATTGTCTGTCTGCAGGCATCAAGGACACACAGACCCAAGGGCAGAGGGGACAGGGGACACATGGCCTCATGGGTGCCCTGACCTCTCTTACTCTTCCAGCCCTCTCCTTGGAGCCGCCGAGCCTCGGCCCCCCCACGCCCCCCATCCACAGCGGCCTCCGAGGGGGACAGCCACCACCCCCTGGGGACATGGGGTGCTGCGCTGGGGGGCACCCCGGGGTGCATTCCTCGCCCAGCAACCCAAACCCAGCACCCTGGGAGCGTGTTCGCAAGAGAGGTGGGTGTGGAGGGCACATGGGGGGACGTGGGGGACACCAGGATAGTGGCCCATGGCTCTGTGTCTCTCTCTCCCCTCGCAGAGCTGCACCAAGTGCACAGCACCCCTGTGCTCATAGCTGGCCCCAGCCACATCCCTGCCACTGGAAGTGGAGGCGAGTGGGGGGCGGATTTTGGGCTGGCAGCCAGGCAGCCTCAGCAAAGGGGACACGAGGGTGACACCACCGCTGCCGTGACGGACAGCAGGGACCCAGGGCTGCCGGTCTTCAGCTCTCCAAAACCACATCGGGGCAGCAGCTCACTGGCCTCTGGTGTGACCACGTCACCAGTGACACCCCCGAGACCACCCCATGCCTGGCACCCTCCAGTGAAACGGTGAGTCTGGGTGTCCCCATCCAGGTGGGTGCCCTGCAACACAACCCTTTGCTGCAAAACCCAGCATGTCCCTTGCACCTGCAGGTCACCGACCTTCGTGTGCCCCAGGGACACATCTCTGGTCACCAGGCATCCCAAGGACATGACTCCAGTCACTAAGATCCCCAGGGACATGTCCCCAGTCACTGAGAGCCCCAGGGGTGTGTCACCGGCCACCAGGAACCCTAGGAACGTGTCCTTGGTCACTGAGCACCCCAAGGACACGTTCCTGGACAGCAGGAATCCTAAGGATGTGTCCTCAGTAAGGACCCCCAGGAACATGTCACCAGCCACCAGGCACCACAAGGATCCATCACCAGCAGCCAAGCACCAGAGGGACACAGTCTTGACCACCAGGCACCCTGAGGACACCTCCGTGGTCACCAGGTGCCCCAGAGACCCATTACCTGTAGCCAAGTGCCAGAGGGACATCTCACTGTCCACCAGGCACACCAAGGACATGTCCCCAGCCAGCAGGCACCCAAAGGACACATCCCCAGGCACGAGGCTCCCCAAGGAGGTGTCACCAGCCACTAGGCACTGCAGGGACAAGTTCCTGGCCTCCAGGTATGCCAAGGACCTGTCCCCAGCCAACAAGTACCCCAGGGAGCCATCTCTCATGACCATGCACACAAGGGACATGTTCCTGTGCAGCAGGTCCCCTGAAAACATGTCACCAGCCTTGAGGCATCCCAATGACACATTGCCAGCCACTGGGCACCCCAGGGACACGTCCCCACTCACCAGGCACCCTGAGGAGATGTCACCAGTCCCTGAGCATCACAGGGACAAGTTCTTGGACACCAGGTACTCTGAGGACATGTCTCAGGCCACCAGAAACCCCAGGGACCCATCACTGGTGGCCATGCACACAAGGGATGTGTCCCTGTGCAGCAGGTACCCTGAAAACATGTCACCAGCAATAAGGCATCCCAAGGACACATCTCCAGCCACCAGGCACCCCAGGGACACATCTCCAGCCACTAGGCACCCCAGAGACACATCTCCAGCCACTGGGCACCCCAGGGACACATCTCCAGCCACCAGGCATCCCAAAGAGGTGTCTCCAGTCAGTGGTCACCAGAAGGACATGTTCTTGGACACCAGGTATCCCAAGGACTTGTCCCCAGCCACCAACCACATCTGGAATGTGTCACTGGAGGCCAGGCACTCAAGGGACATATTCCTGGCTACCAGGTACACCAAGGACATGTCCCTGGCCACCGGGCGTCTCTCGCCAGCATTCAGTGACGGGGTCCTCACACAGCAGCAGGTGGCTGAGGTCCTGGAGATGGAGCAGGACACTACCTGCTGCAGGTATTCCCCATCCCCCTGGGACACTCCCATGAGTGCTGCATCCCCTGGTGCCAGCAGTACCCCCACTGTGTTCCCCACAGACCCCCGGCACCGACCACACCACGGTCCTTCTCACCACCGCACACCTACGGCTACATCTATGGGCCACCAGCCTCTGAGCTAGGTGAGGAGGAGGAGGAGGAAGAGGAGGAGGAAGAGGAGGAGGAGGAAGAGCGTACAGCAACAAGGGGCTCGCCAGGAGGATCGCTGCTGAACGGCTGGGGGTCTGTCTCAGAGGACAACTTTGCCAGCACCCGCTGCAGCTTGGTGAGCTCCTGCGACGGCTCCTTCCTGCTGGACGCCAGCTTTGCCCGGGCACTGGCCGTGGCTGTCGATGGCCTCTGCTACAGCCTTGAGGACACTGATGGGGCCTACGGGGGTGAGTGAAGGTCCCTGAACCCCCTCTCTGACCCTGAGCATTGTCACCTCCTCAAGAATGATGGCTCCGTTGGGACACCATGGTGATGCCACCAGCTCTTGCCTTCTTCCCTGCAGGTCCCTCACCACCACCATCACCCTTGGAGCAGGTCTTCCCACCCGGAGTCCCCTCTGCCACCTGGGACTGGTGGACCATGCTGGAGGTCCCACAGAGAGCCAGGACAGAGGCAGCCGTGAACAGTCGCTCACAGAATGGTGCGCAGTGCCCCAGTGCCAGGGTGGTGGGCATGGGGGTGGTGAGGTGTTGCAGGGTGTTGGAAAATGTTTCCTTTCCTTTCCAGGTGGCCAAGGGTCAGGGATTGGCAGCCCCTGGGCCAGGGAAGGTGGTGAGCTGCGGACAGGAGGGACAGGAGTGTGGCAGTCCCCAGGGCGCAGGACACAGCAAGGCCAGACCCCTTGGCTCAGCTAAAATCCAGCTTTATTAGGCAGTTCCCCAAACAGGGCTCTTTACCAGGAAAAGCTATCCACAAAGAGTGGGTGGCACCTAGGTGGGTGGGTGTCCCCTTCTTCCACAGTTTCCCCATCCCAAATTCCTCTTTTCTTCCCAGCATCCTCATCTTCCCCAAGAGTCTGTATCCCTCTAAGTGTCCTTGTCCTCCCTCAGTGTCCTGCTCCTTCTCCAGCATCCTCATCCTACCTAACTATCCTTCTCCAGCCCAAGCACTGTTGTCCACTCATGTCCTTGTCTTCCCCTAGGGTTGTTGACCCCCTTGACCATCCCCATTCCCACTGACTATTCCCATTGCTCCCAACTGTCCTTGTGATCTCTGCTAGTTCATGTCCTTCCTCAGCATCCTTGTTCCACCTTTTCTATCATTGTCTCTCCCAAATATTCTCAACCTTCCCAAGCCACCTGGGTGGCCTTGTGCTCCCTCTAAATGTTCTTGTCCCTTCTAATCATCCTCATTCCCAGGCTTCTCAGCCCTCCTGAGTGTCCTCATCCTTCACCATTGTTTTGTCCCTCATGCCAAGTGTCCCCACTGTTCTCATTTTCCCACAGCCATCTCCCTTGTCCCTTACTACTGTTCTTGTCCCTCCCAAGCAATCTCATCCCTCCCAAGTGTCCTCTTCCCCCCAGCAATCCTCAATCCCCTAGAAATCCTTGTCCTTCCTCCATGTCCTCTTCCCTCCAGGCATCTTTATCCCCCAGCCTTCCTTGTCCCTCACCAGCACCCTCATCCATCTGCTGTGTCTTTGTCCCCTCATGTAATCTTGTCCCCCACCGAGTGTCCCCTTCCCTTTCAACCACCTCATCCTTCTCAGGCATCCTTGTCCTTTCCCAGCATCCTTGTTCCTCCCAGCTGTCCTTGTCTCCAGGATTCTTCCCCACTTAAGCATCTTCCTCATCCTTCCACAGCACCCTCATCCCTCTTCTGCCTATCTGTCCGAACTGTTTCTGCCCCCAAGGCTCGTGTCCTTCCTTGAGCATCTTCCTTGTCCCTCCTGAGCATCCTTGTCCCTCCCCAGGATCCTCATTCCTTGTGAATTTCTTGCCCCACCCCAAGAATCCATGTCCCCCCCTCACTCTGACGCCCACTGGCCGCGACTTCTGTGCAACCCTATTTCCATGGAACCACTCAGAAATTAAAGAACATCCCTCCGTGTCCCCTGTGTTCCCATCCCCATGTCCCCAACTCTGTCACCGACTCGCCCTCCCTTTTATCGCTTCTCCGGCGGCGGGCAGGGGAAGGGGGCCCCGGGGCGGCGGCCGTGCCCGGTCCCCTCGCCGCGGTCCCCGGGGGTCCGGCTGCGCCCCGAGCCGTGGCCGCGGGAGCCGCTGGAGCCGCGGGACGAGACGCTGCCGGTGGTGGAGCAGCTGCCAGACACTTGCCCGCGGGGCAGGCAGGAGGGTTTGCTGTAGGGGCTGGCCTCATCTGCAGGGGAGGGGACAACGCTGGGGCTCGGCAGTGACACCCCCAGCCCTTGCGAAGCGCGGTCGGGGGCTCTGGCTTACCGCCGCGGGCCGGGCGGGGGGTGACCCTGCGCTCAGCCCCGCTCGGCTCCAGCTCCGGAGCGGCGCCGGGGGTCTCGCCGGGCGGCGGCAGCGGCGGCGGCGGCAGGTCTGCGGCAGAGAGGGAGGAGAGGGCTCAGCTCCCCCGAGCCTCCTGAACGCCCTGGCTTTTTCCTCCCGCTCACCTCCCGTCTGCTTTTCCCGGCGGTAGCGGCTGCATTTGGGCTTCAGGCGACTTTTGGAGATCACCCCGCGGGTTTTCCCTGGGGAGGTGGGGATGGCAGCGTCAGCCCCCTCAACAGCCAGTGAGGCCCCCACCCACTCAGACTGGCCCCTCGGGGCTCACCTGTGCCAGGAGGGCAGAGGGCTCGGGGTGGGTGGCCCTCGCTGGCATCCGGAGTCACCGAGGGGCTGGGTGCCTGTGGGGGGATGCTGACACCGTGGGGGGGTCTCCTGGCAAAGAGGGGGTGGAGTGAAGGGTGGGGGGAGTGGCATGGGGGCTCAGTGGCCACCACAGTGCTGGCACAAGCCCTCTAGAGCTGTGCCAGAGCCAGAAGAAGCCATGTGGTATTGTCACAGCTGGGTGGCAGTGGTGTAGGTGGGCTGAAGCATCACAGCTGTGTAGAAGAGCCACAGCTGGATCACAGCTGGGGGGCAAAGGGGAGCTGGATGAGTGCAGTGGCTCAGCTAGGGTGGAGGACCAGAGCCTGGCAAGGCTGTGATAGCATAGCTGGCCTGCAATGGCACATCTGGAGCACAGCTGGATAGAGGCTGCTCAGCTGTTTTACAGCCACACAGCTGGACTGCAGTGGCACAGCTGGACCACCACACATCTGGATTGCAAGCACACTGGCAGATTGCAGTGCACAGCTACATCATGACACACCTACATCGTAGCACAACTGAAATGCAACCATGCAGCTCGGTTGCAGCTGCCCAGCTGGAGTGCACAGCTGGATATTGCAGCTGCACAGCTGGAGTGCAGTGACATGCCAGCACTGTGATGGCACAGGTGGATCATGGCAGAGCTGGGCCACAGCAGTACAGCTGCATGGTGATGGCCCATCTGTCTCGTGATGGTGCAGCTGTATTGCAATGCCCCAGTCACCATCAATGTCATGGATGTGTCATGACAACATGGCCAGAGCACAGCTGGAGAGCAAGGGTGGATGGTGACACCATGCATAGATCGTAAGAGACATCTGAACCGTGGTAGGACCATGGTAGGACATCCAGACTCCATTGGGGCATCCAAACCCAAATGGCATGGTCAGACCATGGTGGCACAGCAGGACCAGATCATGACAGAGTGGCTGGATTGTGATGGCCATGGTGGGACATCCAGAGCCTGATCCAGAGTCCAGTGGGAAGGCCAGACTATGGTGGGACAGTGGAACTGGATCATGTAAACATGACTGGGCATGACATCCAGAGCTCAGTGGGACACCTGGAGCTCAGATGACATATCTGGACCTCAGCAGCATGGCTGGAACATGACAGCATGGCAGAGCCAAATGGTGACAAAATGGCTGGGTTGTGATGGAACATCTGGACCATGGTGAGGCGTCTTGACTCCAACAGAACATCTGGACCCCAGTGAGACACCTGGACCCTAATGACACAGTTGGACCATGATGGCATGGCAGGGCTGGGTAGTGACAACGCGGCTGGATCGCAATGGAACACCCAGGCCATGGTGGGACATCTGGACTTCGATGGGACATCTGGACCCCAATGGGACATCCAGACCCCAATGGCACGGCCATACCAAGCAAGGCCCATCTCCTACCGGGGCAGGAGGGAGCTATCGAAGTCGCGGAGGCGAGGGATGTCCTCGGTGGTGCGAGGTGATGGTGTCAGCGTGGCGGTGGAACGGCAGCCGGAGGAGGTGGTGGGTGAGGATGCAGCAGTGGCACAGGGGATGTCCTCACCAGGGTACCACACCTCCATCCCCAACCTGCAGGGTGGAGACCACAGGGTAGCTGCTGGGGGCAGCATGTCCAGCCCCCAAGCCCCCACACTCACCCTCCAGCTGCCTCTTCCTCTTCATCCTCCTCTTCCTCCTCCTTCTCCTCCTCCTGGGCACACTGGCTGAGCTCACTGGCTGAAGGCGGCGGGGGCAGCAGCTCTGTCCAGCTCACTGCCGGCGGTTTCACTGCTTGCCCCAGCTTTGCTCTGGCCCCTGTGCCAAGGAGGGATGCTGGGGGGGCTGTGGGGAGGGCACCACACCACGAGCACCCACGTGTGCCCCCACCCGTCCAACCACCCTACCGTGCTCAGCCCGGCCACGGGGCACCTGGGAGGCTGCAGCATCCATTGGCTGGGAATCCCCCCCAGGGTAGGAGGTTCCATACTGTGAGAAGGGACGGGGGAATGTGCAGAGCTCCTCACTGTCAACCTCGATGGTGCTGTAAACCGGCCCCTCGCCAGCCCCCGCTCCAAACTGTTCCGTCTGGGCGATGTAACGGGTGATGCCGGCATCTGCAGAGGGTGACCAGCATCATCAGGGCTGATCATGAACCCCTCAAGAGCCACCCAGCCCCATGCTGACCCCTCACCATTGTAGTATCTCTCAGTGGACCCCAAACACCCGGCAGAACTGGCTGTGCTGCCACCACGCCATGCATCCACCAGCCACGGGTAACCACCGCCAGCAGCTGCCCTGCAGGGGGATGGGGTGAAGGAATGCTCGTGGTCAGCCCTGGGGCTCCTGGGCAGGGCAGGGGGTGCCGGGGGGGTTACCTGGGGTTGCTGCGCACTGGAGCCGGGAAGGCGACTGTGGAAAGAGACGGGGGTGAGGGCAGCGAGAGGCCGTACTGGGACCCCGCAGCACTCATGGGCTTACCGGTGGGTGTGTAGGCAAAGGATGCTGTAAAGAGAGGGACGGTGGGTGGCTGATGGGTGAGGGGTGAAGGGTGAGAGGTCCCAGGGGTAGCACCCCCCTGTACCGGTGAAGTGGCTGAGCTCCTTCTTCCTCCGGCGGCGGCTGTAGAGCCAAGCAGCAAAGGCGGCGAGGATGACCCAGCAAGCGCCACCAACGCCGGCAATGAAGGCTGGCTGCCTGGCTACCTCTGCTAAATGCTCAGTCAAGCTGCTCCCAGCTGCTGGCCCCACATCTCGCTCCACCAGGGGGGCTGCAAGTGACACGGGAAAGAGGGACACACCGGCGGGGTGCCAGGGAGCCATCCCCAGCACCGCAGTGGGTGACCCCATCATGCCCCACCCATGGGTGCCAGTTGTGACAATGAGGGACTCACCGATGTGGATGGGGACAGGGGCACTGCGGGCACCCACACCAGCACTGGTGGCAGCGGCAACCTCAGCACGGTAAGGGACCCCGGGGACAAGTCCCTGCAACACTGTCGCCAGCACCGTCCCCTCCACGCTCTGGTTGATGTGGAAGCGGCTCTCATTGCCCAAGCACCAAATCTGGTGGGGACCAGGAGGAAAAGATGAGGAACACCCATGAGGACGCCATGACATGGTGTCATGAGTGGATGGAGTGGAGCTGCCACATGCCTGCTGCTGTCCACGCTTACCCGGTAATCACGGATGACCCCATTCTGCTCTGCCAGAGGTGGTGGCTGCCACGAGATGCGGACACTGGTACCATTCCCAGCCACACTGACAGCTCCTGGTGGGGCACTGGGGGCTGCCCGTGCAGGACACATGGGGTATCACCTCCAGGTTGTCCCCAGGGACCCTCACTATCCCCTCCATCCCCGCACTCACCCGCTTCAGGGGTGCGCAGAGCCCGCACAGCGCTGTCGGGACCATGGAGGTGATGAAAATAGGGTCGGACCTTGACCTCGTAGTCCTGGCCCCGGCGCAGCTCGGTGAGCAGGGCCCCCCGCTCCCCTGGTGCCCACACCGTCTGTGCCTCCTCCCAGCGCCCGCCGCGCTGCCGGTACAGCACCCGGTAGCCCTGAAGGAAGGGTGCCTGGTGCTCCACCTGAGGAGCCGAGGGAAGGGTGGGATGGGGGGATGATCGACACCAGGAGCCCTGTACTGGTAGGGAGGCTCAGCACTCACGGTCCAGGAGAGGTGGACGGTGCCCAGTGGCAGCACCACAGGTTCCTTCAGGTGCACAGCCACTTGTGCCAGCTCCTGCTGCACCTGCTCAGGATCCAGCCCTTGCTGCATGGGGTTGGTGTCTGCTGGAAACATGAGAGAGTGGAGAGTCCATGCATATCTCCACTGGTGTCACCAAGGGAAGGAGTCATGCTGACCCATACCCATGGGAAACTCCATTGGCATCACTGGGCAAGGATGGACCCAAAAATTTTGGGTGCACGGGCACCTCCATTGGTGTCACCAAGTGGAGATGGACCCAAGGGTGGGGGGTTTGTGGACACCTTCACTGATGTCACTGCTGGGTCTCACCTTGGGTGCGCACAGGCTCTGAGACGCCGCTGGGGTCACTGAGCCCGTAGGCATTGACTGCCCGCACCAAGAACAGGTAGACAGTGTCAGGGACAAGGCCAGTCACTGTGTGGGTCTCACTCTCCACATCAGCTGCCACTGTCTGCCACGGGCCACCCACTGCCTGGCTGCCGGGGGACAGGGGTGACTTGTGACAGGGTGGTATCAGGCCACCACGTCATCCCTGCAGCCAGAGAAGAGGCTTGTGTGATACCTGAAAGCCTCCACTATGTAAGAGGTGACATCGGTGACACCACCGTCCTCGTTCCCTTTCCAGCTCAGGGTGACACTGCTTTTGGTAACGTTGGTGACCACAGGGGTGGAGGGTGGCCCAGGGAGGAGATCGGGTGCAGGGGAAGGCAGGGAGAGGTCGGATTCACTACCTGCAGGGAGATGCATGGAGGTCTGGGGTGGCTTTGTTACCAGTGCCACAGTGTCCCCGCTGTGGTGAGATCTCCATGACGCACCTTGTACCTCCAAGGAGATGCCCCAGCGTGTCTCGCCCGCTGGGCTGGTGGCCACGCACTTGTAGAGCCCGGAGTCTCTCACCTGCAGGGGGAACAGCTCCTGCCCCATCACCCTGAGCACCCATCACCTCGGCACCCACCACCCTGGGCACCCACCACGCTTTGTACCCACCACTCTGAGCACCCACCACGCTCTGTATCCACCACCCTGAGCACCCACCACGCTTTGTACCCACCACCCTGGGCACCCACCACGCTTTGTATCCACCACCCTGAGCACCCACCACGCTCTGTACCCACCACCCTGGGCACCCACCACACTCTGTACCCACCACCCTGAGCACCCACCACGCTTTGTACCCACCACCCTGGGCACCCACCACACTTTGTACCCACCACCCTGAGCCCCAGCACTGCTTGCACCCACCACGATGAGCATCCATCTCCCTTTGCTCCACCCCTCACAGCCACTGCCCCTCTCTCCCTGCAGTACCCCCGGGGGTGCCCCTGCCGGGGCCGGCTCACCCGGAGGCCGGTGATCTGCAGGGTGCCGTTCTCCAGCAGGCTGGCACGGGGCTGGACACCTACCAGGGCACTGCCATCCTTCAGCCACCCCACGCTGCCTGGAGGGTCATGGGCCCCCGCCCCACAAGGCAGCCGCACTGTGGCCCCCACTGGCAGCACTGTGCGGTTAGTGGGAAGCAGGCTGAGCACCGGTGGCTGGAGTTCAGCAGGTGCTACAGGGAGAAAATTGGGAATTGCTGGGTGGTGGGATGGGTGTCACTCATATGCTGAATGTGCCAGCTCTCCACTGGCACTGGACTTACCCCCTGTCACCTCCAGGCCTGCCCTGGCCAGGACACTGCCGGCCACGCTGATGGCCTGGCACAGGTAGTAGCCGGCATCGCTGGGCTGGACGTTGACGATGGTCAAAGCACCGCTGGAGCTCACCCAAACACGGCCAGAAGGGACCGGGGGCTGGCCCGGGAACAGCAGGGTCTGAGAGGGAGTGGGATTAGTGGGGGGATGGGGGGTGAGAAGCAGGGGATGAGATGAGGACAGGGTTAGGGGTGGAATGGCAATGAGACTGGGGACAGGGATGGGATGGGATGGGATGGGATGGGATGGGATGGGATGGGATGGGATGGGATGGGGACTGTGATGGGAATGAAATGGGGACAGGGGTGTAATAGAGACTGTGATGGGATGGTGATGAGGACAGGTAGGGATGAAGATTGGTACTGGTGTGAGGTTGAGACGGGATGAGATGAGGATGGAGTGGGAATTGGGAAGGGGATTATGTTGGAATGGAAATGGTGATGGAACTGGGATGAGGATGCGGCTATGATTGGGTGTGGGGTCAAGGATGAGGGAAGGAGACAGACCTGGCTCCCCTCCTTCTGCCAGAAGACAGCAGGTGGTGGATTGCCCTTGCTCTGGCACTGGAAAGTCACGCTCTGGCCAGGGGTGACAGCTTGGTCGTGGGGCCCAGTGACAAGCTGGGGGGGCACTGCAGCAGTGTGGGGAGAGACAAGGGCTTGTCTGGGCACTCCACCAGCACCCAAGGGTGCTCCCAGGGCCCCCCTTACCATGCACAGTGAGGGTGCCCGATGCCTCCGACCTGCCCACGCTGTTATCAGCCACGCAGGTGTAGGTGCCCTCATCCTCCACCTGCAGCCGGCTGATCCGCAGGGTGTTGTCTGGCAGCACCTCCCACCTGGGGGAACCCCACGAGGCTGTGGCACCAGCGGCGTGCTGGGGCACCAGGAGGGCGTGAGATGCCATGGGATGGAGATGTAGTGAGGATGTGGAATGTGATGGGAATGTGGGATGTGACGGGTACAGTGGAAATGTGGGATGCAGGAAAATGGGAGATGTGATGGGGATGTGAAATGTGGTGGAGATGTGGAATGTGATGGGGATGTGGGATGCAATGGGGATGTGGGATGCGGTGAGGATATGGGATGTGATTGGGATTTGGGATGCAATAAGAGTGTGGGATGCAAAGGAAATGTGAGATGCAATGAGGATTTGAGATGCAAAGGGGGATGTGGAATGTGATGCAGATGTGACACAATGGGAATGTGGAATGCAGTAGGGACACAGGATGTGCTGAGGATGGAGGATGCACCAGGGTTATGGGATGCAGGGTTACTTGATGCCATGAGGATGCCAGGTGCTCCAAACACACCTGGCTGGCACACACTGAGCCGCCCAGCTGCACCACAGAACCCTGGCTGGCCATGGTGTCCCTGAGCCACCCCCTTTAACCCCTACTCACCTTCCCAGTGGCATTTCACCCTCCTCCTTGCGCCAGCGTGCCGCCGGCTGTGGATCCCCCATCACCTCGCAGGCAAACTCCACCGTCCCCTCCACCAGCACCACCTGGTTGTGGGGCCTCTTGCCAAATGCTGGACGCTCTGTGGGGTGGCTGTCAGTCCCAGCAGGATAGCACCCACCTCCCTGACGCCCCAAACATTAAATCCCCACGTACCAAAGACCACCAGCTCGGCCGGCTCGCTGTCCCTCTCCCCCACCACGTTGGTGGCCACGCAGACATAGACACCAGCATCACTCTTGTGAGTGCTGGCCACCATCAGTTTCCCACCACGGATCTGCAGGAAGAACAGCTCATCCCACATCCCTATCACATCCCACATCCCCATTACATCCCACATCCACAGTGTATCCCATGTCCACACTGTATCCCACATCCCCATCACATCCCACATCCCCACTGCATCCCATATCTCCATGACATCCCACATCCTCATTGCATACACGCACACATCACATCTCCCATCCCTATCAAATCCTGCATGCCTGTTGCATCCTGTATCTCCATTGCATTTCATATCCCCACCACATCCCAAATCCTCATTACATCTCACAATTGCACCCACACTGTCATCACATCCCATGCTTCCACTGCATCCCAAATCTCTGATGCATCCCATATCCCTATCCCATCCTACATCCCCATCTCATCCCATATCCATCACACAACTCTATTCTGCATCCCCCATCCCCACCACATTCCAGGTCCTCACTGCATCCCGCATCCTCACTGCACCCCATCCATGTCACACCCCACGTCCCCATCCCGTCCTGTGTCCCTACATCATTCCCCATCCCCCTTACATCACCTTCAGCCCAGTCCTGGCCCCTCTCACCGTCAGGCGCTCGTCCTTGTCGCTGACCCGGACTCCGTTTTTCTTCCAAGAGACGCTGGGCTCGGGGTGCCCGCGGGGCGGGACGCACTCCAGCACGGCCGGTTCTCCCGCCGCCACCACCACGTCCCCTGGGGGCTGTCGGAAATCGTCCCGCAGCACTGCGGGGACACAGCGGCCTCAGCTGCCCAGCCCTGCGCCCCGGGCTGGGGGCAGCACCAGGGGTCTGAATTGGCTTTAACAGACTTTCATTTATCTTCATTGATTTTTACTTGATTTTCAAACGCTTTCAAATATTTTCATTTGTTCTCATTTATTTTCATGTATTTCCAATTATATTCACCTCTTTTAATTTCTTTTACCATGCTTTTATTTATTTTCACTCCTTTGCAGTAATTTTCATTTATTTTTCATTTATTTCCAATTATTTTCAGGTTTTTTTATTATTTTTCTTCACTAATTTGCACTTATTTTTCTTTTATTTTCACTTACTTTCAGTTATTTCCACTTTAATTTATCTTTTTTCCATGTTTTAATTTATTTTCTGTTATTTCCATTCATTTTCACTTCCTTGCTTTTGTTTCCATTAATTTTCACTTGTTTTCTTTCTTCATTTGTTTTCATTTAGTTTCATTTATTTCCAATACTTCTCACTTCTTTGAATTTATTTTCATTTCTTTTCACTTTATTTATTTTCAATTATTTTCCTCTTATTTTCATTTCTTTTCCCCTCTTCACTTGGCAACAGAGGTCTGGGAATGTGAAAGCCCCTCGCCCCACAGCCACTGGATCAGGCTGGGCTTAGGGGTGACACCAGAATCCCAAATTTCCCCCGCTCAAATCCTCCCAACCCCCTCAGGACTCACCGGCCACCTCCAGGGAAGCATTCCGGCTGGTGGCTTCCCCCAGGTAATTCCTGGCCACGCAGACATAAACCCCCTCGTCGGGCTTTCCCCGCCTCCCGTGCAGGATGCGGAGGAAGAAGAGGGACCCGCCCGGGAGGAGCGTGCGGTGGGAGCGGGGATCCTCCCGGTCCGTCTCCACCCGCTCCCCGTCCTTGTACCACTCCACCACCGGGGCCGGGCGCCCCTCGGCCTTGCAGCTCAGCGTGGCCGGCTCCCCTTTGGACACCAGGACATCCGTGGGGTGCTCCACGATGCGGGGAGCCGTGTCCTCCAGCGGGGTGTGGGATCCTGCAGGAGAATCAGGAGGGGTGGGGCTGGGTTTGGGGGCTGAGCATCCTTGGCTTGTGTGGTGCTCTCCCGGCCCCAGGACCTGCTTTGCTTGGAAGGCACGAGGTGAGAGATGAAGTGTGGCCAGGTCCCAGCCCAGCATATCCCAGGGTGGGTGCCGTGGGGAGGGAGCAGGACCACGGAATCACAGGATGACAGAATTCAGAGGATCACAGGATCACAGAATTCACAGGATCACAGAATTCAGAGGATCACAGAATCACAGAATTCACAGGATCACAGAATTCACAGGATCACAGAATGACCAGGTTGGGAGAGACCTTCAAGATCATCAAGTCCAACCCGGCCCCAACAGTTCAACTCAACCCTGGCCCCCAGTGCCACACAGAATTCACAGGATCACAGAATCACAGAATTCACAGGATCACAGAATTCACAGGATCACAGGATCACCAGGTTGGAAGAGACCTTCGAGATCATCGAGTCTAACCCAGCCCCAACACCTCAGCTAAACCCTGGCACCCAGTGCCACATCCAGGCTTTGTTAAACACACCCAGGGTTGGTGACTGCACCACCTCCCCGGGCAGCCTTTCCAGAACTTTATCGCTCTTTCTGTAAAAAACTTCTTCCTGATATCCAACCTAAATTTCCCTTGGTGCAGCTTAAGATCAGGTCAGGAGGGTGTCAGGCAAGGCCAGTGGGGCAAAGCAGCTTCGCTCCCAGTAATGGCCTTTTCCACCCAGTTTCCACCCGGATTAAATGGGGTTGGGACTAAATTCTCCCCAAAATGGGATTTTTCCATCAGCTGCAAGTGCTGACTTTCTGTAGCAGAGCTGGTCGTTCTGGGCTGCAGAAAATGCTTAAGTTTTTAAAAGCCCCATATTGGGGTTGTGGGGCTGTTCCAGAAAAAAACAACACTAGTAGGGCATGGGAATTAATAGATGGTCATTAACGCCAGGATAATTAATGCTCATTAATGCTGGGGCCAGCTGGGCTGAACCATGTGTGTCCCCAGCACCACCTGGGGTGTCTTGGTAGTTCGGTCCCCAAGTGTCACTGCTGGTCCAGTGGCACAGGCACTCACCCCTGCATGCCCAGCCACACGTGTGCACACAGGTGTGGGTCTGCACGCACCTGCATGTGCACAGACACACATGCAGCCATGCACAGACACATGTGCAGCTGTGCACTGCATGTGTTTACACACAGGTGCATGCATGCACACATGGACAGCCATGCAGGGGTGCACACACACACACAGGCACTCACAGGTAGCTGTGCACACACAGGTGCACACGTGCATTACACACATGTGCATGCGTGCACACATGCATTGCACACATAGGTGCACGTACACATGTGGGCAATCATGCAGGGGTATGCACACACACACACACACACACAGGTGCAACCACACATGCATGCTTGCACTTTCACACACACATGCACACATGCGCATTCAGGCAGGGGTGTGCATGCCCCTGACATGCACAGATGCATGTATGTGTGTGTGCATTCATGCAGGATGTACATGCACACATCTGCACACATGCATGTGTTCAGGTGGGGGGGTGTCCTTACCCATGTGTGTTCAGGCATGCAGAGGTGCATGCACACATGCACATCACACAGGGGTGATGTGCATGTGTGCACACACAGGCTGCACACACATGCTGCACACACACAGGGGCACACACAGATCTATGCACATCCATGCACATCCACACACGCTCAGGTGGGGCCATGAGCTGACACTTACCCACATTGCTGCATGCACACACATGCACACACATGCACACTGTACAGACATGCAAACACCTGCACAATGTACAGACATGCACATGCATGCACACAGCACATAAATGCACACATGCACACTGCACACACAAGCACACGTATGCACACTGTATAGACATGCAAACACCTTCACAATATACAGACATGCACATGCATGCACACTGCCCATAATGCACACATGCACACTGTACAGACATGCACATGCATGTACACACATGCACACTGCCCAAAAATGCACACACATGCACACACATGCACACATATGCACATGCACACTGTACAGACATGCAAACACCTGCACAATGTACAGACATGCACATGCATGCACACACATGCACACTGCCCATAAATGCACACACATGCACACACATACATGCACATGCACACACATACATGCACATGCACACACACATGTCTCCCACTCGCACACGCCCTTCCCCTGCTCCCCCACACCTGGGGCAGGATGCGGGCACAAGGGGCCGCAGTTTGGGGTGCCCACGGGGTTGCCATGGGGATGGGATGTGGCTGCCATGGGGACGGAAGGAATGCTGCAGGGCACTGGGTACCCCGGGGGGCACAGCAGGGACTGAGGGGGCCGCAGCTGGCCCCGTGACTAATTGGGACAAGCAGGGGGTCAGGACAGGCCCCCTCCTGTGCCCGGCTGGCTGTGCAGGGGCAGGGGCTCCCATGAGGTTTGGGAACACCCCCGCCCCCTCCCCAGCCACCCAGGGCCAGCTGGAGGGGGAGAAAAAGAAGGGAGACACTCAACATTTAGTAAAAATTCAGTCAGACACCCTCTCCCTCACCCCCACTCTGTCCCAGACAGGGGTCATGGGGCTGGTTTGGGGACATGGGGAGGATTAGGGCACACATAGCTGGCTGGAGGACGCTGGGATGGTTTAGGAATTTAGAGATGGTTTGGGAACATGGAGCCAGTTCCAGTTTGTAGTCTGGGGATTGCCTTGGGGACACAGGACTGGTTTGGAGACATGGAGTCTCTCCTAGTTTTGTCTGGGAGTTGGTTTGGGCACACTGGGACAGGTTTGGGACACAGGGCTGGTCCTGGTTTGGAAACTGGGCATGGATGTGGGGACACGAAGGCTGTTTGAGGACACTGATTTGCCCCTGGTTTGGGGTCTGGGGACTGGTCTGGGGACATGAACACAATTTGGTGTCTGTCCCAGCTCACGGTCTAGCAGCTGATGAGGAACAGGGACAGTTTGGGAACAGGGAGCTGCTTGCAGTTCAGGATTTGGGAACACGGGACTGGTTTGGGAACACGAGGACAGTCCTGCCTTGGGGAGAGCGAGCTGGTCTCGGTTTGGGGTTGTGGAGAGGATCTAAGGACACCACACCACTCCCGGGAGTTGGTCTAGGGACAGGGAGGTGGTCCCAGAATGTGGACACGGAGCCGGTGTGGGGACACTGGGTCAGTTCTGGAGTTGTGACATGGGGCAGGTCCCGGTTTGGGGACAAGGGGACAGGTCGGGAATCCAGTGTCGGTGCTGGTGGGGTCCCAGCTGGGGCTGGGGTCTGTGGGCTACTTCCAGCATCCCGGCCGGACCAGGAGCAGGAACTCCGGGGCGGGGGAACAGAAGGACCGGGGAGCACGTACCGTTACCGGGGGTGAGATCGGGCAGGTGCAGCGCGGCGATGGAGCGGTTGATGCCGAGCAGCAGCGAGGACGAGTTAGAGCCTTCGGCTCCCAGCGAGTCGGCGAACAGGTTCATCTGCAGCAGCGTCTTCAGCAGGTACCGCAGCATCCTGCCCGGCTCGGCTCGGCTGAGATCGGCTGAGATCGGCTGGGCTCGGGTCGGCTCTGCACGACACTGCCCGGCACGGCAAAGACCGGCTCAGCTTAGCCCGATACGGCTCAGCCCGATGCGGCTCAGCTCAGTTCAGTTAGGCTCGGCTGGGGTCGGCTCAGTTCAGCCCAGTCTCGCTCAGTTCAGCCCGGTCCGGCTCAGCTCAGTTCGGCTCTGCTCGGCTGGGCTCGGCTCAGTTCAGCCCGGTCCGGCTCAGCTCAGTTCGGCTCTGCTCAGCTGGGCTCGGCTCAGTTCAGCCCAGTCTCGCTCAGTTCAGCCCGGTCCGGCCCGGTTCAGCCCAGTCCGGCTCAGCCCTGCTCGACTCGGCTCAGTCCAGCGCGGCTCAGCACAGCCCGACTCAGTCCGGCTCGGCTCGGCTCAGCTCGGCTCGGCTCGGCTCAGCCTGCGGCACCGCCCCCGGGTGGGGGACGGCCAGGGCGGTGCCGGGGCGGGGTGATGCCGTGTCCCTGTGTGCCCTCCCCGTCCCTAAGAAGCGGGATGGGGACGAAGGCGGGGGATGTCCCGTATGGAGTGGGGGCTTCACGGTGGAGTGGAACAGCGATGAATTTTGAGGGGGCAGAGGAAAAGGGGGGGTCCTAGGGCTGGAGGGAGAAAGAGCAGACGCAGCAGCTCCCTGGCTTCGCCCCAAATTATGTGACACCACATGGGGCTGCTGTCACCCCCCACTCGGGACCCCCCTCAGTGAACCCTGAAAGGCAGCACCGCCCTGCAGCCCACGGGGAAATGCGGCTGTTGCAGTGAGTAACACAGTGAGGGACACTTTGGGGGTGCTGGGGCCACCAGTGGCCTTGAATTTGTGGGGTCGTGGGGGGGAACACGAAGGAATCAGCACACGGTGCCATTGAATCTGTAAGTAGCAATTGGCCATTTAATTATTGTGTTGGGGCTGATGTGGAAAGCAATGAGCCTCCTTCAGCGAGCACCCGAGGAGGGGGGGCTGGGGGAATTCATTAGGGAGGTTCATTATGGGGGGGTGCTCCTGGGAGGAGCTCGCTACGGGATTTTTTTACAGGGGCACTTGGAAGAGGGTAAAAGTGGGAGAAAAAGGAAGTCAGGAGTGTGGGGAAGCTGGAGGGGGCTCAGGGAAAAAGAGAAGGTGGGGAAGGAGCAATGGGGGAGGACCAGGGGGACTGGATGTGCACACCTGGGATATTGGGAGGGAGAAGGGGCCTCACATCTGCATGCACAGCAGCAGCTGAAGTGTGCCCACGTGTTTGCACATCTGGGTCCCCAAGGGCGTTCACATCTGGAGGACACTTGGGACACAGCTGGAGAGGGGGGAGGCTTTTCCACACACATCTGGGGCACCAAGGATCTCCAGGATGTTCACATCTGGGAGGGTTGGGTGGTGTGGGGGATGCAGCTGCATTCAGACCAACAGCTGGAGAGGTCCCTGATGTCACAGCCGGGCACACAGCTGAAGGCACAGAGATGCTCAAGCACATCTGGAGAACCAGGTAGTTTCCATTTGTGCACATCTGGAGTTTGCACATCTGGAGAGCTTGCCCAGGCTTGCTTTTCCACACCCAGAGCTGTGCTGAGGCTGCAGACAGGTGCACATCTGACCCACTCAGCCTCAGCAGCATCCTCTGGGCTCTTCATATCCCACCGAATCTGCCAGGGGTCCGGTGGGCAATGCATTATTCATCTGTCCCTTGGAGCCAGGCACAGAGAAAGTAAATAAATATTAATTTAGTAGGAGCACAAAGCGTTTCCTCTTCTCCTGCTGGCAATGTGGCAGCACAGGGATTTCTCAGTAGGATCAGAAAGAAAAAGTATCCATGAAATAAGAGGTTTACCCAACTATTACCTGAATAATTCTATGGGATGGGAATTGATGGCAATGCTGCTATGTTCCCCCACCTTCTCCTTTTGGATCCCTCTGACCGGAGGAATGGGACATCTCCAGCATGGAACTATAGGATGGAAAAGGGTGTTAATCCGTGGAAAACCCTTGGGCCCCTTTTCATGGAGTCCTTGGAAAATGTCAGAATTTTTAATGGGAATCCTGGAGGTTTTGGGAGCCTCAGGGATTAAAGCACCTCTGTATTAATCCCACTCTGAGGCGTGAGGCTGCAGCGAAGGGCTCCCAGGGGTGACACACGCACATCCAGCACCTCCTCTGAGAGAGCTTGTGATGGGGAATGGAGACAAAGGAGCCGCCTCATCCCGATGGATAATCCCCCTCAGAGTCATCCTGTTAATCAGCTGGGCAAACAGCGAGTGCGGGGGCATCGCCTCCTCGTTAGCAGATTTATTCTCACTGCCACGGCATTTAATTGCTGCTTGATTTGGCGATTAGCGACTGTTTGCCCAGGCTTTGCCCAAATCACCCTCCTCAAAGTTTTTAGATGGGGGGAGGCTTCCTCCATACTTTGTTATCCTCATTATTCTACATTGGTTTTTCTGCTTTCTTATTCTTCCTGTTTTTCCCCAACCAACCCTCACTGAGCGACATCAGGGAGCTGGGGGGGGGAAACTGAGGCACGAAGTTTGGCCATAATGAGGAGCGACAAGATATTTGTCTGGGCAAATGAGCGGCTGGGTCCCCCCTCCCCGCTGCCGGGGGGAATCCCTGGCAGCCCCGTTATTAACATTCCCCCCGGGAGCCCCCCACCCCAAGCCAGGCGTTTGGCCGGGAAATGCAGCTTTTTGAATATTTATAGAGATTGTGGCAGCACTTGGGGTGGGGAGGAGGGAAAGGGGAGCATAGGGGCTGCTGAGGGGTGAGGAAAAGCAATGTTGAGGACTGGGGGTAGTGGGGATGGAGCTGGAATCCTTTAGGGATGACACTGGGATGGAGTGGGGAATGACACTGGGATGCATTAAGGGGTGGCACTGGGATGCTGTCAGGAATGACTCTGGGATGCTGCAGGGGATGATGGTGGCATGCTTGAGAGGACAGTGCTGGGATGCTTTAAGGAATGATGCCAAGATGTTTTTGGAGAATGTAGGGGATGTTCCAGAGGATGAAAGTAGGATCCTTTGGGAATGATGATGGATACTTTTGGGAGTGACAAGACTGGGATTGTTTGAGGGATAGCAGTGTGATGCTTTAAGGAAAGATGGTGAGATGTTTTAAGGGAGCATATAGAAATGACTGGGATGCTTTAGAGGATGATACTGTTGATTTAGAGGATGATGCTTGGATGCTTTAACAAATAATACTAGGATGTTTTAGGGCATGGAGCTGCAGAGTTTTGGGGAGCATACTGGGATGGAGTGGGGAATGACACTGGGATGGTCTAGGGGATGACACTGGGTTGGAGTGGGGAATGGCACTGGGATGGTGTAGGGGATGACACTGGGATGGTGTAGGGGATGACACTGGGATGGTGTAGGGGATGACAGTGAGATAGTGTAGGGAATGACACTGGGATGATTTGGGGAATGACACTGGGATGGTGTAGGGAATGGTGTCAGGATGCACTCATGGATAACACTGTCTAAGGGCAGTGCACTGGGATGTTTTAGGGGATGATGCTGACATGCCCTAAGGATAGTGGGATTTTTTTCAGAGAACAGACTGGAATGCTGTAGGGGATGATGGTGGGATGAATTAAGGAGAAATGCTGGCATATTTTAGGGGACCTTATGGGACTTCAGGGTGTGATGTTGGGATGCTGTAGGGGAGCAAATTATCATGCTTTAGAAAATGTTACTGGGATGCTTTAGGGGATGAGTCTGGGATACACGGAGGGATGTCAGCATGTATTAGGGAATGATGGTAAAGACACTGTGTTGTAGTACACTGGAATGCTGCAAGGAATAATGCTGGAATGCTGCAGGGGATGGTGCTGGGATGCTTTAGGGGAATGATCCTGGCAAACTTTAGGGAAGAACACTGGAATGATTTAGAGGACACAGTGAGAGGCTTTAGGGGACAATGCCAGGGTGTGTGATGGAATAACGTTGGGATGTTTCAGATGAACATGCTGGCATGATCTGGGGGATGACACTGGGATGCTGTAGGGGTTGATGCCAGGATATTTTAGGGGATGGTGCCAGAATTTTTTAGTGGATGCTTTAGGAGAGTTTAGTGAGATGCTTTAGGGGATGACTGAGAAGATTTAGGGGAGCACACTGAAGTGCTTTAGGGGATGATGTCAGGATGTGCAAGGGATAAAGCTGGGATATTCCAGGGAAGTGCGCTGGCATGCTTTAGGGGATGCTGCTGGGATGCTTTCAGTGAGCAGATTGAGATGCTTTAGGGGATGACCCATGGAGCCTCTGTGGAACGGTGTGGGGATGCCTCAGAGGACGGCTGTCAGTCTGTCTGTCCTCCGCACCTGGCAGGCGCAGGAGGCCGGTGCGTGGAGATCTCCTCGCGGGCATCCCAGCCCGCCTCATTACCAGCGTCTTTGGAAAGCCGGAGCCCATGTGTTCTCGAGACGAGCGGCTTGGGGTATATTAACATCCCATTTCCACCTCTTTAATATAGAGTTTGTCGAGATCATTTATCAGCCGAGCCTCCCTTCAGGGCCGGGGGAAGCCGGGCAGAGCTCGGCAGCTGGGTCATGGCGAGAGGCGAGGGATGCTCGTCCCCGAAGGAAGCCGACGCCGGGTTTAACAGGTAGTGGCTCATGTGCGAATCGCTAGTTTGGGACCGCCACATCATTGGGAAAGGCTTTATCAAAGCTGGGCTTAATTGGGTGGAAGGCTTGTTTGCATGGCCGCTAATGGGGGATCAGAGGGCCGGGGACCCAGCGCTGACGGCCTCACAAAGGCAAGCAATTACTTGCTTGTCTGCATTATGTATTAACCCATCTGGGGTCGGGATATTGGCTGTGAAAGGGAGACAAAGAGGGGGGCGTGCCGGTTGCCCCCGCGCCGAATTAGCCCGCCTGGGTCCCCTTTGTGCAGCGGGCAGGGCAGCTGGATCGGGATGCAGGCGCTCAGGATGCTGATGGGCACCGGCGTGCGGCAGCAGGGCGCTGCCTCGCTCGGCATCCCCGCGTCCTTCCGAATATATTGCGTCGAGCGTCTTTTCTCTCCTTTCATCAGTTTCCTGCCTGCGGCCACATCTCGGGATAATTACAGCTTTCGCTTTAATTAGCCACCGTCGCCACTAATAAGTTTATACTTCTTTTCAGCAGCGTATTTTGGCGGCAGGAGGTTAATTACAAGCAGGTCAGTAAATTGCAGAACACACTGCTGTGGGTCTAATGACTTGTCCGCTCGGCTTTTTGGCGGACTTTTAATTATGCCTATTGAATTGGAAGGCTGACTGGAACGAGGCGGCGGGGGAGTGTTGGGGACCAGGGGGTGTTTCCCCATGCTTCCCCAAGCTGCTCGTCCCGCCTCCGCACATCCCCGGGAGCTGAGAACGGCCGCAACTCATTGCATGGGTGAGCCCTGACTGAGAACGGCCACTGCTCATTTCGCAGATGACCCCTGGCTGAGAACACCCCAAAATCCTTGCACAGCTCAGTCTGGGCTGAAAACACACACAATTCTCTGCACGGAGAAGCCTTGTCTGAGAACAGTCATGACTCGTTGCACAGGTGAGTCTCACTTGAGAACGGCCGCAACTCATTGCGTGCTGATCCTGGCTGAGGACACCCAGAGCCCGTTTCACAGGTGAGCCCAGCTGAGAACGTCCATAACCCCAGAACATCCCGAGCATGGGGTGATCCTGGCCGAGAACTGTCACAGCTCACGGCAGGGCTGAGCCGTGGCCCTGCTCCTCCCAGGAATGACTGCGGAGGTGCCGTGGGTGAGCCGGGCTGGGGGGACCCCCTGTCCCCCCGCTCGACCCTCGCCCCCCACCCCCTCGTCATTAGCGCGCGGTCAAATGGCGCTGCCGGGACTCGGAGCTGCATCGCAATCAGCTGCTCTCGGCCGTAATGAGTGTTCAGGCCCTAATTAACCGCCACCCTTATTTGCATCCGGCCCGCCCCCCCGCTCCCGGGCCTCTAATTGCGGTCTGGCCAGCTCCGGGGAGCTGGGGGGTCTACAGCTGCGGGGACACTGGCGGCTGGTATGGCCATCTGAGGGCACACCAGCACGGGGGACACCCCTCCGGACACCCCACATGGGATGGGTGGCAGTGTGTGCAGCGCTCTGGGGACACTGGCTGTGGAGACATCCCTTTGGGGACATGCCTTACGAGTGGCGGTGGGGACACATCAGTGCCATGCTCTAGGGAAGTGGGTGCATACTTTTGGGGACATGGTGGCAGCAGAGATGTGCCCTTGTGGTCACACCAGGAGTGTGGAATCCTGTTTTGGGACATGGTGGTGGCAAACATGTTATTCTGGGGACATGATGTGGGGCTGACATTGGGGACACCTCTTTGGGGACATGCTGGCAGTGGGAACATCCCTCTGGGACACACCAGCTGCGTGCCCGTTTGGGGGTGTGTCACAGTGGTGGCAACAGGGACAACCCTTTGGGGATGTGGTGGCACCGAGGACATGCCAGGGATGGATGCATCCCTTTGGGACGTGCCACAGGACTGCCATTGGGACATCCCTCTGGGGGCACGCTGGCTCATCACACCCGCGGGGATGCGGTGGCAGCAGGGACATCCCTTTGGGGACACACCAGCGGTGGGGACATCCCTTTGAGGACATGTAGGCATTGGGGACGTCCCTTGCGGACACTCCCTGGGGACAGCAGTGACAAAGAGCCCGGTCGGGGTGGGGGATGCAGTGTGGGGGCCCCCCCTACATCCGCAGCCTCGCCGCCGCTAGCCCCTAATCCCGCTAATTAGAGGGATATAATTACACCGCTGATCGCGCCGTGCTGCGGGCAGGAGCGGCAGGGACAGACAGAGGCGGGGGAGATGTCCCCTTCCATCCTTCCCCCCCATTTGTTTAACCAACAAGGCTCTAATTAAAGCGTTTAATTAACCAACCCGGGCGGGGGTCCCATAGGACCTCTCTAACCACCCCCCCACTTTGGATGGGGGGGTTTGAGGGGGTCTGGAGAGGTGGAATCTCCCCGAAGCTCGTTAGTCTTGGCTTAACGAAGAGTTGGGGCGCAGCTGGGGTGTCCCCCCGCGAGCTGCGCCCTGGCTCATCAATCACGGCCACCCTTAATTGGGGTCCCGGGGTTTCGGAGGCACCAGGGCCGGGGGCAGAGAGCGGTGAGAAAAGAGAGGTCCCCGTCCCCCCGGAGTCAGCCGCAGTCCTTGGGGGATGCTCAGTACCGACGTTTGGGAGCTCTGGAAGCCCAGACCTCAGGGGTGCTCCACACAGGGATAGGGGTGCCCAGCGCGGGGGGACGTGCTCGGCCCGGAGGGGCCAGCTCGGCTCCAGTACGACGGGAATGCTCCTCTCCAAGGCTGGGGGGGCTAAACCTGACGTCTGGGATGTTCGGCCGCACATTTGGGTTCCTCGGGCCAGGGCAAATCCCGGGCGATGGCAGGGAGGGGTTGAAGGGTCCCTGCCCTGAGGGGTCTGAGGGGACCCTGCCCGGCGGGGGCCCCGCCCATACAGAGCCACGCCCACTTCGGGTGGAGCTGATGCTGTGAGCCACGCCCACCCGTAGACCACGCCCACTCACCACACGAACAGTGTGCCCGCCCATTTTATCACCGCGCCCACTCCGTCCGTGCCACGCCCCTGACCACGCCTCTTCCGCGGAGCCACGCCCCCCTGCCAGCCCTCTCCCCTTGCCATGGCCACTCCCCCTCTCCTTGTCTCGGTCCCGCCTCCTCTGGCACCGCCCCGCCCCAGCGCTGCCGGAAGTTCCGCCCCGGGCGTCGCGTCACTTCCGCCCGCTCGGTGCGCACCCCCATCATGGCGGCGCCCTGCGGCTCCTCGCAGCTCCCACCGGCCGAGCCACCGCTCCGCGTCCCCAAGATGGAGGTGCTGTCGCCGGGCTCACCGGGCGCGCTCAGCGACGGCAACCCCAGCCTGTCCGACCCCTCCACGCCCAGCGGCGCTTCCCCGCTGGGCGCGGGGCCGGCGGCCGGCGGGGCCGCGCTGGGCGCCCGCGGCGGGGCCTCGCCCTCCGTCTCCTTCTCGCCCGGCGGCGCCGCCGCCGCCGCCGCGGCCGCCGCCTGCCGCGGGATGTCCTGGACGCCGGCGGAGACCAACGCGCTGATCGCCGTGTGGGGCAATGAGCGGCTGGTGGAGGCGCGGTACCAGCAGCTGGAGGGAGCGGGCACCGTGTTCGGCAGCAAAGCGCCCGGGCCCGCCATGTACGAGCGCGTCTCCCGCGCCCTGGCCGAGCTGGGCTACGAGCGCACCCCGTCCCAGTGCCGGGAGCGCATCAAGGTACCTGGGGGGGCGGCGGCGCGGGCCGGCCCGGGGCGGGAGGGTGCGCCGGGGCTCCCCGTGCTCGGCCGCCCGCCCGCGGCTGGGTGAGCCCCGGGACCGTCTGGGATCGCTTCCCCGGAGAGCTGCTGTCCTGAGCGTTCTCTGCTCCCGGGGCTGCGGCACCGTGTCCCGGGGGTTCAGTCCCCTCAGGATCTGTCCTGAGCATCCTTTGGCGCTGGCTGTGGGTGTCAGCCTGTCCTTTGGCCCTGGGCTTGGGGGCACCGTGTCCCCAGGGCTTGGCCTTTGGGGGTCTCCATTTCTGGAGCGTTCTCTGGCCGTGGCACGGTTGTCCCCAGCGCTGAGCCCAGCCCTTGCCCTGGGTGCAGGGTGTCCCATTCCCTGGCTCAGCTGCCTGGCTCCCCGTGGTTCCATCGGTGTCCCTTGGCTGCCATGTCCTCTGGGTCCCTCCCTTGCCCCCGTAGCCTCCAGCAGCACCTTTGGGACATGGGCACTGCTTCCCAGGGGTTCAGTTCCTCTCGTGTGGGTGGGCTCTGGCAGCATCCCATGGTCCCGAGTGGGGAGGGACATGGCATCCCAGTTGTTTGTGTCCCCTCATGGGGACAGCCCCACAGGATCTTTCCCCTGGGTGTCCTCCTTTGGCCCCAAGTGTTGTGGGTGCTGTGGTTGGCTTTTCAGCATCCTCTGTCCACAAGGGGCTGGCCCTGGCTGCTCCCTGTAGCCCCCTTGGGAAAACAGCTCCCAGTTCCCCCAGTAACAAGGGATGGCTCTGGCTGCTCTTGCACTCCTGGCTCTGTCCTTTGCTGTGGAGTTGTTTTGTAGAGTGTGATGGCTCAACAGGAACGTTCTGTGGCTTCACAGATCTCTTGAGTAATTGACAGACAGCCTTGGGCTGTATTTTCTAGAGGGGCCTTTCCAGTTCCATCATTCCCTGGGAAAAAAGGGCTGGGTTTGGTTCCTGCTTTGGGAGCAGTTGCTTTGTGCATCCTGCTTTTACAGAGAGGAGACACTCACATGATGTGGAAGTGCTGTGGGGTTTGAGTTTGTAAATGTGGATGATGTTTGGGAGGATGATTTACACGCTCTGATCTCCCTCTGGCTCTGATTTCTCCTCTCCTGACCCATTTGGCTCCTGCAGCCCCTCAAATGCTGTTGGAGTGAGAAATAAATGTGTTGTTACTGCTGGGGCTCAGTGGACTGGTTGTTTCTCCCTTCCTCTTCCCATCCTTTAAAAACACCTGCTAGCCAAACTGGGCTGGGGCTGTTCAGGTATTTGCAAAATACATGGAGTAAGTGATGCTGCAGCATCAGGAATGTCTGAGAGTGAGAGATTTCCACTTGGATCCCTGTTGATTAGAGCAGCCTGTCCTGGAAATAGATACTCAAAACAAACCCACTTTTTCTAGAAGTTTTGGGTTCTCAAAGTATTTCCCTCCTGGCTGTGTATTTGCTGCTCAGGGACCTTTTTCCCTTGAACACACCCAAATATTTTTGGAGAGGAACGTTGCTGCACTGCAAAGTGTCTTGGAGTCCCTCATTCTCCAGGCAGCACTGACAGAGCCAGAGCACACAGCCTCAAGCTGCACCAAGGGAGATTTAGGTTGGATATCAGGAAAAAGTTTTTTACAGAAAGAGCAATAAAGTTCTGGAATGGCTGCCCAGGGAGGTGGTGCAGTCCCCATCCCTGGGTGTGTTTAACAAAGCCTGGATGTGGCACTGGGGGCCAGGGTTGAGTTGAGCTGTTGGGGCTGGGTTGGACTTGATGATCTTGAAGGTCTCTTCCAACCCAGTGATTCTGTGAATTTTCCTGGTGGCTCTCAAGGTGCTTGTTGCTTGAATCAGCTCTTATGCAAACCTGTGAGCTTTGCCAGAGGCAGTTGCATGATGGAAAAGTTCCTTGAGGTGGTCTGGCTTTGTCGGTGGTTTTGGGCTGTGATGGGAGTCAGTGATATCGAGGCACCCAGCCCCAATTTTGGGGCATGCTGGCAGCTTGTGAGGTGTCATCTTGCTGTCAGAACAGCCCAGAACTGGCTGCTTGGCTTTGGATGGTGCTGTTGCATGGAGTTGATTTTGGGAGCATTTTGGTCACTCCCAGCAATTCGAGCTCCTTGCGGCTGAGGGTTCTCCCACTTGCCCTCCAGAAGTGAGGCTTGAACACATCTTTGCTCCTGAAATGTTCAAGCTTGGAAGAAACTACCTATCAAACAGCAGAAAAAGAGCTCAGGGCTGATATTTATCACCAAGAGCAGCTCCTGACAGACCTGTTAGATGTTTCTAGGTTGCAGAACATCGAGGTGGGCTCTCCTTCAACACTGTAATGCTGGAAGGGAGTTAATCTGTGATCTGTGTTCGACCCATGAGTGTTCCTGTGCACAGCCTGGCCTCTCATCAGGCCATGTGCAGGGGAGGAACAGCTCCTTGAATGCTGCTGTCTCTGGCACCATAAACCCAACCTTTGCATCTCCTGGATCCCCACAGTGAGGGCTTTCCTCAGCACAGTCATCTGGAGCAGAAAAAATGTGTCTTTTCCAAAGCCTTTGTGCTCTCAGTGGGTTTTGGGCTGGAATTGCTGGGAAGTGAGTCCTTGTTGAGAGCTGTGAGCTCTCCTCGGTGTCAAGAATTTCCCTTGTTACAGGGATTATTGAGATAGGTGTGGTAGCTGTTGCCAACCCTCAAGTCTCAGTTTTTGTAAGATTCCAGGCAGGATTGGCTGCTTGACATTTCAATGGTCCACCACAAACAAAAGTCACTTCTGGATGTGGAGAGGTCATGCATGGATTCTTCTGAGATGGAGCAGGAGGACTGTCATGTGCTGCAGGAGCAAGAGGAGGGCACAGGCACTTCAGAATCCTCCATCCTGGGGAGGAGAACAGGACTGGGGAGATGGTGATGAAGGAGCACATGGCTGCATTGTTCCATTTATTACCCAAAATGTTCTGTGTTTGCATGATTTTGTCAGATACTTAATGCCCATCAGGGGACAGAAACTTGAAACTTTGCTGCTGGATAATAAATGGTGCTTCAAACATTCCAGGTTCAGGTTGTTTTTAAATGAATTTTAGATAAGGATGCCATACTGCTTTTCTTGGGAACACCTGCATTCCCTGGACACAGCTAAATCTTGAGTCTCAACAGCCAGATGAGCTTGAAAGGAACAAGTCAGCTTGTAAGCAGAGGGTTTTCCAGTTGTATGGCATGGATGCATTCTCTCTTAATTCAAACAGGGTGTGCAGAAAGGTCCTGATGCAGATTTTTGCCTGTCTCTCACCATCTGGATATGCTTTTCTGCACATCAGCAGCTGGAATGAGGCTCCTGTCAGGTTGGAGCTGCTCTGGAGGGTCTGTTTCAAATTTAGGGATTCACATGTAACTGTTCCAGCAGCTTTTCCTTTGGAAAGAGACCTTGAGTCCAACTTGGTGGCTCTGAGATTTGTGGCTTGGGTAGCTCTGCAGTTGGGAGCTGCAGGAAGAATGGAAAACTTGGTTTCTGCCTGTTGCATTCCCAGAAAAGCTGTCTTGTGTGCCACAGCATCCTCATCCCTTCAAATCATGTTCTGTCCTTAATCCTTGCTTGTTCAGTGACACTCTCTGTTCTTTCATCCAGTCCTTTCCTATTTCCTATGTTCCTGAGCAAGGATTTAGCCTGGTTTTCAATCCTGAAACTCATCACCTTCCCACAGCAGCACATGCAGAGCTGTCTGTTTTCAGGTTTGACCTTAGAGCTGGGATTTTAAGGCAGGTGATGGAGCATTTGGTCAAACTCTTCCCAGCCTTGCTGGGATCCTGTGCCCTGCACTGGGTGATGCTGTTTCAAGCAAGCAGCAGGAGGTTTGCTGGGACTTTAAGCATGGGAAAATGAGCCCTTGCCTTGAGCTGTGAAGCTGTGATCACAGTCCATGGGGTACATGGAACATGTTCCATCAGTGTGCTGGAACTCCATCACTTCATCCTCTTCCAGACACCCCAGGTGGCTGCAGGGATGGGGTGCTCTGGGAAAGCACAGGTGAGCTCAGGTGCTGCAGCTGGAGCTGTGTGAGTCAAGGGGTGTTTTCAGGCAGTAAAGGCTTGTTTTGTTTTAGAGGAATGTTCTTGAAATAATGGGCTCCAGTTGTTTCTTCAACACCAGATTTTGGGCCTTTTTTAAAACCCACGGGAGATTTTCTGTTTCTCTTGCTTGCGTCTGTATGGAAGGTGGAATCTGTATGGAAAGTGGAATCAAAGACTCATCCTCCTGATGGCACATTGCTCAGTTGGGCTGAGAGCATTTCAGGGCTGGAAATCCTCTAGCTGAAGAGCCTTTCCCCAGCAGAGACAAATCCCTTCTCAGAAGTTGCTGTTAAAACTAATTTCGGGGCATTTTTAAAATGTCATTTATTCAGCTACTGCAGAAATGTGAGTTCTGCTTTTATTTTGCCTTTCCCAGAGTCAGTGCCAACCCATTGATTCAAAGAGAAGCAGTTCCAACATCTTAACTCCTGACTGCAGGAATTCCCAAGTATCACTGCCAATCCAGTTGCACTGTTGTTGGGTTTTTTTGTGTGTAGCAACTTCCTCCTCCCCCCAGATGGGTGACTGGAGGTTTTGGCTGGGTTGTGGTTGTCCACAAAAGTAATTTGTTTTTCAAAAGGAAAAGAAATACCTTGAAGATGCTGGTTCAGTGCTTCAGAAAGAACAAATCATAGATGGGAGTGCCACAAACCCACATAAAATGGGAAGGGATGGAAAATCACACCTGACTATCAGCTGTTGGTATTTCTTGCTTTAGGCAACACAAACCTGATGATGGTGAGGCTTGTTTGTAAGGGGGCTGTGGTTTTAGGTGCTCTGTGATGTAAACAACCTGTAAACCTTGCATGGAGTTGTTTTTTAAGGCAGGAAAAGCTGCTCCAGCGAAGCTGTCTTGGAAGCAATGCTTGCTGTGATCTAGTGTGAGCTGCTGGACATGAGAGGATTTCAGCCAGAATTCCATCCTCGGGTCCAATGAGTGGAGGGGCTGTCTTTGTGATTCAAAAATGTCCAATGATGGAGCCTTGGTGCATTTCATGGCAACCTGCCAACCATCCACCTTCAAAGCAACTTTGATTTGAGCTGACAAGAAGGATGGAGAGGGACTTTCTACAAGGAGTGGCAGAGCAAGTGGGAATGTCTTCCCAGTGACAGGGTAGGGCTAGATTGGATATTAGGAAACAATTCTTCCCTGGGAGGCTGCTGAGGCCCTGGCACGGGTTTCCCAGAGAAGCTGGGACTGTCTCATCCCTGGAAGTGTCCAAGGCCAGGCTGGAC
>NW_024526822.1:1707864-1758407 GCF_017590135.1 Pyrgilauda ruficollis | reverse complement strand
CAGGGCTAGATTCTAATTCTTCCCTGGGAGGCTGCTGAGGCCCTGGCACGGGTTTCCCAGAGAAGCTGGGACTGTCTCATCCCTGGAAGTGTCCAAGGCCAGGCTGGACAGGGCTTGGAGCAACCTGGGATAGTGGAAGGTGTCACTGCCCGTGGCAGGAGGGTTGGAACAAGAGGAGCTTTAAGGTTACTTCCAGCCCAATTCCATGATTCTGGGTTTCTATTTCTTTTGAATGTGGTGTCTTTATCTTGAGTTCATCTCAGTCACAGCTCCCCATCCCATTAACTCCCTGGGCTGTGATGTGTGTAGGTGTTCAGGTTGCCTCCCCTTCTTCCCTTGGCTTAAATAAATTCAGATGTGCTGGGTTTTCCAGGCTGGGCTGTTTCTTGCCATTCCTTGAACCCTTCCCAGCAGCTCAGCTTCTCACTGGAGGATCTCATGTGCTCTGGTAGGTGGGAGCAACTTTTTGTTGACCTTTATAGCAGGAAAAAATAAACCCTTCAGTGACAAAGAGCAGATTTAATTGTTTCAATCCTTTGTGGGGCTGTGGCAGAGGAGTATTTCTGGGATATGAGTGTCATGTGGAATGAACCCTCTTAGATTTGCTCTCAGCTGGGGTATTTGCAGAGTGCTGTTGTGCTGGTAAGAATCTGTCTTGAATTGCACATGCAGGACTAGTGTCTTTATGATCCAGTGGCTTCTGCAGCAGTGTTGTGTATCTATAACGTTCTGGTGTACCTGGGCCATCCACTGCTCATTCCATGGGTGCAGAATGATTCCCAGAGGGAGCTGGGAGGTTGTCTTGTTGAGACAGAAAGAGTTGATGGTCAGGAACTCATTGCAGGAGGACAGAATTGCAAAACTTGAGCATTAAATCTCACTCAGGGAGATTTGTGAACATTAAATCCTAGACTGGGCACACACAATTTTTTTCCTGTAGCGCTCTCTAACCATGGGGGACTTGGGGAAGATGTTAAAAATCTTCCTGATTGTTGCACTGTGCTTCAAGTGTTGTCACAGGGGCAAATTCCTGCTTACCTCCCTCTTGCTGAGTGTGTAAATCTGGGGGCCAGGCAGATAATGCTTTCTGGACTGCTGTGGACTCACCTGTTACCAAACCTTTCACCACTAGCGGTAAAAATCGGGGTTCGAGTCACTTTTGGTGTTTCAGTTCCAGCTTTTCCCATGGATTTAGAGATTGGTCTCCCTGGTAACATTTTACAGTTGAAGTGGTGGACCTTCCTCTAGAGACCTCAGGATCACACACAGCCAGGACACTGTTGGATGTCACGTGTTTTAGGTTATGAATGTCGCAAACCATTTCCCTTGTGGTGCTGCCCATGTTGATGCTGTCTGCACTTTAGTGAAGCTCATTTTGGAGAGGAGTGTTTTCCCTCCCACCCATGGAATGATTTGTGCTGCTCTTCCTCTGCTGGATGGGCTTGTGGTCTCCCTCCATTCCCTTGAGAGTGAGAGCCAGCAGGGATTTGAGTCTGTGATCTCTCGAGGCTTGCACAGACAAGGCTTCTTGAGTACATCTCAGACCTCTTTTCATCCAGGCTGCTGAAGTTTAGGTTTTCCTTAAAAATTTGGTTTTGTGAGTGGTGTAATGATGTTTGTCTTGATCACAATGATCACAAGTAGATGCATGCAACTTCGATTTTTGGAATGAGCTTGTTTCCAAAGGCAAGGTGACCTACTCAGGTGGCTTTCATTGCCCCAAAGTAAGTAAAGTCTGAACAGGTCGTGCCAGGAGCAGGTTGAAGCTCACTCAGGCATCTCGTCCATTTAAGCTGGATATCAGGAAAAGGTTCTTTCCCCAGAGGGTGGTTGGGTACCTATACAGGCTTCCCAGGGAATGGTCATGGCACTGACCCTGCAAGAGCTCCAGGACCATTTGGGCAACACCCTGACACACATGGTATGATTGTTGGGGCGTGTGGGCAGGGCAGGAGTTGGGCTGGATGATCCTTGTAGGTCCCTTCCAACTCAGGATGCTCTGTGATTCAGTGGTCTCTGCAAGCTGAGCTCTGTCTGGAGGACTACCCACTACATCCAAACTCTTTACAAAGTCGTTGGCTTGGTGGGTCTGGAGAGGGTGGTGCTTCTCTGCCTTCTCAAGCTCTAACAGGTTCATTCTACTCTTTTCATCCAGTGCTGGTTTAAGAAAACCAGGAGCATCGAGAGACAGATGCCCAGCTGCCAACCTTTCTGTGGGCAGTGCTGGAGTCTCCTCTCTAAGGGTCTCACTCAATTAGTAACAAATGCTTGATGAGGGTCTGAGTGTCCTCAGCATTCTGATAGCAGCAAGCAGTGAAGCATCTTCCCAGGTTGTTGGTTTGAGTCCACAGCACTGCAGGGTCTGTTGTCACAGCACCACAGGTCACTGGTTTCCTCACCCTGATGGGACACAGCCTGTTAAAGCCCAGCTTCATTCACTGTTGGCAAAGTCCTGTCTCATGGGGGCTGACCTCTGTAATTGGCTGTGGAGCTTCTGTGAATAATTCCTGCACAAGCAAGAGCTTTTTTTTTTTTTTGTATTACATTTAATTGTGATTTAGAAATTGGCAGTGGCGGCTGTGAGTTTTCGTTTGGTTCCAGCTCTCTCTAAAAAAAACCCAAGTCTGCCCTGCCTCGACTGATATCCCCCTACCCGTGTCTGCCAGAGTGACTTTGCTTCTTCATGGGCCAAAGAGAGCTCTGGTTCTTACCTCAATCAAGACAATCAGCTTGTCTACATTTACCCCCCAACCCTTCTCCCCTCTTGTGAGGGCATTCCCATCACTTTTCCTCTGTACCAGAACCAAATTCTTCAGGAAGTCCTTGTGTGTTTGGGTAAATCAGGACACAGCCAAGGCCTTGCTCTTTGATGTAGAGAGTGATTCACTGTGACAGCCATTGTGTCCCCAGTGCTGTGCTTGGGCAGATGTGCAGCCAGCTGTGGGGCTGGAGCCTTGCAGACTGGGCTGCAGCAGTTCCTGGGACTGACCCTGAGCCCTTGGGGACCTGTTTGGGTGCTGGGCTCTCACGTTCTGCAGAGGGGTATTCCTATTTGGGGCCTCGTGCTGGAGATGCATTGCTGTCATCAGCTGTCTTCCTGCAGTGGTGTGTAGCTCTCCCAAGAGTTTGAGGTGCTGTTCTTCTCATTTTATTTTTGATAAACCACAGAAATGGGGCTTGGTGAGGCAATACCCCATTTAAGTCTTGTGATCTCCTGCCTTGCACATAGCTTTTAACCTAAAAGTTCATGAGCAGAAGTTATTACACAGATTTGTTACCTTCTGCTCCCAGGAACTTAAAAATGGAGGCTTTGAGACCTTTCACTGTCCCCTGCAACCACTCCAGGCTTCAAAAGCTGTTTGTTTTGTCCCAGTGTAGTTTCATCTTGTGTTTCCTATGAGTATCCTGGCATGATGAGGGAGGGAGCTGTTTGGCACTGCTGTTCTTTATTTGGGATATAAAGCTGAGAACTCCTCTACATTAAGTAAAAGAGCCTCTTTGAAGCTGAGTGTTGTGCTAGGTGGTGCACTGGGACATCTGGGCCCCTTTAGGCTGCTATAAATGAATCAACTTAAACATGAATGTGGACACAGCCACAGGCCACCAAACTGCTCTGTAGAGCCCATAGCTTCTCCCTGAGTAAGGGCATGTCTCAGATCAGGGATCTGGAATTCCATGTTGGATGACATATAAAAACTTGCTGTGGTCTGGTTCTCCCTCATCTTATTTTTTTTTTGCTGGGAGGAGGACCATGTCTGCAGCCTTCCTAAAGGTTTTTCTCATCCTCATCCTGCAGTTCCTGCAGAGCTCCAGGTTCTTCGGTGGCTTCACTTGTAGAGATGAGGACTCGTGAGTTAGAAATGGTGAGAAAATCCACAATGAGCTTTGTGACTGTCTCCTCCTTTGGTTTTCCTGATTATAAATTAAGCGGGGATAATGTGTGTTCGTGTTGCAGGCAGTGTTGCAGAACAATAAGCAAAAGCCTCGGTCTCTTCCAGTCTGAGCAGTCACTGGGCAGTGATCAGGTCTGTTTTCAGTTACTTGTCCTAAATTCCCTGCTTTCTGTATCTGTATCAATCTGTGTATGTGCACTTCAGGAGCCACGGAGCAGGAGTTGAGCTGGACACCAGGAGGAGTAGAGGAGGTGCGTAAGAAACAAACAGATCTTAGATCTTGGAGATCAGGATAAAATGGTGAGAGAAAGGTTAAGGATTATAAAATGTCCAGGTTTCCTGAGGTCTGAGCAATTTTTTAGGTCTTACTAGGCTCTCTGAAGAAGAGAAGCCTGTGGGCTCGTGGTATTTGGAGGGAACATCAGGAGAAAGTTGTAGGGACTGCCTGTTGGAGACATTGGGGAGAGCCTCCAAGAAGAAAGCCAGCAGGAGTCTTGGTTCTCCAGCACACAAGACCAAGGACCCACCAGCTGCTTAGCCACAGACCCTTTGGTGCTTTGGAAATCCCTACATTTGAGATTATTTCCCTCAAATTTTAGGTTATCTGCTTGCAGAAGTGGAGGTAACAACCAGGTGAGCATCTGGGCAGTACCCCCAAAAGTATCAAGTAATGAGCAGTCACACTGTTGCTAATTTATTTTCATCCCTTTTCCTGTGTCGCTCCCTTTAGTTTTTCTACTTGTCTGCATTGACTTGCTGCTAAATTATTTTGTTAGTAAAATAAGCCAGATTGCAGCCTGACTGAAATAATTAATTACTACTAGGCTACAACCTAGTGTGGGATCCTCCATAACCCCATTGGTGGGGAGAGATGTTTGAAGCACATGCTGAAAACAGGGTGTGAAATAGAGTGGCTGAGGGTGTTGGGCATTCCCAGAGGGCTTGGTCAAGCGTAGAGATGCTCTGGAAACAGTTTGTTTCACTTGAAGGCTGCTAATAAATTCAGCTGGAGGCTCTAAATCTGTGTTTAACTCCTGTGGATAAGCTGGCCCAGGTACAAGAACTGGGGCCTGGGAAATATATTTTAAAAAAATCTAACTTGGGTGGATTTTAGAGTCTGGGAATGAAATTACTTTGCCCTTATTGGTCAGTGAGATTTGAGCTGAAAGGAGAGAAATTGGAGTGAGAAAGCTGAATTCTAACAACCAAATGTATCTATACCCCAGCCTGAGGGAGCCCTCTTTGCAATAGCAAATACCAACAGGTTTCTAGGCTGGGTTTTGGTGCTAGGTTGCCGTAGCAGGTTGTTTTCCACCCTGCTCACAGACAGAAAGTTAAAATGTGCTGGTGTCCATCCAAAGAGAATCTGCCTGTTTATCCTGAGGTAGTAATGGCAAAAGTGGGAAGGGTTGCACCTTAAACCATGGAATAACTCATGCCTGTTGTTGCCTGTGTGTTTATATGGGTTATTTTTTATTTTGTGTTGTTTTCGTGTGTTTTTGTTTAAAACAGCAGAGTAATACTGACTTGCTGCTTAGCGGTTTTGCTTCTGCCCCCAGGGCTCTGAATCTCAGGAGGAAACTGGTTAGAAATGTATCCCTTTGCTGCTGATGCTGTTAACCCAGTGTATGAGGAGCTTTAGGTAGGTTCCAGCTTTCTGGAGTTTTCAAAGTTCCTTTCTTTGGGGGGAAAAAAACCAAGTAGTTTTTGTAATGAATGATGTGTCCATTACAGTCCTCCTGCAGAAAGCAAGGGAGCAGGACTAGTCCTTCCCAAATTAATGCCTCTCTTGATTTCTGGAGGCAGCTTTGCCATTCAACTTAGAACATCAGCAGTCTGATACATTTAATTTTTTAAAAAGTTAATGTTTTCTAGCAGTTTACTAATGTGAAAAGACCCAGAAAACCTGGGGCATATCACTGTCTTTCAAGATCAGAGCAGTGGTAGAGTTAAAATCACACTAAGGGTTGTGTAGAAAGCTTTAGTTTTTTTACCCCCAAGTTGTTACCTTTTGCTCCAGATTAGGGGGAAAACATGGATGGAACCATAGGCTTATCCAGCAGCAATGAAGTGGCTTAACCCTTGATGTGGATGTCAAAGGGATCACCAGAACTGGGTGAGGCTTTGGCATCTGTGTGGGAGGTTCTGCCCCAGCTCTGTTTGAGAGTCTGCTCATGCCAAGCCACCTCAGTGCTGTGACTTACTTGATGCTTGATATCAAAGTCTGGGAACTGGGAGCATTATTGATTTGACCTCTTTTAAATTTCAGCAGCTTCACAAGAGACAGAGTGAGTTAGTAAGGAATGCAAAAATATGTAAGTAATAAATATTTTCCTAGCTGAATAGCTTAGGCATATCCATTTTGTACCTTGTGTCTTCTTACCAGAGTAAGGAAGGTTGGACTGTCTTTGCTTTTGGGGGAAATCTTTCTGTTTTCCTTTCTGTCTCCTCCCTGCTTTCCCCTCTCCAAGCTGTGGGCACAACACCAGCTCTGCTTTCTCCTCCTCATAGTAGGTGTGCATTTTCCTGGCTGATTGGTGTCTCTGACTGGGGGGCTCTTGGTATTTTTATTTTATTTTTTCCCTGCATCCATAGGAGATCTGGGGATTTTTTTTTTTTAAAGTGAGAAAGAGAATAAATTACCCAAGTTAAATCTGAGGAATCTGTAGCTGCTACACAACTTGTCCTGTGTCATAGATGTTAACGCTAAGCGGGAATGTCGGATATATATATGATGCTTCCTGGTGGGTGTAGATTAATTTGGGAGCATTGCTCATGAGCGTGGGGCAAATATGACCAACAGAAATAACCCCCAAAGCCCTAAACTCTGCCTGACTGTGTGGGTGCCTGTGTTCTTGTCCAGCCCCACACCTCCTGACTGAGCTGCTTCTCTCTCTCAGACCCTCCGCAGGTGCTACAGCCGCGTGAAGGAGCACGGCGTTGGCAAGAGGAAAAGCAGCTACACCTTTGAACAGCTGGAGCAGGTGTTTGGGCAGGGAGGATGGGACTCCCAGCCCTGCCAGCCCGTCCTCATCAACAGCAGTGGCTTGTACCAGGAGCTGGAGTCAGATGGCAGCACGATGGAGGAATACTCTCAGGAGGACTGGGGAAACCACAGTCAGGATCTTCACTGCTACCAGACCGGCGAGCAGGAGCTGGGTAAGAAATCCCATCTTGGCACATCTCCCTCCTTGGGTTTGTGCTCCTGGCTGTCTGGCACACACATATCTCTGTACCAGCTTTCACCTCTCAGACAAAATGTGCTCACGGTGTTAAACACATCCTTGGGGAGAAAAGGGACAGAAATTCCTCACTTAATCAAAAGCAAACCGTGGATCCGGACTGGAGGAAAGAAGGGCTGTTTGCCCAGAAGCAGCAGAGGTGACACCTTCCCTGTCTGTCCTTTCACTCCCAGTTTTACTTTCCCTCAGGGGATTCAGGAGATATTTTCCCTTCCAGTGGTACCTGGGTGTTACCATTCAAATATCATTTGCTTAAATTGTGAACAGGGCTTCAGCCTGCTACTGGCAACACCAGCAACTGTAAAAAATATTGCTCTTTCTTATTTACCTTGATATATTGCTGTTAAACATGTCAATATATCTGTATCCAAAGGTGTGGCCTTTTTTAAAATGAAACAATAGCAAGCGAACTCACACTTGATGTTTGAGACCTAAACCAAACTCTTCCATGTGCTGTTCTTGCCTGTCTCTGCCTAAAAGTCAATTTTTAAATTAATTTGGAGGTTTAATTGTTGCTCATGGCTTTTTGAACTTTGTTAAACAGATCAGGGTACCACATCCCTGATAGAAACACACTCCAATCTGAGCAGTTCTAGGAAGAAGTGGGTTTCCTGAGGCATATTTGTCTCAAGCTACTTCTTTGTGGGTGTGTGTTCCTCAATTGCCTGAGCAGGGGTTTTTTCACAGCAGAAGCTTTAAGCTGATACAGTCCAATGGAGATGCAGGTGAAGAAGGTGAATTGTATAAAGGCTTTTTTCCCCATTTATAGGATGAAAGAGGGAGAGGAGGTGCAGTTGGGTGTCTGTACACATCTGTGTTTGGGGGACTGGTGAGTCAGGATGCTTTGGAAGAGCCTTAGATCGCAGTTTAATGTTAAAATTTGCAAGTTGGCTGTTAACCACATTCCAGTTCCTCAGACTCCTTCCCTGAGGGATTTAAAAGTCAGAAATATGTGGGAGAGAAACAGTGGGGAGAAGAAAACGTTACAAAACGTATGTAAATGATGGCTAATTCTGTCTGGTGTGGCTTGTTATGGTGAGTCAAGCTGGGATCTCCTGGTTTGTCACCAGTTTCGGGGACATTTGCGTGCGCTTGGGCTGACGATGCCCTTCACACTCAGAAGTTGTGAGCAAAGCATTTGGCACACAATGTCTGAATTGAACACAGATGCAGTTCTGCTGCTGCTTCCTCTTGAAATGTGCCATTAGAAGCTGAATTGCCTTTTCTTATTTCTTTTCCTTGAAACAATGTAGTTTGCAATTCTGTCAATGTGTGATTTAATGGATGGGACTGGAGCCTTGTCCATGAAAGGTTTTCCACTTGCAGAGGGAGATTCAGATCTTAACTGACCACATCTCTTCCAAGTTAAAGAAAAACTCAATCAATTACAGAGGGTGTAGGAGCTGGAGCTGTCTCCTGCAGAACTCCAGCAGACTGCCTGGCTTAGGAAGCAACTCAGATTTATTTTTTATTTAATTTCAAGCTCTTTTTTTTTAAAAAAAAAGCCCTAAGAACATTATTTAAAATCTAATTATGTGTTGGAATTTTACCTTTCAGATGAAATGCCTACCACGAAAAGAACATTGAAGATAAAACAGGAGTCTTCAGAAGACACGCAGTAAGTAATTTATGAATGTTTTACTCTGGAATGTATTTCCCTGGGGATAATGTGCAGGAGGGGAGGATATTTGAAACTTCTGTTTATAATTATAAATACATTGTGCAAGACTATTCATACAGTTGAATCTGCTTTCTGCATTATTCCCATTACCTCGGAACAGCTGAAAAGCTTCATAACTGTGTTTCTCCTTGGCTTTGCCATTCAGCAGACAAAACAAGACTTACTACATGGATGTGAGGACTTAAACCACAGATAGAATCCACAAGAAGAGCTCCCTTCCTTGGTGGGAAGGCATGCCAAAGCTTGGGAGTCTCTGACTTCCATTTTTATAACTTTCCAGACCTTACTGGTAACCTTTTGGCTGGGTTTAATCTAGCAAACACTGGAACCTTTTGAATGCTTTGAGCATGCAACTCTCCCTTGCCTCTCCAACAATAACACAGAGCATTCCCAAAAATGAAAGGAATTGTGCTGTATTTACTCTGCCCAGGGCAGCTTTCTGCCAGCCTTTAGGGGTGGCTGTGGCTCTGTCTGCAGTGGGAGTGAGCCCAGGCTCAGAGGTCCTTTGGGGTTCCTCACAGGAGGTCCCACACCAGTGGGTTTTAGTGTTACTGGGATTTTCCATGGTAGAAAATCAGCTGCTGTAGGGTAGGAGGTCACCAGCACTGGGAAGAGCAACAGAACATCCCTGATGAGTCATAGAGAACAGAGGCTTTGTACTGTAACTCAATGAAAAAAAAAATCTCTAAAAACTTAAATATAAATAAGTAAAAAGAGACATAAATTTAAAATAAAAGAACTTAAGAAAATAAAAGTAATTTTAAAAGAAAAATAATTAGCAAGAAGCTTCCCTGGCAGTGGTGTAGCTTTGGCAGACTCCTGACTTCAGGTGGATATTCACATAGCCAAAGGTGAATTTTCTTCTTCACATGGAGCAAATTCATTTTAACAACACATGGACAACCTGGAGAAAAATAGCTTTTTTCAATATTAACTTTCTTAGTGCCACTTTGAACAGTTTCTTTGTGCTGTTCTGAAGTAATTTTACGTTTAAGGAGCTCCATAGCAAATAATCCTGAATTTTCTGAGGCAAAGGCTTGGACCACATGAATCTTCTCTTCCAAGTTTTAATGTGTACGTGAACAGCTGAATTAGATTTTGGTAAATGAGACCTTTCAGAGTTTTATGTTCATTTTCCCCCCAAATTCCCTCTAAAATGCAGTGGAGTCTCTGAACTCTGGGGCATTTTGTGAAGCGTGCCAGCGATAAATTCGTCCTACGTGCAGAGTGGAAGCACAGAGCATTTTCCAAAGCACAGATTTGCTAAAAGCTGCTTTTCCCCTTGTCTGTGAGGAGAAGGAACTTGTAAACTCTGACTCAGTAAGTTAAAAGCAGTCAGAAGATGCATGGCTGATACAAAGATAATCTGGGTATTTATTTATTATCTTAAAATAAAATTTCATCTAAAAGCCACAGTAGATAAATAGTTATCAGAGTCTTTCACCTCTTTGCACAGCATTTTAGAATGAGATAGCCTACTTCAAAGATGAGTTCATTTGCCTTCTTGGTCAAGGGCAGATTTTCAGCAAAAATTGTCTCCAGAAGTCATTCAAATCCTGGTGAAACTTGTGGTGTGCTTTTGGACATAGAGAAACAGAATTCTAGAATGGTTTGAGTTGGAAGGAGCCTTAAAGGTCATCTCATTCCAGCCCTCTGCCATGGGCAGGGACAACTTCCACTATCCCAGGTTGCTCCCAGCCCCATCCAGCCTGGCCTTGGATTCTCCCAGGGATCCAGGGGCAGCCACAGCTGCTCTGGGCACTCTGTGCCAGGGCCTGCCCACCCTCACAGGGAACAATTCCTTCCCAGTATCCCATCCATCCCTGCCCTCTGGCAGTGGGAAGGCACTCCCTGTGTCCTGTCACTCCATCCACTGTCCCAAGTCCCTCCCCAGCTTTCCCCAGAGCCTTCTCCTCTCCAGGTAAGCACCCCAGCTCTCCCAGCCTGGCTCCAGAGCCAAGGGGCTCCAGCCCTTGGGGCATCTCCGTGGCCTCCTCTGGACTGGCAGGGACAGGACACAGGGAATGGCTCCCACTGCCAGAGGGTTAGGTGGAATATTGGAAAAGAATTCCTGCCTGTGAGGGTGGGGTCCCTGGATCCCTGGGGGTGTCCAAGGCCAGGCTGGACAGGGCTTGGATCAACCTGGTCTAGTGGAAGGTGTTCCTCCCCATGGCAGGGATGGGGGATCCCTTTTAGGATCCCTTGCAGGCCAAAGTGTTGTAAGTCTGTGACACACAGGGACTTGCCACCTTTCACTTTATTTTTGACAGTGTGGGAAGCAAAGGGCAGCAGGTAACCTGTGTCCATGTCCCATCCTCCATCAGGATGCTCCTTCCCCATGTCAGCTCTGCTGTTGCCTGCCCTTGGCTGTTGTCTCCATGTAAACTGTTTTGAAAAGTGAAATACTGCTTAGAGACTTTGAGAAGTGGTTTGATTCACTGCTGGTTTTGGGAAGATGAACTAGAGAAAGCTTGTGGATCTTCACTGCAAGCAGCTGTTCTGGGCCCTTTGAAGTCTGCCTGGTTTGGAAACAGCGCCCTAGAACAAATTTGCGCCTACTCTTGTCTCAAGTTTTTCCTCATTTGAATTGCAAAAGCTTCTAAGGAGGAAGAAATGCAGGTCCCAGACTCCAGCAGGGAGGTGATAGTTTGATGAGGGAAAATCCAGCTCTAGGGCACCTTCTGCACATAAAAAGTGAGATTGTCCTGAGACACACAACAGGTTAAACCCTCTGCTCAGCTCCCATTGTCCTCCTGAAAAATGAATCATATTAACAATACTAATAAAGCAAATACATAAGCACAACTTTAATAAATAATTTTAAATTGTTGAATGAATGAAAATTACATTTGAAATTAATAAATAATTAAATAATAGTAATTTTTACTGCTGATGATACCTTTGCTCGGCTAAGTCATCAAGATCCTGGATACAGCCTGGGAATGCAAAGCGCTGCCAAGTCGGGTCCTGGCAAAAGCAAGAAGATGCTAAACCTGAAAAGCAAAACTTAAAATTCATTTTTCTCTGTTCTCCTCTGTGCTGGAAGCAGTGGGTTCCTTGTGGAAAGTCCTTCTCAGTGTGCTGCTGAAGCTGTGCTCCCATGCAGTGATTCCCATTCCCTGCAGGAGCAGTTGCAGTGACTAATGCAGCCGAGCTCGGCTCTGGGTTGTGCCGAGCTAAACCGAGCAGAGTATTTATAGTGCACTTAATAAAGGTGGGGGCTTTGCTTTCAGTTCCTCACTCTGCTCCTCAGCTGTTGAATGAAAACCTGCCCACGCCGTGCTCTCCTGTCTTTGCCTTGGGAAGGGAATAACTGAGCTCAGCTGCTGTCAGGAGTGGAGCGTGTGTGCCAGTGCTGAAACACCGAGTTGTGCTCCAGCACTGCCCTGTCCCCTTGGCTGTCCCACCCTCTTGTGCCCAGAAAGTAAACTTGCACTTCTAGAAGCCTCAAAAAGATACTTTCCAAGCATGGTAAAGCATCAGGGAAGCTTTAAATTAGTTTTGCCACAGGGTAAATGGAAATGGATTTGGGGTAAACATGAATTCTTCTTGACTGAGATTTCTCTTTGTTACTGCCAGGTAGTGGAAGTGACTCCTCAGAATAACTTGTAGTAAGAAATAGAACTTAAGTGCTGGTGGAATCAGTGTGTTTAAGAACCCCTGGGTTCTGCTTGTCTCGCCTGTCCCTCCTCAGTGCTCTAGAAACTCGGTTACACTCCAATTATGGTGGAAATGTACTTCCCAAAATGCCTTTGAAGGTCTTTTCAGGGTACTTCTGACATGATTGGTGCTACAAGGCAGGTGAGGTTGATGAGGTGGTGATGGATATGGCGCTGTGAGGAGGGAGCTGTCCCTACCTGGATGCTCAGAAACGCTTGGGGGGGCTTGGACAGCACAGGTGAGGTTTGCAGATGGTGTGCACCAACCATCATATGTCAAACCAGAGCTCTGTGTCCTGAGCCCAGAGGCCTCCATCACCTGCAGGACATCCAGCAGCTGGAGAACCTTGCCAGAATCACGTGCCTTGTAGTTAGATCTGTAAAAGGTTTTTTGGGATGAAAGGCTCTAAAGTGGGGCCTCTCCAGCACCACAGGAAGGCTCGGCAGCTCCCAGTTTTCTTTGAACCCTTACATACATTATGATGGAAAAAGAGCTGCTCCCCACAGGGATTTATTGGGCAGGAATGCACCAGAGTCAGCCTTGGTTGTGGGGTGTTGGATCTGCTCTTAGAGGCCTCATGTCCCTCACCAGTCTGATGCTGAACTCCATTGGGAGGCTGTTGGGAAGGGCTGGTTTTAGGGAGCTCAAGTGATCTTGAGGAACCTGCAGGAGGAGGGAAGTTTGCGTGTGCCCTGTACAAGACCTGTGCCACCTGGTACAGTATGTCCTCCTGGTGGGGTGTGGGAGGAGAAAAAATCCTCCTGGGAGCACAGTGGCCTTCACAATTCAGCTTTACAGACGTGGCACAATGGATAAAGGAAGGAGAGCTGCATGGAAAGATCCTTTACATCCCATTTGTTGGACCAAGAGAGGCTTCTCCTTTAGCAAATGAGTTGCATTATCTTCTACAGCTTTGATTATAGGACAATAACTTCCCAAATTAGGAGTTCTCCCTACCAGCTAATTACACCCTAATGGTCTCATTTATCCTGGAGGAAGCTATTCCAGCTCGCTGCAGGTGCACACAGATGCTCTCTCCTGATGTAAACCCCTCTCTGAAACCTTGCAGCTGGGAGTGAAAACACATTTTTGGGAGCGTGGGGATTTCTTAATTGGCTTTCTGGAGGGATTGCTGCTGTCCATCCCACAGCATCTGGGATGTGTCTGGGAGCATCTTCTGCTCCAGGGGTTTGGTCCCTTGAGCTGTGTTTCCACCCCAGCACCGGGACAGAGCCCTTGGGAGTGGCTTCATGCTCCTATTGGGATTTTTACAATTACAGTCCCATTTGCTGGCATTAATTTGGGGATAACAACGAGGCAGAAGTGTTTTGAGTGGCAGTTGTGAGTTTGGGATGCAGCTCATGAGTCATGTGCTGACAGAAGCCCAGGATTGTAAGGAATGACCCAGTAGTTAAGTGTGTATTTATTCAGCAGTGACAGATACATGCTTCTTGGAGATGCTTTGATATCAGGAGGAGTTGGGGTTGGGTTTGTTTTTGTTTTGTCAAGATTAATTTAAAATTCCCCTATCAGGGCATTGTTACAACCCATAAACTGCCCCAGAAATGTAGTAGTAAGAAAAGAAAGCTGATGGGGATTAATATTTTCTGAATGTTGGTGCATTCCCTGGGAAAGTTTTTCAGCTCTGATGCCTTTATCCTTCTCTCCCTGTTTCTTAATTTCCAGGAAGCGTGACGTCATGCAGAACATTATGCAAATCTTGGAGTCGGTCCAGTTGAAGTGGGAGCTGTTTCAGAGCTGGACGGACTTCTCCAGGCTCCACCTTTCTAACAAACTGGCCATTTTTGGCATTGGGTACAACACCCGCTGGAAGGAGGATATCCGTTACCACTACGCGGAGATCAGCTCCCAGGTGCCCCTGGGCAAGCGGCTCCGGGAGTATTTCAACTCAGAAAAACCAGAAGGTCGGGTGATCATGACCCGAGTACAGAAAATGAACTGGAAAAATGTTTATTACAAATTCCTGGAGATCACCATCAGCGAAGCCAGATGCTTGGAGCTGCACATGGAGATCGACTGGATTCCCATCGCTCACTCCAAGCCCACTGGAGGGAACGTGGTGCAGTATTTATTACCTGGAGGGATCCCAAAAAGCCCTGGCCTGTATGCCATTGGATACGAGGAGTGCCACGAGAAGCTCCCCTCCCCTCTGGCCGAGCACCGGGCGCCCGACCCCGGCAATGAGACTCCAGGGGAGCTCGAGGTCCCCTCGCCACAGGCCTCCCTTCGGGTGGATATGGAATCTGCCCGGATTATCTACTGTTACCTCGGCATCGCCGAGGTCCGGACTCTCCAGCAGTGCCTGTTTTTACACTTCCAGGCAAACACCAAAACCTTCAGCAAAGATTGGGTCGGGATCAACGCCTTTTTATCTCAGAACTGCGTCGTAGAGCCCGGTGTCTCACCCAAATCCATCTACATCAAATTTGTGGAAGTGGAGAGGGATTTTCTGTCTGCTGGCTCTTTGGTAGAGTGCCTGGAAAAAGCCATCGGGTACCCCTTAAAATTTAACAACTGAGTCTCGTCCTTCATAAGGATCAGGGCTTTCGGCCCCGTTTTCCATCTCACTCGGATCCTGTCCGTTCACATCCGGGCACACGGGACGTTTCCGCCTGGGGTGCGCGGGCGCTGCCGGGCGCTCCCCACCCGCCGGGCGCGGCTCCGGGAGCGGCGTGGCCGGGAGGAGCGCCCGGCCCGCGGGACGGCTGTCGGTACATTCCACGTGGGACAAGCTCGTGCACACGGCGTTTTCATACCGCAACTGAGGGTTTGGTCTTTCCTTTATTCCACAGTGTCTCATTTGGATGCATCCGTCTCTAAGTGTTACTCTGGATCTGACTCAATAAGCAATAGATAACGGCGAGGGAAACCCCAACTCCCGGCCCGGGGACTGTTTTTCAAAGCCACCCTTAGATATCTTGTATATAATTTAGAACTTCACTTTTTTCACCATCGAGTGTTCTCCTCTCTCCAAACAGTGTTGCCTGCAGAGACTTTGGGTTCCGTGACGTATTCCACACCCTTAGTAGCGTTGCCATATCTGCTTTTATTTTATTTTATTTTATTTTTATAACATTAAAATAATTCCTGGCTTTTTTTTCTTTATTTTTCCCTATTCTTCTCTTTACTGTCTTTTTTTAATCATTATTTTTCTCTTATTTCTCTCATTTTTCTGTTCTTTTTCTTTTTTCTCTGTTCCTCTTTTTTTAATCTTCTTTTTATCTTGTCTTTTTTGTTTGTTTTTTTAAATTTCTTCATCATTTTCCTTTGTCTTTTTTTTCTTTTGATTCTTTTAATTTTGGTTTTTTTATTATTTCTATTTTCACTTTTTACCCTTTTTTTGTGCATTTATGCCTTTTCAGCGTGGTCCTGGTCCAGCCCCGCGCAGCCGCCGGGGCCGGTGGGTTTTATTTCCTGGAGCTCATCCATCGGTGACGTTGTGACATACGATGAATGTGTCGGTCCTAATAAAATCAAACAAACACGTACAGAGCCTTCCACACGTCCTTCTCCTTCTCTGGGGCAGTTTGGGGAGGTGCCGAGCTCTTCCCTGTGCATCGTCCCGTCAGGGCTTTGCTCCTGGGGTCGTTGGTGGAGGAGTTGCTGATTTTTTTTTACGTGGGGTGAGCGCCACCAGAGCCGGTTGCTCTCCCTGCAGAGGTTCCCAGAATCCTTGAAAGAAGTGAGGCTCAGTGCCCATCTGGAAGTTGGCATCGCCTTTGAGCCCTGGGATGGTGGAGTGAGGAAGGGGAGCAGGTCACCCGTGGGTCACCGAGGCACGCTGCCCCCTCCCATCCTTCGGGGCAGAGGGAGAGCAAGGTGAGTTGCCCCAGAGAGCCGCTGCCGCGTTGGAAGCATCGGGTGTAGCAGAGGGTGAGGACGCTGTCCGGGAGAGGTGGGGTCCTGCTGGGATCAGGCCAGCTCGATGCCCCAAAGCCTCCTTGCTCCCGGGATCCTGCAGTCCCGGAGGCCAGGCTGGATTTACGGGGCGGGTGGCGAGGGCGAGAAGGGATTAATTCTGCCCCCACCGCCGCCTCCTCCTCCTCCGCCAGTGTCTAATCTCTGCTGGGGCTTCGAGGTCTGACCCTGCTCTGATCGAGGACCGGGATAACCCTGGCTGAGCCGGGGAGGATCCACCCGAGGCTCCTGAAAACCAGGTAGTCAAAATTGCCCTTTTTTTTGGATATTGTTTATTTTTCAGGGTCGATGCGTTTATCTTGGCGGGGCGGGGGGGGTCGTGTGTGTTGGATGAGCGTGAGGGGTGCAGAACAGGACGTTCCACCCTGCCGGCGTGGGAGGGATGAGAATGGAGGGGGTTTGGGGTCCCTGTGCTCCCCTGGGGGGGGTGACATTTGACATTGCGGTGCCGCAACGAACCCACCCTTAACCCTAATACAACTAATAATAACCCGTATAACTAATTAATAACTGCGCACTGCGGGGGAGGGCTGGGCCGGACCCCTGGGGGAGGGTCGGGGCCGGGGCCGGGACGCCCCCGGGGTGTGGTGGGCTCGGGCCCGCCCCCACCTGCGCGGCCCCGCCCCGGCGCGGCCCCCCCGGCACCTGCTGCGGCTCCGGCCATGGGCGCGCTGCGGCGGGCGGCGCTGGCGCTGGCGGCGCTGCTGGGTGAGCCCTGGGGGCACCGGGGGAGGCACCGAGCGGGACCCGGGGGTACCGGGAGGGCACCCGACGACGTGCGGGGGGATGCGGGGCAGGACGCGGGAGAGCTGTCGGGATGCAGCAGGCGAGGTCCGGCGGTGCTGGCGGCTGCGCCCGGCGAGGCGCGGGGGGACCGGGGCACGGGAGGTAGCGCGGCGGGTCCGGGGCAGGACGCGGTGGAACCGGGGGTGAGCCCGTCTCGGGGGACTCGGGAAAAGCGGGAGGAACCGGGCAGGACGAGCGAGAGCTTTTGGGAGGGCATCGGGCAGGAGCCGGAGATACCGAGGGGGTCACCGGGCAGGGTGTGGGAGCAGCCGGAGGCACCGGGCAAGATGCCCGGGAGCCCGGCACCGCCAGGCAGGAGCTTTGGGGTGGCACCGGGAAGGACCGTGGGGTACCAGGGGCGGGGGACACAGCACCCACCTGTCTCTGTGCCCCCAGTCCCTACTCCAGCAGGCAGGTTTGGGGGGGTGGAAGGGGGGGACGATCCACCCCCCTCCCCTTTTAGGAGTGCCCGGAGTGGAGAAAATCTGAGTCTTCCCGGGAAAAGCCATTGGTACCTTGGAGCTGCCAAACGGCCGCTTCCAGCACCCCCAAACCCGATGTACCCCCATATGGGGACACGCCAGGGACTCCAAAGTGAGAGTCCACAGTTCACCTCCCTGCGTGGCACTGGGCAGGAAAATATCCACTTGTTTTCCCTTGTTTACTGGTGCTGCACAGCCATCCCAGCTGCATGGCTGAGGTGAGGAATCTCAACGATTCTTTGTCCATGGGTTTTTCCCTTCTTCCACCCCTAATTTCCCACCCTATTTGAGTCTTTTTGGAACTTGCCACCGTTGCTCCAAAAGGAAACATCCTTTGGCGTTCCCAGCAAAGGAGAGGCCTTTGGAGAAAGGAAATGGCCCCAAAAACAATGGCAGCAGCATTTCCTTCCAGCAGAACACTGGGTGGGGGTCCTGGAGCCGTCACTTGTTCCTCCTTGAAGGTTTTCTTCCTTGATAAAAGTTAATTAAAGCATGTTTGTATGAGGCATGGGGGCCACTCAGCCCTTAAATTCCACCAGGGCACTCCTTTGCCGCATCCTGATGGCGTTTTTTGCACGGAATCATGATGGATTCCCACAAAAAAATCACGCTTGGGCCCTGGGATGTGACATCACAGGCACTGATAGCTCAAAAATGCAGCAAAAAGACCCTTTTGAACCCCAAATGTGTGTTTTTCCTTTAGTTTTGCTTTCAAGCAATCCTTCCTCGTCTCGTGGGATCCTCGTGAGATTGTGATGGGGACAAGCAAAATGAGGGATGTTTGCCATCCCTGTTTTCTTCCCAGTCCCTATCCCATCCCATCCTCAATCCCAACCCCAATCCCTTCCTCAATCCCATCCCAATCTCATCCCCTGCCCATCCCATCCCATCCCATCTCCGCCTCTCCCTCCCACACCAGGGGTGAAGCACGTTTCCATCTATAGCAAAGTCACATATGATTATTGCATTATTTAATTTTTTTTCCCCAAATTTGGTCTCTCTGGAGGATAGGGCACTTTCTGCCCCCCCCGCCCCCGGGGTCGTGAGAAATGCCGCTGTGGATTTTCCCAACGGACACTGCTGCACAGCCCGGCATCTCCTATCTGCCCGTTTATAAATAGTCAAAGTTAAGGGAAGAAAAGGAAAAAAAATCCCCAAAAATAAAATTTTTCAAAAGGGAAGGCGACTGGCTGCGTTGCAGTGCTGAGATGCTCCTTGACCTTTTTCCAAGCTTTTTCAAGGGTCCCTTTTCCGGCCAGATTCCGGCTGTGTATTTTAAATCCCAAGCTTGGTCTTTTGGGATTTAATTTGGGTCTGGGTTTCACATGACTCCAGCGCCTTAATCCTATCAACCGGGGTCATCAAACCCCAACCGCCCCGGGATTTAATTCCCCGTGCAGTTAATGGTTTAGAGACTTGGGGAGGGGGCTGCAGGGGCAGTTTGCTTTTTTGGGGGTTCAGGGTGTGCCAGAGCCAGGAAACAGCTTTTATTTGGGGGTGAAAGGATACAATTTTAGATGAGGATAGGGCGATTGATATCAGCACAGGGATTAATGTTAAGATTGCAGGGATTTAAAGGTGATTTTTTTTAACATAGGGAATAAATTCGAAGGGAAATTTAAAGCCGTTTTTAAATTTTTTGTCACGAGAAAGTTTAAAGTATTTTAGAATGCTAAATTGTGAGATATTTATTCCATAGGGGAAAAAAATTATAGCTATTTTTAAAGGTAAATTTAAGGCTATTCTGTTTTTCCATATGCAAAAAAAATCCCAGCAGATGGGCTGGGGCGGGGGGAAAACACCCGGGCAGGTGTTTAGCTCAGGGCAGCTGGATAAAAATCCAGGTTTTGAGCCCAAAGAGCAGGAGGGAGGGGCTGAGGGCCCCAGGCCCCCCTGGATGCACGAGCAGCTTAATTTTTTCGATCTGGTTAAAGCATTAGAGGATTTGGAGCGTCGAGGTGGCCAAAGCCAGAGCTGTGCCAGGGGGTTCGTCCCGCGCCTGCGGCTCCAAACCCAGCCCCACCGGCCTTTTTAGGGTCACTTCTGTCTGAGATGAGGAATTTGGGTGAATTCTGCAAGAAAAAGGGGATTTTGGGCAGCGAGCAGCCTTCAGATCTGGATCCATCTCCCTCTCCCCGATACACTGGAGGGGAGATGACGGAGCTGGGATCTCCTGTTGCCACAGGACTTTTAAGGATGACAGAGCAAAGCTGCAGCCCCAGAGCACAATTAACATAATTAACGAGCTCGTCACTAGGTTTCAGGGTTAACACCCCCCGGGCTGCAGCGCTGGGAGCAGCTTTGAGGCACACGGGGCTGTCTGAATGCCTTGGGGCGTGATGGGAATCCTCTGGCTGGTGCCAGAACATCCTTTCCCTCTCTGGAGCCTGCATTTCCCCAGGAATCCCCAGCACCCTTTGGAACAGCACGTTTTTTGGGCCCAAAAGCCGTGCTGATAGAGAAGGTGGGATGAAACACCTGGATTTTCCCAGCTGTTGGGGATGGACAGGGGTGTAGAAGCTGTGGAGTCACTTATTAATTCCATCTCCATCATTAATGAACTATATTATTATTAATATTTTTATTATTATCATTATAATCATTATGCTTATCACTCTTATTACTAATATCATTATAATCGCTGTTATAATTGGTTTTGTAACTGTTATAACTGTTACAATTATTTTTATTAAATTACAATTATAATTCTTCAACCAGGTCTATTACCTGTTATCTCTAATATTTCTAACAGAAATTACAATACAATTATTGAATATAATCTATTTTCTTCTAGATTATCCCAATTTAACACACTTCTATGGTGATGTAGGATCTGTGCTGAAAACACCTAGATTTTCCCAGTTGTTGGGAATTCAGGGAGATTTAGGGGCTGTGTCATCTGCATAATTAATGAACTATATAATTTTGATCACTATTATTATGATTATTATTATCAGTATTACTGTCATCATTATTGTATTGGAAACATTGTTCTAATTATTATGATAACTTATTATTATCATTATTAATATAACTTTTATCATAATGATTCCCACTTTTATAATTATTATTCTCACTTTGATCATTACTCTCATTATTCTGAGCACTATTATCACTTTCACCTCCCCACTATTATCCCTATTCTTACCAAAATATACCTATATTTATAACTGTTATAAATTATATGTTCTCGATGATCTGTTTTGTTCTGGAAATTCCTATTTAATGAGTCGCCATCCCATATTTCTTTCCACTTTCTCTAAATTTAATACAATTATCTGGATAATTACATATAAATACACTATAATTACCGTTATTTTTCCATACTCTCTATTGGATCCGATACCACAGCTTTATATAATTAATAAATAATATTATCAATGATTTGGGACCTGCGGGCGCCTCCAGCATCTCCCCCCCCCAACCCTCCAGGATTTAAAGGTTTATGTTCTTAGCCCGGGTGAGCTATTTTTACGCATCCTCACCAGACTGGGCCTTATTTCTCCCAGTTTTTCACCAGAGAAAAAAAAAAAGTAATTATTTTTTTTTAATTCCTGAGAAGACTTATCAGCCGGAGCAGAGTTTCCTGCCTGGAGCTGGAAGGCTCCGTCCGGAAATGGCACCAATGCCTTGCCAGGAGGGGGGATGGACGGATGCGGGAGGAGGCTAAAAATACCCCCCAGCGCCTTGTTTTCCTCTTCCCACCCTGGAAAAATCCAATTAAAACCTCTGAGCTCTTAGGGAAAAGTGAGAGGTTATTGAAAGCTCCCGAAATCCTTCAAACCCAGGGGTTTTTCCCCCCAAACACGGGGTTTGGGATGACGGGCAGCATCATCCTTTCCCCCCTGCATCCCGATGTGAGGCATCCCTGGGGCGCTGGCAGGAGCAGGGCCAGCCGGGGTCACGAATCGATGGGTGGATGCAGGGATGGAGCTGCTGGGATGCAGGGCCTGGTGATGTTCCCCTGGGAAAAACAATCCAGCCCCAGCACAAACTCAGCCTTGCCTGGGCTCATTAATTTTCTGGCTGAGCCTTACGGGCAAAGCTGGGGAATGATCTTCCCCCAGGAGCTGAGCATCCCTCCCTGGTCCGTGGTACCATCAACTCCTCCCAGTGGGGCTTGGGGGGATGCTGGGATGTAGGGGATGTGGTGACAGGGGATTGGGATGGGATATTTGGGGTCAAATGAGACGGGGCACCGGAGGAAGCCGCTCATGGATTATCCCAGTTTAGTGCTGCAGCAAAAATGGGGGATACTGGGATGCTGGGAAAGGCTTGTGGGGTGCATATGGGGGATCCCTACAAATAAATCCCATGGGATCTGCTGCAGCATCTTGGGAAGCTGGGAGCACCCCAGTACTGAGCTAAGGGGGGTGTCTGCCTGCTGGAGCTGGCTGCCTCCTGGGAAGGGTGACTTAGGGCCTTAGGAATTCCCAAGCTGAGTGTGGGGCGGAAGCTGGGATGGGAGGGAGCAGCGATGTCCTGCATCCTCTGGAGCAGGCGGAAAGCCCTTCCTGTGGCAGGGAAGGAGGCAAAATGTTCTCTTGGCTCAGCTTCCTGGTGATAACCTGGGATTGTTGTTTTTGTCTTGGGAATGGGTTTTTTTTTCTCACAGTCAGTGAGGTTTTGTGAAGAAGTCGCACCTGGGGTTGAGTCATTTCCCGGTTTCTTCCCTCTCCCACGGGCAGGTGTCTCCTTGGCCGTGCTGGAGGTGCATGTGGGGACGAGCCTGGTGTTCTCCGTGGAGGGGCAGCAGGCAGTGCTGCCTGTCTGGTACACCAGCCACTCCCAGAATGAGCCCTACATCACCTGGATGCTGAACAAGAAACCTACTCCCTTCCAGGTGAGAAGAGGGCAGGGGCTGCAGGACTGGAGGTGGAGGGGACCAAGGTGTCGGTGACCATGGAGGGGGTGCTGGTGGTGCCCATGATGGGGGGAAGATTATGGTGCCCACCATGGGGTAGTGGCCACAGTACCCGTGGTGAAAGGATGCCCACGATGATGAGGTGTCCATGATGGAAGGAAGCTCATGGTGCCCACCAAGATGCTCATGATGGGATGACACTCATGGTGCCCGTGCAGGGAAGATGCCCACAATGGGTAAGTGCCCATGAGGGGGGGAACCTCACGGCGGCCCACAATGGGTAAGTGTCCTTGGTAAGGACGTGGCGCCCATGATGGGGAGATGCCCACAAAGGGGAGATGCTCATGGTGGGGACGTTACCATGGGGAAATGCATGTGGGTCTCACAGTGGGGGAATGCTTGTGGTGCCCATAGTGGGGAGTTGGTCCATGATAGGGTGAAGTTCATGGCACCCACCATGGGGAGGTGACCACCATGGGGGACATGCTCATGGTGCCATCCCCACACCCATGGGGAGCTGCTTGTAGTGCCTGAGATAGGGTGGTGTTCATGATGGGGGAACCTCATGGTGCCCACCATGGGGGAGTGCCCTTGATGGGGGGTGCTCATGGTGATGTGGTGATGCCCACAGTGCCTGCAGTAGGGAGGTGCTTGTGGTACCCGCAGCAGGGAGAGACACAAGATGGGGAGAGATCCAAGAGGGGAGATGCCTGTACAGGGAAGTGTTTGTGGTGTCCATGGTGGGAAATGGTGGGGAGATGACTGTGGTCCTCATCATCAGGAGGTGCCTACGGTGGGGAGGTGCTCATTGTGCCCGTGAGGGGAGATGCCCACGCTGGGGTCATGCCCAGGGTGCCTGCAATAGGGAGTTGCTTGTCTTGCTTAAGATGGGGAGATACCCATGAGTGGGAGATGTCCTTGGAAATGCCCATGGTGCCTATAGTGGGAAAATGATCACAATGGGGACACCACTTGTGGTGCTCCTGATGGGGAGATGCTCATGATGGGACAGTTGCTCATAGTGCCCATGTCAGGGGTATTTGTGCCTGTGGTGGGGAGCTGCCTGCAGTTCTCATATCCAGGATGCTCAGGGGAGGTAAGGCTGGAGGGGGCTTATGCAGCAGCCACTGCTCTACAAAATTTGGGATTTGAGGGGCTTTTCTCTCCAGCAGCACGATCTGGAAGCAAAAGCATGTGTTTTTTTCCCTATGCAGATCCTGTCATACATAGGTGGGGTGGTGAAGGTGGAGGAGACAGATCTGAAGTCCCGCGTGGGGTTCCTGTACCCCATCATCACCCACAACATCTCGGTGTTCATCAACGCCACCCGGGAGCAAGACTCGGGTCAGTACATGTGCACTGTCAACGTGGTGGATGACCCCATCAGGATGCACAAGAACGTCGGCCTCATCAACCTCACCGTCCTGGGTAAGGCTCCACCAGTGCCCCCGGCTGCCCCGGACCTCCCCGTGGTGCCCCTCGGGACTAACATCTGTGCCCACAGTGCCACCGGCCACCCCCACCTGCCAACTGCACGGCAACGCCATCGTGGGGGCCAACGTGACCTTGAGCTGCTCCTCCAAGAAGGGGAAGCCCTCGCCCATGTACCAGTGGCAGCGCGAGCCGCCCACCCTGCAGGTCTTCTTTCCCCCTGCCCAGGGTAAGGTGGCACCAGTGTGGGGCTGGGGAGTGGGGTGGGTGGGTGGGCTGGAATATCCTGAGGAGATTCAGCTCGGGGATTCTTTGGCTTCACCCTCTTGACCGCTTCCTGCACGAGGAGGTGGAGGGTGTAGGAGTGGCTGTGAGGCAGCACCCAAATTTCTCACCTGCAGACCGGGCCAGGGGCACCCTCAAGCTGACCAACCTCTCCCTGGAAATGTCGGGGGTCTACGTCTGCAGGGCTGAAAACCAAGCAGGTTCTAAGAACTGCAGCATTGTCCTGGAGGTACACTCAAGTGAGTACGTGTCCACAGGGTCGGGGAGGGGGACACAGTCCCCATGAGGTCCCAGTGGGAATAAGGCAATAAGGGAATCTCTGTCTCTCTCTGGCAGAAAGCACCAAAGCAGTCATTGCTGGCGCCGTGCTGGGCTCCCTGGGTGCCATTGCCACCATCATCTTCTTTGCCCAGAAGTTTTTTGGCTACAGGAGGAAAAAACGTGACAGCCAGGAGGAGGGAGCCAACGAGATCAAGTGAGGCACTTTTCCTGTGGAGGGGGTTCAAATCATCATTAGGTTTCAGGGTTAATGAGTGAGGAGGGTGTTTCCACCTCTGGCCCATCATTTCTCAGGTTCAGAGTTAATAGTGGGGAAGAGTTCTTCAACTCTGGCCAGTCATCAGTGTGCTCCAGCGGCAACAATCAGGAAAAACGTTTCCACCTCTGGCCAGTTGTCATGAGGTGTCAGAGTTAACAAGGGGATTTTCCACCTCTTTCCCTTTTGTCCCTCTGTTTGGGGGTCCAGGACGTCTGCACACCCTCATTGCCCAGGGAGAGTACACTGTGCGGGGGGAAGGAAGGGTTTCCAGAGCTGATCTCTGACGCTCTCCCCTCTTGGCAGGGAAGACGCCGTGGCACCCAAAACCCCGTCGTGGGCGCGGAGGCCAGCTTCAGACACCATGTCCAAAACCAGCACCCTGTCCTCCATCGCCGGCACCCGGCAAGCCTACGGGGCCAGAGCCCCCTCCGACACCGCCTCCATCCTCACCACCACCGGCAGCTACCGGGGACCCCCGCCCCGGGCAGGGGGGCGGCCCCCCAACCTCTCACCCCCCGCCGTTAACGGGACCCCCCGGCGCCGCCAGGATCCAGCCGCCGCTCCCGTGGCGTCGCTGCCCCCCTCCAGCCTGGCACGAGCAGGCGCCGTTCCAGTCATGGTGCCAGCGCAGAGCCGGGCCGGCTCCTTGGTGTGAGCATCCCCAAAAAACAGGGGTGCCCATAGCCAGCCCATCCCACTCCCTGGTTCCTGGGGTGGTTTTGGTCCCTTTTTGGGTTTCCTTTTCTTTTTAACAGATGCCTCGAGCAGCTGGACTCATCGTGGGTGTGTTTAATGGGTGCAGGGGCTCTCTGGGTTTGGAGGGACCGAGTCTCCCCCTAAATATCACCCCCCAAACCAGCCCCAGCCCTGCCTCAGGGGGGTCCCCTTCTTATGATTTTTTTTTTCTATATCTATATATCAGGTGAAATGAGGGATTTTTCGTAAAAGAAAGTAGGGGTGGGGGGAGGAGGGGTGATGGGGACACACACACACTTTTTTTAGGGGTTTTCTGATTAAAAGCTGCTGCGCTGCCCAGCACCGGCGCTTTGGATGAGTTTGTGCGGATTTCGAGGCGGGGAGGGATGTCCCACAGCTTTCTGGGTGATGTCATAGGGCAGGGTGATGTCACAGTGCACCAGCCAGGCTCCTCAGGGTAAGGTGACATCATGATGTACGTCACACCCTGTGACCGTGATGTCACTCCCTGCGTCAGGAGGTAGAACACCACAATGAGTGTGTGACATCACAGCATCTGACTGATGCCTGGATGATGCCATACAGGCATGTCACATGTCCATCAGGGATGTCATGTGTGCCTGCATGATGTCACACTTGCCATCACACAGCAGCAGTGATGTGACATGTGCCTGTATGATGTCACACCCACAGTCACACCTAGTAGTGACATCACACTCAGTGGAATGATGTCACTCCAGCCATCACACACACACGTGCATGGTGTCACACATCCAGCATGACATCACACACACCTGCAGGGTGTCACACATCCAGCAGTGACATCACACACACCTGCACGGTGTCACACATCCAGCATGACATCACACACACCTGCACGGTGTCACACATCCAGCAGTGACATCACACACACCTGCACGGTGTCACACATCCAGCAGTGACATCACACACACCTGCACGGTGTCACACATCCAGCAGTGACATCACACACACCTGTGTGGTGTCACAGCAGCTGTCACTTGTCCAGTAGTGACATCACCGCCCATCTCATGCCAGCACCCCACAAGTCACCTCCACCCTCGGGTGACGTCACACCACACCCTGATGTCACGTCACACGCCTGGCAGTGATGTCACACGTGCCTGCACATGCTGCAGGTACACATGGGAGATCCCTGCTGGGCACACCTGCCCCACGCCCCTCCCCCCCCGCCCGCTGTGACCTCACCGCTCTGCCGGTGACATCAGAAGGCACCGAGGACAGGCCGGGGCTCTGGCAGGGGCGTTTATTGGGGCGGGGGGTGTCTGGGCTGGGGGGGGGCAGCCAGGGGCAGGGGCACGGCCTGGCTGTGGGGGTACCCCGGGGGACGCATGCGGGGGGCAGGGGGTGAAGCGGGGGCTCCTGGGCCTCGGCGGGCGGCGGTGGGAGGGAGTCGGTGGCGAGGGGTTTCCGGTGAGCAGCTGGTGGCCCCTGCAAGAAGGAGAGAGCGAGTGGTCAGCCTGGGCTGGCCCTGCCTGCACCCTGAGCCTTGCCTGTGCCCCGTGCCCTGCCTGCACCTTCAGTGCTCTCTGTACCCTGTGCCTGCCTGAACCCCGTGCCCTGCCTGCACCCTGCACCCTTCACCCTGCCTGTACACTGAGCCCTGAGCCTTGTTTGTACCCTGTGCTGTGCCTGTACCCTTCACCCTGCACCCTGCCTGTACCCTGCACCCTGCCTGTGCACTGAGCCCTGAGCCTTGTTTGTACCCTGTGCTGTGCCTATACCCTTCACCCTGTACCCTGCCTGTAGCCTGTGTGTGTGCTCTCTGTATCCCATGCCCTGTCTGCACCCTGCACCCTTCACCCTGCCTGTGCCCTGACTGCACCCTTCCCACACCCTGCACCCTGTTCACATGCTGCTCCTGCAGCCTGCACCCTCTCCGTGCCCTCCCCCTGCCCACACCCTGCCCGTGCTCTACTTGCAGCCCACCCACACCCTGCCTGCACCCTTGTCCTGCCTCCACTGCTGCCCACACTCTGCCCTCACCCAGCCCAGGAACCTGGGGGGGACCCCTGCCTGCACCCCCCTAGGCAGAGCACTGTGGCAGAAGGAGGGGAACGTGGCTCCCCTGCTGCCAAACTGCTCAGCCCCCCTAATAAGGCATCCCAAAGGAACCTCCGGGCCCTAAGAAGCTGCACAGCACCTACACTTGGCAGCTGCTTCCTCACTGCAGCCCTCTGGCATCCTCACTGCAGCCCCAGTGCACCCTTGCTCAGTCCTCACTGCAGTCCCACTGAATCCCCACTGCATCTCCAGTTCATTCTCATTGCATCCTCACTGGATCTCTGTTGCTTCCCCACTGCAAACCCAGTTCATCCCCTCACATCCTCACTGCATCCCCTTTGCAGCCCCACTGCAGCCTCACTGTTTTCACGTTGTCCCCACTGGATGTTCACAAAATCCCCACTGCATCCTCTGTTCATTCTCATCCCAGCCCCGCTGAATTGCCTCTCCATGCTCACTGCATTTTCACTGAATCTCCAGTGCATTCTCACTGCATCCCCATTGCTTCCCCACCACGTCTCAGTTCTGTTCTGAACTGTATCCTCAGTTCATTCCCACTGCGTCCCAGCTGAGCTCCAGTTCCATCTCCACTGCATCCTCAGTTCCTTCCCACTGCAGCCTTGTTGAATCTCCACTGCATCCTCACTGCATCCTTCTCTTCCTCCTCACTGCATTCCCGCTGCATCTTCAGTTCATCCCCGCCGTATCTGCACTAAATCCCCATTGCATTCCTACTCCATCCTCACGGCATCCCAGTTCCATCCCAGCTGCACCCCAGTCTCATCCCAGCTGCATCTCCAGCAGCCCCGCCACACTCACGTGGCCGAGCCGGCAGCACGCCCTCCCCGCCGCTAACCCCGAAGCAGCCCCGCCGGTACCCGGGGCCATCCCGCGCTCCCGGCACCGGCACGGCTCAGGGCACGGCCCGGCCACGGCGCAGCCACCACCCGGGCTCCAATGCCACGCGGCCTCGGCACCGTGGGCGCTTTTTAAATTTACCTTTTCCTGCCAGGAGACTGTGACACAGGCTTTTAAAAATAGCATGTGCTGAGGCGAGGCGCTCGGGGTGGTGTTGCTAAGGGAGAGATTCAATCCAAATCTAGGGCTGCGCCTTCCCATCCTACTTCCCATCCTTCCCAACTACTACGGCGCGCACCCAAATTTAGGGCAAGGCAGGGGCTGCCTGACTGTGTATTTCCATCTCCTGGGAGGAAAAACCCCTTCTCCACCCTGAACCAGTGTGGGGAAGGTTGCTCCATCCCAAATCTGCACAGGGAAGAATGCTCCATCCCATATCTGCGCAGAGCAGAATGCTCCATCCCAAATCTCTGCAGGGGAGGATGCTCCATCCCAAATCAGCTTGGGGAAGGGTGCTCCATCCCAAATCAACAGAGCAAAGGACACTCAGAGCAGCATCCTTATAGAAATGACCCAGTTTTGGGGGGAAGAAGCTGGATTTGGGGTGTACCTAGTCGCCGTTGCGGAGGTCGCCGCCGCGGGTGCTGTTGGCGCACTCGGCGTCCTTGGTTTTCCGATCAATCTCACCCCCTTTGATCTTCTTGCGGGTCATATGGCCACGGAAACTAGCCTGGATCTTGGCAGCTGCCGCGTTGGCATCAGGATCGTCCAAAGGGATGTCCAGGATGTCCTCGTCCAGCTTTGTGCAGGCTCCCTCCTGACGGCGGCAATGGCAGGGTTACAGCTGGTGGCACCTCAAACAGCGCAGCCCCCTCCCCAAAGGAATCCGTTCAAGAAGGTCTTAAATGAGCCCCTGTTCTAAAAATTAGGTGGAAGGCTGCTAAAAATTAGGTTTACTCATTAAAAATTGGGCTCCTTTGTTAAAAACGAGGGGTTTTGCTAAAAATCAGGGTTCCTTGCAGGTGTCTTGGGGAAATGGCAACCCTGGACCACACGGCTGCAGGAAGCCAGACTCCAGCCAGGGTTATGAGCAGGGAGAGGAAAATCCATGGGAGCAGAGGATGGGTTCTGGGGGATACTTCTGGCAGGGGGCTGGGGGCCATCCTGCACAAAATTAGCTGATCATGCCTCAGTTTCCCCTTTTCTCATAGCCTGTTGCATCTTCCTGCATCCCTCCTCAGGGCTTGGGTTGGAAACACCAGGAAATTTGGGAAAGCAGTGACGCCAGAAGGGAGGAAAAGCCCCACCAAGATCAAACCACTCTAACCAAATTCCCCTCCTGCCACATCCCACCAGAGCAGTTGGACTCAGCACCAAGTTCAATGGGAAAAAAAGAAAAACATGGGAAAATTAAATGAGGTGGAAATGAGCTGGCATTGGATGATCCAGTGCCAGCAGCTGTGGGGGAGAAGCCTTTGTGTTGCCCCATGAGCACTTAAAGGACCTAAAGGAGTTTTGGGGGGCTTATTTGGAAGCTGTAGATTCAGGGGGGAGGAAGCTCATCCTGTTGGAGCGTGCCATGGCTCCACGAAGTTGCTCAGGTTGTTTTACCATTGTGAAAGGTGAGGATGGGTCCAAGGTGGAAATGATATGTCCAGGGTGGAAATGTTATAGCCAGGGCTGGAAATCCTATAGCCAGGGGAGAAATCCTAGAGCCAGGGGGAAGAAATCCTATATCTAGGAAAGAAATCCTATATTCAAGAGAGATATCCTTTATATGCAGAGGTGGGGGAGAACAACATATATCCAGGGGAGAAATCCTATATACAGGTGGGAGAAACCTATATCCAGGGGAGAAATACTATATCTGGAGAAGGGAATCCTATAGTCAGGGGAGAAAACCTATACATGGAGGGGCATATCCTATATCCAGGTGAGAAATCCTATATCCAAGAGAGAAATCCTATATTAGGAGAGAGGAAATCCTATATCCAGGGGAGAAATACCATATACAGGTGGAGGAAATCTATATATGTGGGGGCATTTCCTATATCCAGGGTAGAAATCCTATATTCAGGGAAGAAATCCTACATACAGGCGGCAGAAACCTATATCCAAGTTGAGAAATCCTGTATAGAGGTAGGGAAAAACATACATTCAGGAGAAAAAATCCTATATCCAAGGGAGACATCCTATATTCAGGGAAGAAAACCCATAAACTCATAAACAGGGGGCCATATCCTATATTCACAGGAGAAATCCTATATCCAGTGGAAAAACACCATATCCATGGGGTAAAAACCTCTATGCAGTTAATGAAAACTTGTATCTAGGGGAGAAATCCTATATTCAGAAGGAGAAATCTTACATATGAGGGAAAAAGTCCTATACATAGGGGAGAAATCCTATATCCAGGCAGGAAAAATCCTATATCCAGGGGGGGCTTTGCCTCTCTGGAGGTGCCCAGGAGGAGAGATGGGGGCTTTTCCCTGTGCTGTCTTAGGGGGAAAAAGTGGGGAAAGGGGAAAGAGAAAGGGGAAAGGGGGAGGAAAAGGGGAAAAGGAGCATGAAAAGTCAGGGGGTCAGGGAGAAAGGGGAAAAGGATGTGGTTTTCTCCCCAAGCCGGCTGGTGGCCGGGAGGGAGGGGAGCTCACCCTCGGGTGAGAAGAGAGGGGTGCGACCCCAATTAAGCCCTTTATCCATATGCAACCCCCGATCCCACCTGTAGAGCAGTTGTGGGGTGAGGGGATGAAAAAGCTCAATAAAAGCTGGATTCGAGGGCGGGGGGGGTTCCTCAGCTGGGCAGGAGGGGACCGGGGGAAGGGGACCTACATTGCAGCAGTCCATGGCGGAGGGCGGGTGGGCGGCCAGCGGCGGGCGAGGGGCTCCGGCAGGATCTCGCTTCCCCGGCAGCTCTCCCGGCGCAGGTGGCAAGTTGAGCGGAGCCGCTTGCCTACGTAATGCGCTTTCCTCCGGGCGAGCCTATCAGCCCGACACCCCTGCCAGGCTTTTGGGGGGGAAGGAGGGGTGCCTTATTTTTTTTTCCTCCCTTTCTCCTCTTTTTTTTTTTTTAAATGAAAACTTGTATCTAGGGGAGAAATCCTATATTCAGAAGGAGAAATCTTACATATGAGGGAAAAAGTCCTATACATAGGGGAGAAATCCTATATCCAGGCAGGAAAAATCCTATATCCAGGGGGGGCTTTGCCTCTCTGGAGGTGCCCAGGAGGAGAGATGGGGGCTTTTCCCTGTGCTGTCTTAGGGGGGAAAAGTGGGGAAAGGGGAAAGAGAAAGGGGAAAGGGGGAGGAAAAGGGGAAAAGGGGCAGGAAAAGTCAGGGGGTCAGGGAGAAAGGGGAAAAGGATGTGGTTTTCTCCCCAAGCCGGCTGGTGGCCGGGAGGGAGGGGAGCTCACCCTCGGGTGAGAAGAGAGGGGTGCGACCCCAATTAAGCCCTTTATCCATATGCAACCCCCGATCCCACCTGTAGAGCAGTTGTGGGGTGAGGGGATGAAAAAGCTCAATAAAAGGTGGATTCGAGGGCGGGGGGGGTTCCTCAGCTGTGGGGTGCAGGATGCTGTGGGGTGCAGGATGCTGGCCGTGCTGTGGCCCCGGCGGGATGGATTCCGAACTGCTGTGAGGCAGGACTGAGTGGGGACCTGGGGGGGCTGGGGGGCAGAAGAGCCCGGGGGCTGCAGCAGCGCTGCGGGGTCGCGGAGTTGGTTGAGCTCTTGGTGGGCGCAGCACCCATCGCACCCCCCGCCCCCAGCACCCCATTATTTTCCCTCCTCCAATTTTATTTTGCAGCCTCCAACTCCCTCCTAACACTTAAAGGAGCCGGCAGCTCGCCTTGGAGTTTCGTGGAACACAACATCACATGCAGAGGATGCGAGCCAAGATGTGATGAGCCTTGCCTTCAGCGTGGAGGGTTTTTTGGGGGACAAAGCTATAGCAAATGGGGGTAATGGGTTCATTTTTTGGGGGGTACATGATCCACAGTGATGCTGGAGGCAAGTTTTGCCCCCAGATTGGCTTGCACAGGGGTAAAAAACCTTCTTGACCTACTTAGGACTTGGTCCTGAAGGAGGGTGAGGATGAGGATGGCAAAGATGAAGATGGTGAGGAAGGGTGGGCATGGTGGGACACAGTGTCCTACCGAGCATTCTGCAGAACCCCGGGGCTGATGTGCCCAGCTGCAGGCTCCAAGCAGAGGAGTGGGCTCCACTTCTGGGGTCTGGGGGTCCCTTCCCCACTCACAGGAGCATCTGCCCCCCTACATTTGGGGTGTTCTCCAACCAGACCAGCACCTCCAGCCACTTTCACAGTCCTCGGTGCTCCCTGCAGACCCTGCTGCCACCCCAGACCACGTCGAGGTGCTGGGACCGGCAGGGTGAGCCGGGGCACCCCGGGAAACAGGAGGGACCCCCAGGGCAATGCGGGGGGCTGCAGCCCACAGCCCCCCCACCGCCTGCCTCGCTCGCCTCTAATCCGGGTTTGGGAGTTGCTAAGCAACTGCATAAGTCGCCCGTGGGCTCCGCGCCGATGCTGCTCCAGCCAGCCCCCAAAACACAGCCTGGCCCCCCCAAGGCGGGCACCAGCACCCCCCGACCCACCCGCACCCTCGGGCCCCACTGGCTCTCCCTGGCCACGTTTGCTCTCAGCAGTCATCCTGCTTGGGGGCCTGGTGGCACTGGCCTTCCTCTTTGCCACCATCATCATCCCCATTAACATCCCTGTCCCACTGACATCACTGTCTCTGGCACTGGAATGGGCACTGTCCCCATCCCTGACCTCATCCCCATCACCTCCACTACCTTCTCCATCCCTACCGTCCTCCCTGTCCCCATCTCTGTCACCATCCCTGTCATGATCCCCATCCCACTTGTTGTCCCCATCCTCCTCATGATGCCAATCCCTGCTCCCATTCCCAGCTTCAACCCCATCATCCCTGTCCCTCTCCCTGTCCCCATCCCCATCATCACCCTCACCCTGTTCCCTGCCACCATCCTTGTTCCCATTCCCATCCCACCTCCATCTCTTTCTCCAAGGCCACTCCTGCTGGGTGCAGGTGGTGGCACCTCTTTTCCCCTGACACCCCAGGACACCCTGCTCCCCATCCCCCTCCACCTCATCCCAGGCACATCCCACCACTGCCACCTCCCTCCACTGCTTCCCCCACACTTGGAGGTTGATGGGGGTCACCCCTGCCCCAGCACATGCCAGGCACCCAAATTCTCCCTTGGGAAATGCTCCCAGGCATCCCTCAAATTCCCCTGTGAGCCACTCAGCTCTCCCAATGGAGCCACTTTTCCACCATCACTTCTTTCCACCAGCACACCAGGGTGGGTGGGGGTGGGGGGTGGGAATAGCTCTGCTCCAGAAAACCCCGCTGCAGCTTCCAGGAGAAGCCTTGGCAGCTCTTGCTGGGATTTTTGATGGGAAGAAATCCTTTTCCCTGGATTTTAGACCCTCCAGATCCATCAGTGCCTGCTCCAATGAGAGAAGACCCGGTGTTTTGGGCGAGTTAAGTGGGAAGGGTTTTTGGAGTGATTGATCTGAGTCAATCATTTGGGGTCATGGATCTGAGAAGTTAGCCCCAAAATTAGGATTAGTCCCTCAATTAGCCCCCAAAATCCGCTCCATCCGTGGCAGCCGGGTCCTGGCAGAGCCGCCGAGCGCCGCCGTCTCCCGCAGGCTGCGGCTGCGGAGGAGGGACGCGAAATGCCAGAACATTTCTAATCATTAATGGCGAGTTTTGAGCCTGTTCCAGGCTCTGCATTTTTCCTCCCTGGACCCCTTCATCTGGATGATGCTTTTTCAGGTGCTCCAGCACCTCGAAAATTTTAATTCCAAGGAAACAACTCAGATTTTGGAAGGGGAGAACGGGAAGTGCAGCTGGCGAGACCTGCTGAGAACATCCCGCCGTCGTGGTTCGAGATGGTGGCAGCGAGGTGTTAAAAAAATCCTTTAAAAACGGGAAAAAATCCTTAAAAGAAAAGGGAATTGGATGCTGGAATGGTGCCCTGGGCGGGCAGTGCTGCCGGCTGCCGAGGCAGGAGCCGGCAGCCGGCGAGGCGGTGCTGCAGGGGGGGTCAAGGCGTAGCTGGTTGGCATCAGCCCCGGCACGGGGTCCCCGCCAGCTTTTTTTCCCCATCCCTCCTTCCTGTTTTTCCCTGGGGAGCCGCTGTCATGCCCCGTGCCGTGGGCGAGCACCACATATGGCGATGGAAAACAGGAAAGAGGGGGTAAAAACGGGGTGAGCATGGATGGGGGGGTTCAGTCCTCTCCAAAAATAGAGCAGCCGGCTTCGACGCAAACCCCACTTTTTGGGGGGGATTTTGAAACCACATTGTGTGGGAAAATATGAATTTCACAGGCGGGAATAGGACTAGGGGGCCCTTGAGTGTCCCCCAGAACTCCATGGAGGTATCTCAGCTTATGGAGGGGGGTAGGAGAGGAGCAATGTCACATCATTCCTTCACGCTGGGATGTTATGAAGTTTCTTCCAACCTCCAGGGATGCAGGGGCCTAAATATAGAGGCTAAAAATATCATCCCGTGCTCAGCTCAGCCCCAAACCCAGGATTTTTCGGGGAGAAATCTCAGGTGATCGACGCTAATAACAGCGGGGACCTCGTTAATAAAATTCCTCATTAAAACAGTACCACAGGGGCAGGATGGGAGTGGAGCACCCACCCACGGGAAAAGGGCAGGAGCCAGGGGAGGACCAAGGGGCTTTTTTTAGTTTTGGGGTTGGACAGTGGGAAATGGGGGATCTGGGGCAAGTGCTGAGGTTGCATCTCCGGAGAGGTGTTCCAGTTCATGAAGGTTATGGGGACATGCTCCTCTTTGGCTCCTCTCCACTCATTTTGGGGTGGAATCACAGTCATCCAGAGCTGTGCACGCTGCCTGCCTCCCCTGGTGCTGTCTGCTCCCCCTCCATGTCCTTGGCCTCTTTCTGGTCCCAGAAGAAAGAAGAAAATTTAGATGATGTGGCACAGGGGTGGCAGGGACAGGGTGGGAGCAGGGACACAGTGCAGCTCTTGGCACCTCAGTGGAGTGGAGGGCAGCCTACCTTGGAAGGGGGCCAGGTGAGACCATCGTCCTCCAGCATGGCTCCCCACGCCACCGGGTCAATGCCACTAGCTAGGGAAGGAGGAGGCTTGATGCCACATGCAATGGGCACCTGGTACCACGGGCGATGGGCACATGGGACAGGCACAACATCCTGGGTGATGGCACTAATGGAAGGCCTGATGGCCCTTGGTGGTAGGCATTAAAGACAGGCACAAGGCTATGGGCAATGGGCACAAGGGCGGGTTTGATGCCCTGGTGATGGGCACACAGGAGAGACCTGATGCTGCAGATGGTGGGCACAGGGGGCAGGACTGACAGCCTCGGCAAGGGACATGTGGGGCAGGCCTGACGCCCTGGCGATGGGCAGACGGAGCAGGCTGGGCAGGCAATGCAGCGTGGGGCAGGCGATGGCAGTGTGGGGATGGCTGCTGGGCAAGGCCACTCACCCTCTCTCTGCTGCAGCAGCTTTTGGAAGTACTGCGCTGCAAAGGCCACCACGTTGGTGGGCTGCTCCCGCAGCACTTCCCGCGCCAGCCCCTCCAGCAGGTTCCGGAAGCCGGCAGGCACCCTCATGCTGGTGTTGGAGGCGGCGATGGACATGGTCGCTTCTCCTGGACGCTCTGCAGCGGCACCCACAGTGCCCGGTGCCACCGGGCAGCGCCGGGACTCGAACCCGCGGACGAACGTCTGAGGGGGCCAGAGCCGCCGCTAGGGGAAGACACGCTCCCTGCCCGCCGCGCACGCGCACGGCCGCCTCTCTCTCTGCGCGCGCGCCGCCCCGGCCTGGGCGGGGTGAGCGGGCGCGGGGGGGTCGCGGCTCCCGTCCCCGGTGTGCCCCGGTTCTCTCCCCCGGTGTGCCCCGGTTCTCTCCCCCGGTGTGCCCCGGCTCCTCCCACAGCCCCGCAACCCTCGGCCCCGCGCTCCCGGCCTTTCCTCTCGGCCTCTCCCGTCAGAGCCGGACCGGGCCGCGCCGGCACCTCAGGCCGTGGTGCGGACGCTGTCGCTTGGCAACCGCCCCAATGGGCGGTGCGTGCACAGGCCACGCCCCCCCGCGCGCCGGGCCCGCCTGCGGGGCGGGCCGGGGGTACCGGGGGGCCCCGGGGGGTACCGGGCGGTACCGGCCCATACCGGGCAGTGCCGGGGGTCCCGGCGCCCTCGCAGTCCGTTGGCCCCCCAGGATGGCGGCGTGGGCGCTGCTGGCGCTGCTGGCTCTGGCTCCGGCGGCGGCAGGTAAAGGGCTGGGGAGGGTCCCCCTCCGACCCCCCCAGCCCCGCGGGCATCCTCTGCAGCCGGGCCCGGGAGCGAGCCTCCCCTGAGATCCCCCGAGACCCACTTCGGGGCACTTGGCATCGCCAGAACCCTTGGCATCGCAGCAGCCCGGCTCCGATGCCCGGGGAATCCTCTAAGGCCTCGCAAGCCTTGATTTGGTGCCCTTTGCACACTCCGAGCCTCGTATGTGCATTGGCACTTCCCCAGCCCCGCTCTCCGGGTGCCCCTCATGGCACCTCCTGTAAATCCTCCCAGCCCCACTTTGACACCCTCTGAACCCCCAGACCCTCTTTGATGATGTTGGCAGTAGTCTGAGCCCCACTTTTGGGCCCTTGGTGCCATCCCAGCCCCATTTTGATGCCTTTGGCATCCCCTTTGGCCCAGTTTTGATGTCCTTGTTACCCCCCACCCATCTTTCACACTCTTTGCACCCCCAAGCTCTCTTTCTATGCCCTCTGCACTCCCAGAGCCCCAGTTTGACACCCTCTGCACACCCTGAGTCCCACTTTGACAAGTGTGGCATCCCCCAAACCCCACCTCAATGCCCTTTGCATGCTTTGAGTCCCACTTTGATACCCTTCACACCCCCAGCCCCTCCCCAGCGCCCTTGGCCCAGCTCTGCTGCCGTGGGACGATGCTTTACGTAAGGTGGGAGCCGCATGCGGCTCCTTGGTGGTGTCTCGTGGGCTCTCCTCCCTTCCCTCCTCCCTTCTTCTTCCCTTCCCTCCTCCCAGCTGCTTTTTATAGCTTCCACTCTTCCCTGGCGTCTCAGTTTTAGGTTTTTTTTTCTCCTCCGACTTGTTTTTTATATAACTCCCGGAGCCTTGTGGCATGAGGCAGCGGGACCGGCGATGCAGCTGACTCCTGAGGGGCCAAGAATATTGTTCCTTTCCTTCCTAAAACCCAGCCTAGGATGAGCTGCAGAGGAGATGAGGCTCCATGAGCTCTGATTTGGTCACTGGGGTTCTCTGCCCAGGTCACCCCTCACATATTATTCTGACCCCCTTTTCAAATATGATTTTCTTTTCACTCTGCAAAAATGGGGCTTTTGGGGATGCCAGGGCTGAGCCTTCTCCTTCCATCCCCACTGAAGGTGCCTTTGCCGATGCTGCTGTTTTCCATCCCACTCCTTGACAAACCTTTTTCCAAGGGAAAAATACATCAGAACATTAATTAGCAAGGCTGGGCTGGGAGAGACACTCCCATGCTGTTATTAGAGGAATTTTTACCAAAATCTGTATCCAAATCCATGTAATACAAGATGTAACATGCTCCCTGTACTTTAGGAGGTGAATTCCCTCTTGTGGAATTTAAATTCTGCCCCTTCCTCAGCTCTGTGGTGATTTTAACCACTTTAAAGCTGACCAGGAATCTGTAAATTAGGTGGGATCTCAAATAATCTGTATTTAAGAGGGGGTCAGAGGCCATGCTGAGGGTGTTTTTCTCTTGGAGCTGATGTTTGCCCTGTTTGCTGATTCCAGGGGGAATGCTCAGCTTTGCCTCCTACTATGGTGACCACATGGTGCTGCAGCAGAAGCCGTCAGGGGCTGTGGTGTGGGGCCACGGGGAGCTAGGGGCCATGGTGACCCTGACTCTCTCAGGTGCCAGTGGCCTCGTCATCATGGAGAAAACAGCACAGGTTAAAGGTCAGTCCCAGACTTTCACTAGAAACTGATGGTTTTGGTGGCCAAAAACCTGTCTGAGCCCAAATCAGAGCCGATGGTGAGGTGAGTGAGGCAGGGTTTGGCACACCTCTGTTTGTCACGCTGCTGCTCTGGGGCTGCAGAGGTGCTCGTGACATCTCCAGCTCATTCTTTTCCCTCTCCAGGAGCCCTGGGTGGGCTCAGCCATTCCCCTCCCCAGCAGTGGCAGCCTTTGCTCACTTTGGTTGCCAGCAGTGGCTCCCGTGGGCGCCCAGCGGGAGCGGAGCTGCTGCTGGAGTGGGTGGCACCGCACGGGCTGGAGCCGAGCGATGAGGCTGTGGAGGGGACAAGGGGAGTTTAGCTTCTCTCCCTGTCTAAACCAGGTCTGAGGAACCTCCAGAGCACCCTCAGGTTCTTTTTCAACCTGTGCCCCCTTGGAGGATCCTGTGGGATCTCTAAGCCCCAAAGGCTGTTGTCTGTGCAAGCAGAACCTTCCTGGAGCTGGGAGGGCTCAGGGGCACCTCAAATCCCAGCTACATCCCTGCCTGAAGAGTTGGGAGGGAGCTCATCACCTTTGGAGGGTAAAAGTGCTGCCCAAGGGCATCTCCATAAGATGAAGAACCTGGAGGTGTCTTGTGGGAGAGCAGCAATCCTGGAGATCTGCAGGATCCAGCCAGAAAATCCACGCTAAGCTCCAGCAGAATATCTTTACGCTTCGATTTGGCGCCTCTAAAATTAGCTGGAGACATCTCAGTGTCACACACACCAAGCTGCTCCTGTAATCCCAGTTCCTCCCAGCAGCTTCTGCTCTGACACACATTTGTTTTCCAGGTTTTCTTTTTTAACCCCTAAATTCCTGCAGGAGAAAGGTCCCTCTGATGCCAGAGAGCTTCTGAAATCCACTTCCCCAACCTGTGTCTGTGGTGGAGAAGCTTTTCCCTGTTATCTGTCCTTCCCCACTGGTTGTTGGCTGCTCATCCAACATCCTGGTGAAGGTCTTGAGGCCTTCATAAGGGTGGTGGAAGATAAGCACCATCCTCTTCCTCCAGGACCTTCTGGGACTTGGACAGCTGTCCTGGACCCAGTGGATCGGGGCGGTCCCTATGCACTGACAGCTGAGCAGGGCTTGGAGAAAGTGACACTGCGGGACATCTACTTTGGAGATGTGTGGCTTTGCAGTGGGCAGAGCAACATGGCAATGACAGTCCTGCAGGTAAGGCCCCACAGCACAGATCAGGAGCCGGTAGGAATCAGGCAGAGAAGCACCTTGCATGCTCCTGGCCCTTCTTCAGGTGGCCAATGCCAGCCAGGAGCTCGCCGCCGCCACTCACTATCCCTACATCCGTATCTTTGCTGCGGCGCCTGCCCGCTCCAGTGTGGAGCTGGAGGACCTGGAGCAGATTGATTTGCCATGGTCCATTCCAACAGCTGGTGAGTGCAATGTGCCTCCAAAAGAGAGCTTGGAAATGTTTTTTTTCCCACTGCTTCCCTTTGCAGCCTGCTGTTTCTTGAGCAGAAAACCTGGGCCATGGGAATTTCACCTACTTCTCGGCCGTGTGCTGGCTGTTGGGGCGCTCCCTGTATGAGGCTCTGGGGTCCCCCATCGGGCTGGTGGAGGTAGCCTGGGGAGGGACCCCCATCGAGGCCTGGTCCTCCCGCCGAGTTCTGCAGGCATGTGGGCTCCCAGAGGACACAGGGAGGTGAGAGAAGGTGCTGTGGAAACACCTCCTGCCCTGTACCACGCTGCTTTTGGGGAGTATCCTCATCCCTTCCCACCCCACCTCCTCTCCAGGAGCCTCACAGCCCCCTCTATGCATGATTATACCCTCTCTGGATAAAAACACCTCCCATGCCTAGCATAAGGCACATCTGGGTGGGTAAAGGGAGAAGAGAGGGATCCCAGATCTCCCTTTGCAGTGGTGCTTGCTTTAACCTAAAGGCTGTCTTGTGCTTTGTACTCCACTTAAACCTAGCTGTGTCTTCCAGCACCTTCCCACATCAGCATCTCTCTGGCCCACAAACGCCCTCCGTGCTCTGGAACGCCATGATCCACCCGCTGCTCAACATGACCCTACGGGGTGTCGCTTGGTACCAGGGTGAGCCCCCCATTTCTATCCCCTGGGGTGGAGCAGCCCTCACTGTCCCACTGGCTCTCACCAGCCCTTCTTTCTGGGAGACAGGTGAGGCCAATACCTTCCTGAACACAGACCAGTACAACTGCACCTTCCCTGCGCTCATTGCTGACTGGCGCTGGGCGTTCCACACCGGATCAGCCAGACAGACGGAGCCACTTCTCCCCTTTGGCTTTGTGCAGGTGTCGGGGGGTGAGAGGGGTGACATCCCCTGTTGTCCTTGGGGGATGCCAGGGAGAGGATGCTCTAAACACATATGCATCCTGCCAAGTGCTGAAAATCCCAGGCAGGGACCACAGTGGCCAGTTTTGGGATCTGAGCCACTTCCCCATTTCCCTTGTGCCCCTCAGCTGTCCACCTACCGCCGTCAGAGTGCAGACGACAGCTTCGCCCGGCTCCGCTGGCACCAAACAGCCAACCTGGGGGTTGTTCCCAATGCCAGGATGCCCAGAACTTTCATGGCTGTAGCCATGGATCTGGGCGATGAGCACTCTCCCTATGGCAGGTGAGTCCTGGGCTGGGGTGAGGATGTAGGGATGGAGTTTTTGGGTTCCAGCTCCATCTTCCTCCTCTTCCTGGGCAGTATCCACCCCCGGGACAAGCAGAATGTGGCTCACCGACTGCTGCTGGGTGCCATGGCTGTGGCCTATGGGGACAAGGGCCTCGTGTTCCAGGGACCATATCCCACCCGGGCTGTCCTGGAGGTGACCAGGGGGCTGCTGAATGTCACCTACAGCCAGAAGCTCATCTACCGTCAGAGGGATGCGCGGGCATTTGAGGTGAGGAGTGGGATATCCTCTCCAAAGAGCTGCAAAAGGGAAGGCAACACTGATGGGAGTTTCTCCCCTCTCCAGGTGTGCTGTTCCAGCCAGGCATCCCCGTGCCAGTGGCTGCTGGCACCAGTGGTGGCAGTGGGGTCCCGCACGGTGACGTTGGCGCTGAGTGGCTGCAGGACACTGGTGCTGGGCCTGCGCTATGCCTGGGCTGAGTGGCCCTGTGAGTACCAGGCCTGCCCCCTGTACAACTCCCAGGGGCTGCCTGCACCCCCCTTCCTGCTGGACACCCTCCCTGCAGGGAATGCTGACGGAGGGAGGGAGCTGCTGCTCCTTCCCAGCTCCAGGTACCCCCTAAATTAGGGAGATGAGTGAGCTCAGACCTCTGGCAAAACACTAATGGCTCCTGGCACTGTCCCTTCCCAAGCCAGGGAATCAGAGACTTCATTACTACCTTATTAATTAAACAAATTTTCAGCTCCTCTGTGGACTCAAGCCAAGGCTACAGGGTGGGGGGAAGGGGGAAAAGCCAATTACAATTAAATATATGAAAAATTATGTAAGGAGAAGCAGCAGGACACAGCAATGGGAGCTGAACCCCTCACTGCTGCTCCCTTCCCTATGGAGCTGGTCCTGGCCCCCCAGACACCCCATTTCTCTGGGTACAGACTGCTGATCCCCAGGGCAGGGTGCTCACAGGATCCAGGGATCAGCTTCCAGCTGCAGGGTGGAGAGGGGGAGAGAGGAGCTCTGCCAAAAAACCACAGCCAAATACTAAGGCTGGGCTGGGACGGAGCTGTGGAGGGCTGCAAGTGCCTTCCACCTCCCTCTCTTAATAAAAAGTTAAACTCATTTTATTCCTGGATCTTTTTTTTTCCTTCAGATTTCTAATCTGAAGGAGCATTTCTAATCCTCCGTGCCCCACCTCTTACCAAAAGAGCAGGGAAATTTGTGTGAAGAGGCACAGCATGGCACCCAGTTCTTAGAATAAGAGACCAAGAGGTTCTGCACAAAACACAGATTGTTTAACCCTTTTTTGCTGGACGAATGTACATAAGAAGGGAAAGGCCAGGTGCAGGAAGCACAGGTGGGTTCAGCCCGGCTGCTGCAGTAGAGCTCTGTCAGAAAAGTGGATCCTGGGATCACAGGATCCCTGCCTGCTGCCTCCTTCGGGGTCAGGCAGAGCCGAGTGAGTCCCGTGAGGCTTTTCCCATCGTTTCCACTCCAGGCTTTGGTTCTAGACAAGGAGAGAAGAGCAGGCAGTTAATTAGCTGGACTAGGATCTGGGCTTTTTCCAGCACCAAGTAACTGGCCCAGGAGCCAGCTGTGCTGGCCCTGGGTTGCCATAGTAACAAGGATGCAGACTCCAGCTCAGTCTGTGGGTTTTTTTATACCATAATTCAGACTGTGTTCAGGGCCAGGAGTGAAGCCCAGGCCTCTCAGCTCCTACCTGTGGGGCTGGGCTGTCTCACACAGCCTGCAAACCACTTGCCATGGACACCAGGGGTCCCTGTGAGACCCCAGAGGAGGCATCCAGCTCCCCAAAACCCAAAGCATGTGGGAGAGGGAGCAGTACAGGTCCTGGGAATGTGGTTTTATCTTGGAACCCATCTCCACACACAGGCCCACTGTGCCCACCAGTACCATATGAACGGGAGAAGGGGGGCGGGCATGGCATCCTTGGCATCAGCCCCCCAGGATTTGAAACTCTCAACCTCACTCCCAGCAGGATGAGCTGCCAAAAACAGGGACCCTCCCAGCCCCGCAGTTTGCCCAGAGCTTGGATTTAAGCAGCAATCTCTTGGCTTGCTGTTCCTATAGCAACCCCTGCCCACACCTTGGATCGCAGTAGCATCACACTCTGGATGCCAGAACCCCTTCCAGGATTTGTCAGCCCTCACAGTGACCCCCAGCTATGCCCTGAACACCTTAAGGTCTTGGCAAAGGATTTAGGGTTGGCCAGCCACATTTCAAGGGTGGGATCTTGTGGTGTGGGAGCCAAGAGAAGAGCAAAGAAGTTGTCTCTACCCAAAAAGCCTACCTAGGGCTGCACCATTGGAGAGGGCTGTACTGCCTTCGGCCTCGGGGCCGCAAGCTTGGTGTTTGGGCTTGGTGGTCTCCAGCCCAGCCAGCAGTGTCATGAAGTCAACGACAGTATCGATGTCCTCCTTGTTGGCAGTGGCTTCCCTCAGGGCACTGACAGCATTGAGGCGGCTGAAGGAGGTCAGCTCGGAGATGTTGGCACGGAGGAAGAGAAGGATGACGTTGAGGTCGTTGAGGGGGCAGGTGAGCATCCTTCGACTGAGCAGGTCGAAGGCAGGCAGCATCTCATAGACAGAGAGCAACCCCTTGTCCCACTGGCAGAGCTGCAGGGCATTGTAGATGACAACAGGGATGAGGAGGACATAGACACTGCCAACTGAGAGGCTGATGAGCTGGAACACGGAGAAGAAGACCAGCTTGCAAGGGATGAGCGAGGGGATGTGCGCCTCTGCCTGGAGCAACCCCGTTTTGATGGAGCAGCTGAACTCATCCTGGAAGAAGATGTTAAGGTGGAGAAAGACCAGGTAGAGGCAGGTAGCAGCCAAGAACAGGAGCAGCAGCACGTTCCTCAGGATGTAGATGAACACCAGGGCGTGGGCGTGCTGCTTGCAGGTCAGGTACCGCTCCAGCAACGGGAACTCGAAATACCTCTCCTGGCGGGCCCTGGGGGTGGAGGGACACAGGGGGAGTGAGAGCCACCCCCCATTTCACCCAGGTCCATCCTGGGTGCAGCCACAACGTCCCGTGGAGGGACTCCAAGGGCCACAGTGACCTGGCCTGGCCTCACCTCTCATACTCCTCCCAGAATTGCTCCGGCTCGGCACTGGCCTGCTGGACTTTCTTCATGTGCTGCACCAGGCGCACGGAGCGGTTGTAGGATTTATCCAGCTCGTCGATGATGAAGAGGAGGTCACAGTGCAGGGCAGGGGCGGCAGCGTAACGCCACAGCAGGTACGGCAGGTACATCAGCACCGCCACCACCAGCAGCGAGTAGGGGAAAACCTGGGCAAAGAATACGAACGGTTGTTGAGGATGTGGAGTTGCTCTTGCTGTGGATGTCCAGATGGGATGCAGGGGAACCCAGACGTGACTTTGACCCTACCTTGAGAGCCCAGAGGGACTTGGTGATGGCACGTCCCTCGGCGTCAAAGCCATGGTGGATGAGGGAGTCCCAGCAAGCCGTGTCGGCGTAGGCAGACTGCTTCCCCGTGAAGTTGGTGGGAGAGAAGCAGCTGATCTGGGAGCCTGGGGTGAGGAGGAGAGCAAACCTCAGCCATGGAGGGTGGAGGAACACTCCAAAGCCATGAGCAAATGCCTTACAGGAGGGTAATTACATCTCAGGCATTGCTTTGAATCAAAAAAAGCCTTTTCATGGTCATTTTGGAGCTGCTGTGTTTCTAGCCAGGACTTTTCCATCTCTTCCCAAACACAAAACCTTTGTGTGTAGCGGTGTGTACACAGTGCAGGGAATTATAGACTAACCAGCCAAAAACTGGAGTAAAACCAAATCCTCAGGGAGAGCAGTTAGATGTTGGCCGAGGCCAGATTTAGCCTGAGGTCACAAAGCATCTCTCCGTGCTGCTGGTACCCTCCTCCTCCTCCTCCTTCTCCTCCTTGGAAACAAGCCCATGGCACCCAAAGGTGCTGGGCACAAGCAGCTGAGGCTGGGCATTGACTCAGTGCTGCTCCTGGGGTTAGCACAGCTGTTCCCACACTGTCCCAGTGAATTATGATCCATTAAAAACAATCAATAAACACCCATGAGGCAGAACAGCTCCTAAAACTGGACTTCCAGGCTGTTCCGCTTTGGATCATGACACCATCAAGAATACAAGGGGCTTGCCCAAACCAAACCACCGCTGGTGATTGCCCACGACCTGAAGAACATATTGGAAAAGCTGCAACTCACCAGCAGAGAACTCCCGGGCAAAAGCCAGTGAGACGAGGAAGAGGGGCAGCCCCACGGTGACAAACTTCAGCAGGCGATCGCTCGGCAGCTCCAGCCGCAAGCCCTTGGCTCGGGAACTGCTGGGATCCGGGAGCAGAGCATCAGAGAGCATGTACTCGGCGGCCGTGTGCGAGAGGGACATGTTGAAGTGAGGAAGAGACACTGATGAGGGCTGCCTGAGGTGTGACTGGCTCAAGGAGCGACTCTGCCAGGCTGAGGAGCCCCTGCCGAGATTCTGCAGAGCGCTGTGTCCGGCAGCTGTGAACGACAGCTCAGACAGGGCGTTAAATCACCTCGTAATTACAGGGGAAGCCTTTTCACAAACAGAAATAGAAAAACCCACCCCAGCAGCCACAGCAGCAAGCAGGGAAGGCAGCAGGCTGGGAAAGCAGCTTTCCTCCCTGACAGCATTCCTGCAGGGCAGCGTTCCTGCCCGGCCACAGCCGCTCCTGGCTCCCCGTGGTTTTATGTCCCTCTCTCATCAGCCAACAGATTTCTGGCGCTGTGGCCCGAGGGCATGGGGGTCCCCAGCTATTTTCAGCAGGGAGCCAGGGGACTGGGCCCTCCCACAGCAAGAAGCCCCAGCCAGATACACAGTGGCCCAGTGGGGCATAAAACCCCCTTTCCAGCACCCAAACCAGCCAGAGGGGTCCGAGAACATCCTGCTGCCCAGCCCCAAGCTCCTCAGACAGGTCAGGAGACACCAAATGAGATAATTTTGAGGCAGAACATCTGCTGCCATTACCCAGATCACCAATCCCTTCTCCTGCCTCCCTCTCAGGGCACAGGGGGAAGAAACTGGCTCTAAGGAAAGCTCCCAAGGGCAAGGAACCCCAAAGGGGTTCTAAAACTAAGGAGTAGATAACTGAAAAAGCAGTTACAGAACAGTTTCCCAGCAGCACAGTGCTGACAAACCCACACCAAGCTCTGGCAGCACAGAGCAGGGGCAGTCTCAGAGCTGCTCAGCCCAGCCAAGCCAAGGAACCCCTTGTGCACAGCAAAAAAATACCCAGAGCCACTGCCAAATTGCACTTTCGATGGATTTTCCAATGAAGGGACTCTCCAAATCTGAGCTAAACAACTCTGGAGAGACAAGTGACAGTTCCAAAATCTGGGAGGGGCTGCAACCAGGTCTGCTCAAACCTACACAGAGACTCAGTCCCACCTGGCCAGAACACAGAGACACACACCACCTTCCCTCAAGGGAACTGGAGCTTTTATTGCCCAGAGACAAGTTCAAAACACAAATCAGGCAAAGCCCAACTTTCATCCAGCCTTGTTTGTCTCAACTAGAGGCTCCTCAGTGTGTCCAGCTGCTTTCCTGGGCCAGAAGCACAGGTAGGCACCCACTCTGAATCCAGCAGCATCAGCACCAGCACAGAGACTGCAGGCTTCACCCCACCACCGGCTCCAAGGTGGGCACAGCTGCTGCCACGTGCTGGAGATGTGGAGATGCATGGCACCATTCCACTCCTGCCTCGTCAGTCCTTAGGGATGTCCAGCTCTAGCTTCCTCAGTGTTTTCTGGAAGAAGAGGGGCAGCTTGCAGACAAAGTCTAAGGGCTGGCCCAGGGGCAGGCAGAGGCGGTGGGCGTGCAGGTGCAGGGGCAGGTGCCGAGCCTTGCTCTGCTCCAGCTTCAGCCTCCTCAGGGTGAGCTCAGGAAGCTTCTGTAGCAAGGACAGAAAATGTTCCCTTCAAAACTGCAGCTTTTCAGCTGGGACTTGAAATCCCCAGCCCACGAGCAGCTGGGGGACACGAGGGGCTGTATCCAGCTCCAGGTGCTCCCCAGTGCAAGACCTGCCTTACCTGGGGCGCCAGTTTGCTCCAGTGCGAGTATTTGTGATCCCCCAGGATGGGGCATCCCAGGCCATAAGCCAGGTGAACCCGGATCTGGTGCTTCACCCCTGAGGAGAAAAGGGGAAGAAGAGAAAGCTGACATTCAGCTGGGCCAAACCTCACCCTCAGTGCCGGACAAAGCCGTGCTAAAATCACTGGCAGCCAACAAACAGCTCGGCAGCAAAGCATCACCCCAGCAGGGCTCATTCCCAGAGCTTTGTCCCAAAAACAATTCCAGTCTTGTCTAATGACAAGCTCCCCCTTCCAGAGCTGCTGCTGACTGCGCAGAGAGCAGAGCCAGCCCTGGGACAGCCAGGCAGGCCTCACTCACCGGTGATGGGCTGGAGCTCCAGCAGCGAGCAGGCGGAGGCGGCGGCCAGCCGGCGGTACCGCGTCACCGCGCGCTCGGCGTGCCGGTTCCCGCGGGCCTTCACCACCTTCCCATCCTCTGGACGCAGGCGGTAGTTGGGAGCCAGTGTCATCTGAAGGGTGTGAGAGGGGGAGTTGGGGGAGACACGAGGGGATGCTGGGGCTGCCTGGCCAGAATGGCGGCCAGGGAACACAGGACTCACCTTGTAGTGGGACTGGTGGCTCTGCACCTCCTTTTCCACGATGGGGATCTCCACAACGCCCTCAACAGGGTCCGGGTCCCCCAGGACAATTGCCCTGGAAAGGGAAAGCAGAGGTCTGCGGGATGCTGCTCTCACAGGACAGGAACCCTCCCCTCAGCCCCTCTCCCACGACCCAGTCCCATAAAATGGTGCTGAAGGGGGAAGATAAGCAACACCCTCTACTTCCACAAAACCCCCAGACCCCAGGGATTGTCCCCTCACCCTTTTTTAAAGGCCTTTCACAGCCCTCTCTTCACTCAAGCCTTTCCTACCAGTAGATCTTCTCCACCTGACGGGTTTTGAAGAGCAGACGGATCTTCTCTGCTGCCTCCTTGCTCCGTGCCAGCACCATCACACCCGTGGTCTCCTTGTCCAGCCGGTGGCAGAGGTGGAGGGGCTCAGCTTTCATGTTCTCCAGCATCTTGGCCAAAATGGGCAGCACATCAGCGATGCAGTTCTTGATGCCAGGGCCGCCTGTGTGACCCAGCAGCAAGGAGTCTCACCTCTCGTACTCCCCATGCACCCTAAATCACCCCAAAATGCAAGGGGAAGGCTGAGATCTGACAGTGGCCAAGCCCCTGTAACCCTCCCTGGGAAGGGAAACCCCAGCACAGGAAGGGCAGAGACAGAGGATCCTGTAAGCACCACGGATCCATTTCCATCCCCCACTCGCCCTCACCGTGCACAGGGAGCCCGTAGGGTTTGTCTATCACCACAATCTCTCCATTCTGATATAGAGTTCTCTGCTTAAGGATCTTGGCCAGGACGTTGGGGTGAACCTGCTGCAGCTGCTGGCTCATTGCAGCGAGCTCCCGGAGCCATCGCTGCGTCGGGTCCTTGGGGACCTGAGGAGAGAACGAGACACCAGTGGTGGGGTTTAAACAGCTCTTGGCTCTCACACAAACCTGCACGGGGACCTGCAGCAATGTGCTTGCCTTCCCTGTGCTCCTGCTCCGTGACTGAGGCACAGCCTGGAATCCAGAGGGATCGGGACAAGCTCAGTCAGCGGCCTTGGGGAATCTCATGAGGTTCAACAAGGCCAAGGGCAGGTGCTGCACCTGGGTCAGAGCAACCCCCAGGATCAATGCAGGCTGGGGAGGAAGGGATGGAGAGCAGCTCTGGGAGAAGCACCTGGGGTGCAGGTGGGGGAGAGCTGGACAGGCCCTGGCCCAGAACCCCCCTGTGCTGGGCTGATCCCCAGCGTGGGCAGCAGGGCAGGGGGGATTCTGCCCCTCTGCCCCCCAGGTGAGACCCCACCTGCAGAGCTGCCTCCAGCTCGGGGGGCCCAGCACAGCAAGGAGCTGGGGCTGCTGGAGCCAGTCCAGAGGAGGCCACGGAGATGCTCCAAGGGCTGGAGCCCCTTGGCTCTGGAGCCAGGCTGGGAGGGGGGGGGTGTTTGCCTGGAGAAGGCTCCAGGGAGAGCTTAGAACCCCTTGTAGTGCCTAAGGGGGCTCCAGGAGAGCTAGACAGGGACTTTGGGAAAGGGCCTGGTGTGACAGGATAAGAGGGAATAGCTTCACACCGACAAAACATGGAGTTAGAGGGAATACTGGAAAGAAATTTTCCCTGTGAGGGGGGTGAGGCCCTGACACAGGTTGCCCAGAGCACTGCCCCATCTCTGGGAGTGCCCAAGGCCAGGTTTGGAAGAAGCTTGGAGCACCCTGCTGTAGGGGAAGGTGTCCCTGCCCCTGGCAGCGGGAGGAGCTGGATGGTTTTTCTCCCATCCCAGCCGCTCCCTCACCGGCGAGTCCCGTTCGCCGTGCCCGCCCGCGCAGTGCACGCCGGGAGTTGTAGTCCGGAGACCCCGGGCCCAGCGGCCCGCACTCCGCTCACCTCTCGCTGTTGCTCCTCGCTCTTCCGCAGCCGCTCCGCCAGCTCCTCCGCCCGCAGAGCCGCCGTCGCCCGTCTGCTCCCGCAGACGCCACGCACCGCCTGGGCCAGCCCAGCGCCACTCCGCCAACAGCGCCGCGCCGCACCGCCGCCCGCCGCCATCTTCTGCCTCCTTCTCCGCGTCCCTCTGCCGGCCAATGGCGGCGCCGCGGGTGCGGCACCGCGGAGGATCTGTCCAATGGGAAGGTGCCGCCTGCTGAGCGACAGCCGCGCTGGCCAATGGCGGCGTGCGGGGGTGTTCAAACCGCGGCGCCGGTTGCGGGTCACAACGGAGCGGCGGGAGCGGCGCGGCCGGCCCGGGCCGAAGGTACCGGGGAGCGAGAGGGGTGGGGGTCCCGGTCCCAGCCCGTACAGCCTCAGCCGGCCCCTCAGCGCTGCCTCTCTGCGCGGGGGGCGCTGAGCCCCCTCCCACTGCCCCCAAGCCAGAACACAACGCCGTTTCGCTGGTTTTCTTGAGATTTATAAAAAATAGCACTGGAAAAGCACTTTTTTTTTTTTTTTTTTCAACTACAGTAATTTAAAAAAAGGCCTAAGGGTCTGCTGCCCCCATGCCGAGGTGCCCCGTCACTCGGTGTCCATACAGATCCTCTTGGGCAGCTGCTCGGGGGCCCCACTGCTGCCCCGCTTGCCCTCGGGGGGCTCCCCGGGCCCCTGCCCCGGCAGCCCCGGCCCCTGGGGCGGCTCGATGCGGCCCCTCCGCACGAAGTGCTCGATCCGGGCCTCCAGCCCCTCGCACCTGGGCCGGGCCAGCAGCGGCTTGTAGGTGCGGGCTTGGACCCCTTCCACGAAGCCGCTGATCTGGCTGTGGAGTGGGGGCTGCAGCTCACCCCAGGGCACCAGGCTGCTCCCTGGACCTGTGACATCATGGAAAAACAGCATTTAATGATCCCCTTCTTTCTTTTTTTTCTTTTTTTTTTTTTTTTTTTT
>NW_024526822.1:1701712-1707857 GCF_017590135.1 Pyrgilauda ruficollis | reverse complement strand
TTTTTTTTTTTTTTTTTTTTTTTTTTTTTTTTTTTTTTTTTAAGCAGTTAATCCTCTGTAATTCCCAGAATCCCATAATGGTGGTGTTGGAATGGACCTTACAGCTTGTCTCATTCCACCCCCTCCCATGGGCAGGGACACCTTCCACTGTTCAGGGTGCTCCAAGCCCTGTCCAGCCTGGCTTTCAACACTTCCAGGGATCCAGGGGCAGCCACAGCTTCTCTGGGCAACCTGTGCCAGGGCCTGCCCACCCTCCCAGTGAAGAATTTCTTCCCAATGTCCCATCTAACCCTCCTGTCTGTCAGCATGCATTCCAAGTTACTCCCCCCAGACTCCCTGTACCTTTTGTGGTGGCCACGGGAGCAGCATCCAGCCCTGCCAACATGTCCCGGAGCACGTGGGTTTTGATGGCGTGGCTGGCCCAGAGCTGCTGCAGGTGTGTCACGTTGAAGCCCTGCACCTCTGGGTCGTAGAGCCACTGCAGGTCTGGGAACTCGCAGTCGTACAGGACCAGGGGGAACTCAACCGCCATGCTGTGGGCAAGGACAAGAGGTGGGACCAGAAAAAGGCTCAAGAACAATGGATCTGCCAAAAGCAGCCCTAACCTTCACAGAACTTCCTTTCTGAGTAAAAAGTGACTTAATTTTCACCAAATACCAAGGACTACAGCTATCAAAACTTTGCTCAAGAGCAAGAAAACAGAGATCCTTGTGGATACATTCCAGTTAGGCCACTGGCAGTCTGTTTCCATGCGTGAGACTGCTTCATGTGCTGGCCTGGTTTGCCAGCAGCACTCCAGGCACAGCTGTTGCTCTGAAGAGCAGCCCATTGGGTTTTCCAGACCAATCCCTACCTGTACTGTGGTTTCCGGGGGTTCTTCTCCACGTTCAGCAGCTCATCAATGACATCTGGGCTCTCCATGCCCTGGCCAATGAGGAAGAGCACAGCCATCATGCAGCGGACTTGGTGGTACAGGAATGCCTGTCCTGTCACCTCGAACTGGCACAGCTGGAAGGGATCCCGTGGCCTGGCTTCTCCTCCCCTGCCCACCCACGTCACTCTGGCGCTGAGGATCGTCCTCTGGAAGTTGAGCACCCCGTTGGCCACGTCCATCTTGCAGAGGTTGCGGAAGTCGTGGGTGCCCACGTAGCGCTGGGCCGCGGCGTCCATGAGCGCCACGTCCAGCTGGGCGCAGGGGAAGAAGTAGCGGTACGTGCGGCTCAGGCAGCTGAAGCGGGCACTGAACTCTGCCCCCACGGGGGCCCAGGCCAGCACCCGGATGTCGGGCGGCAGCACCCTGTTGAGGATGTGGGTGTAGCGGAGCTCCTCCTGCTGCCCCTCACCCTCGTGGCCGTTGAGCTGCTGTCCATCTGGCAGGCTGGAGCGGAGATCCAGGGAGATCACCTGCAGAAATGAGGAAAGCCAGGATTAGAGCGCGGATGGATGGGCGCAGCGGCATGTGGAGCCAAGTCTTCCCACACCTCTGGGAAATAAATCCAGGATCTCCTACAGATGAAGGTGGCTTCAGTCAGGCAATCCTACCATGGCAGAGCTGCGAGTGCCTCTGAGGACCCGAGCAGATGCCATGGATTCCATTAATAAAACAGGGAAAGTTGCAGGCTGCCTACGTAGCACAGTCTCGGAACGGCTTCATCTTTAGTCACGGGGTTATAATGTGGTTTTTTTTTTTCTCAAGCTGGAGGTGATGACTTGAAGGCAGTAACAGCCTGGCTGGCCGGGAAGCCTGGTGTGGGAACAAGTTCATTCCCACCGTGGGTGCCGTGTGCTGAAGTGGTGCAAGAGAAGGCACCAAATGCCCTGATTTCATGTGGCTTATCCTGTGAAGGAGAGCAGAGCAGCCATTTGAAGTTAAACCTACATCAGCTTTGCTTTCTGTGCTGGGAGGAAGGAAAGGAGAACTAGCCCTATGGTGAAGCCACCAAGATTGCTCTCTCTCCCCAGTGTCTCAGCCAGCCTGATGGCTCCATGCACACCAAGCGGGCCAGCTTGCTTCCCTCCCTCCCTCCAGCTCCCACTCCCACACTCCCTTCCGCTGGCTGCAGCTCCCCTCAGACCCTTCTGTGCAGGAATTCAGCTGCCTGATGCTGCAGGAAGTGAGCCGGTTCCTGGAGATTTTGGGTTTTTGTAGGGTTGGCAAGTTAAATGAGCTGAGAGAGCCCTGCCGAAGGCAGGGCATCACCAAGCTATTGGGGAATCTGCAGCCTAAAACATGTTTTATCCTCCTAAAACAGGACCCTGGAAAACAGCTAGTATGGGGGGGAAATGGCACAGAAAAGGCTTCAAAGGTCTGAAATCATCATTGCACATGCAGGAAGCCATTGCCAGGTTCACTTCCAGGGATAAGAGCTGATGGCTTTCAAAGAAGAAATCCAAGCAGTCCTGTGGGACAGTAAGCCCATCAGAACTCCACCCCACCCAGGAAAACCGACAGGAACCCCCACGGAGATGCTGACCTGCCCGAAGGCACTGACACCCTTGTCCGTGCGCCCGCAGCGGTGGTAGTTGGACGTCTGTCTGTCATCCACCAGCCGTGTCTTCTTCAGGGCTTCAAAGAGCTTCTCCTCGATAGTGTTGGGGGTGTTCTCCTGGCTGGCAAAGCCCTGGTAGCCCCAGCCCAGGTAGGCGATGCGCAGTGCCACGTGTCTGCGGCTGTGGGCACCGAAATCAAAGGGCCGTTGTTGGCGTTTCCTGGCTTTCGCAGGGGCTGGAGGAGCCTCTTTCCTCCCAGTACCCTCCTTGTCCTCCTGGAGCTTCTCCTGCAGCCTCTTCACCTCCACTTCCAGCTCCTGCACCCTTCTCAGGAGCTGCTCATGGTCAGTAGCTGTGCTCTCCTCAGCCATAGCCACCACCTTGGAATGTCAGTTTGTTGCTGATGGATCCTTGGGGTCTGCAGGGAAAGAAAAAAATGGTGGATTTGCATTTTTATGTGTTGGTTTTTTTTAGATCTCTAGGCTTATTCTGCAAAATAACTGTTACCAGCAGAGTCAGTCTTTATTGTCTGAGCCCCTTGGTGTTCCCAGGGGAGCACAGGCAGGGCAGGGCCACTGGTGCTTAGCTTGGACAGCTTCATTTCACTCAAATCTCTTTTTCTGGATGCTTCAATCACTCCTCTTCCCCCAGCTGATGGGATCTGCTCCGTCAGCAGCAGCACGTTCCCAGCGAGCCGTCACGGAGCCCTTGCCACTTTCACACCTGCATCCCCGCTGCAGACAGCGTGCTGACGGCTGCCACTCATCCCGCCCCGCCATCTGCTCCCACTGTTCCCAGCAGCACCGGCAACACTTGCGGCTTTTCAAATTGCCTTAAAGAGAGCCTAAACCTGTGCTCAGAGTGGAATCTGTGTCTGGGATCCCTTTTTGTCACAGGGCTGGAGGTTTACTATCACCAGACTCATAAATGAGCATCTAAACACATTGCACTGAGCCCTTCCTTCCTCTGGAAGTAAAACACCCTCTTGGATGTCTCTTGATTAAATTATGACTAAATATTGTGGGTTTAGAAGCAGAGATACAAGGAAGGACCATTAATCTCTCAACCAGTACATGGAACCTGCCCTGTGTTTTTCCATGAGTACTTAATTTATCACATAATTAATTTTAGTGTAGATTTCTAGCTTGAATTTAGGGGTTGTGTGTGTGTTACTGTATGGAAGAGCCTTCTGCTGGCAGCAGGAGGTTTAGCAGTGCACTGAGGACACCCCCAACCTAAATCAACACCCCTGAACCCAAAAAGAGCATCAGAACCCCTTTGACATCTTTAGCCAACGTGAACGTACTGCAATAAATTAACCCTGGTTTCTTTTTCTGCAGAATCCACCCAGTTTGGTGGGAGCCATGGAGAAGGTGCTAAGAGCAGAGTGTGAGGAGCAGCTGGCAGCTGATCTGAGCCCGTCGAGCTCCTGGCAGGGATGCTACGACGTGCCATCGTGTTTCGAGGATGATCCCTATGCTGACGCATCCCTTGTTTATGGCACACAGCCAGCCCTTCCCATGGATAAGAGGGAAACCAGGAGGTTGGTGATGAAGAGGAAGGTGCTGAGGCACAGACCTGATGGAAGGGTGGAGGTCTCCGATGAGTCACCAAGCATCGAGTCAGATATAAACACCTATCCATGGAACCTGGGGCATTCCAGGACTTACATGGACGACACCGTCTCCCAAGGGGAAACAGACACCAGCAGTGGCACCTTGGAGGACTTCCTGCACTATGATGATGATGACTGGTTCATTGAAGACAGGCCCTACTCTCTCCAAGGGGATTTTGGGAGCGACACTGTATCCAACCGCTCCATGCCACGGCGACCGCCCACAGAGGCCGCTTACATTGCTCCGCAGGCTGAGAGAGTGAAGAGAACTGACCCAGTGGCCAGACTTAACGCATATAAGAAAGACTGGGAGAGATTCCGCTTTCCCGGGCAGGATTCACATCAGAGCTTGCGCTGGGCCATGCGGACGCAGATGCTGCAGTCGGGGCTGCCGCGCCGGGTGCAGAAGCGCCTCGTCCCCAACACGTACGAGGTGCCCACGACGAAGAAGCGCGACTCCCTGCGCTTCGGCGTGCGCTGGGACCTGGCCAACTGCCACATGCCCCGCCGGAACACCACCTCCTAGAGCCACAGCCCCGCTGCTTTCTTCTCCTCAACATCCTCCGTAGTCTGGAAAATCCCCCTGCTGCGCTTCAAGCAGCTTAACTTTCAGTGTGGAGGAGGTTTTCTTTGCAATGTCTCAGCAATATCTTTCTTTCTCAATAAAGCATCTGCAAAGATTCCTTATTGTTCTGTCGGTTCATTAGAAACACTACAGGCAACATCCATTATTCCAGACTTATCTCTGCGTCACCTAACTCTACTGCCTTCCCTATTTTACCTCATCTTTAAAATAAAGGAGCTTTAGAATGGAAACAAGGTATTATTAGCACTACTAGTAGTGTTATTACTATTCCTAGTGTTAATTTTTTCCAAGATATGGGAATGGACTGAAAAGGTGGCAGTTCTGGTGTAGGAAAGGGTCCCCAAAAGCTCAGTGGGATGGCTGGAAAAGGGAGCAGGATGATGGGAAGCATGTAACAGCTGCAGCCTGGAATTCTATGTCCAGCCTCCCCTGAACCTCCCCTGGAGGTGATCCCAGATGGGGGACAAAGAAGCTTGAGGACCTCACTGTCACCTCAAAGTGAAGGGTTTCTGGGATCTTGGGGGACCTTCCAGGTTGGAGGTCCCTGACTCTCCAGAACCCTATGGATCCTCATCCATCTGTGAGGGGATCTTTGCACCCCAGAAATCTTGAAACCCTCCCCAAACCCTCTGGGGGACAGCACCCCAACCTTACAGCTTCCTGTTCCTTCAGCACCCAAGGGCCCCTTCCCTCCCTTCTCAGAGCCTGTGAGGTCCCTGACTGCAGCAGGAGACCCTTCCTGCTCTACAGGGTCCCTGTCATCCAACTCCCCAGAGACCCCCCCCATGCCCACTGTAGGGCAGTTTCTATTCCCCAGAGACACCCAAAACCTTATGGGGATCAGTGTAGGATCCCTCTGTGCAACTGGGGACCCTCACTGCCCTATGGCGTCCCTGTTCCCCAACACCCCAGGGACCCCCAAAACTCCACGGGATCCCTGCATCTCCATCACCTTGGGGACACCTCCTTCCCTCTTGGTGTCCCAGGATTCAGCAGGGGGCACAGCCCCCAAACCCTGCGGGGTCCGTGTCTCCAGCAGGGGACTCTCCCTCCTCCACGGTCCCTGTCCCCAGCTCCGCAGGGCTTCCCAGCACCCTATGCGACAGGCTCCGTGCCCCAGGAGCCCCTAAGCCTTCCAGGGGCTGGCACCCTAGGGAGCTCCCGTGTGCAGCAGGGGACCCTCCCCGCCCTACGAGGTGCCGGTGCCCAGCACCCCAGGACGCCCGCCCAGCCGCGGGGTCTCCGCTCCGCGCGGCTGCCCCGGGCTCCCCGGCCGTACCCGCTCCCGCCGCCGCCGGTGCCGGATGTTCCCGCCCCATCCGGCGCTGCCGGCACTGTGGGACGGCTCCATGGCGGGGGCGGAGCGCGGGCTCCGCGGGCTCGGCCCGGCGGGCGCTGCCGGCGGTCCCGGCCCGGGCTGCCCGTGGCACGGGACCGCTCCGCGCCGCTCGGCC